>NC_056682.1:149873452-150188259 GCF_018350215.1 Panthera leo | reverse complement strand
TCAATATCTCTTTTGTATGTATGCCTTTCTTTTTATTTCGTATGTTACATTTTGACACTTAAAAGCATTCACGTTTCAAAAATCAAAATATTACAAAACAAAATAAAAAAATATAAACATCCACCCAGAAGTTCCCTCCCACCTATGCCCCATTCATTCTGTTCAACTACTACTCCAAACTTGGTTAACCATGTTTATTAGTTTCTTATATATTTTTCCAGTATTTGCTTATGCAAATATTTTTAAAAGAATATAATTCCCTTACACAAAATGTTTATTTTTGTTTTTGAGAGAGAGAGAGAGAGAGAGAGAGAGAGCAGGAAGGAGCAGAGAAAGAGGGGGACAGAGGAGCCCAAGCAGGTTCCACACTGACAGCAGCAAGCTGACTCAGGGTGCGAACTCCCAAACCAAGAGATCACGACCTGAACCAAAGTCAGACACTCAACCACCACCCAGGCACCCCGGGTATTTATTTTTTTAATCTCAACTATATTCTGGAGATCTTTTCTCTAATTATCTTGAATAGCCTTCTACATTCTCCATTCCTTTGGCCACTCTTCCACATTTAGCCACAGTATTTCTCTCCTAGGAGAGTGCAACTGTCTCCAAATGATAATGTTGCATTCAGTGTTTGTTGGCCCACACCAAATAGTAGCAATAGTGATCTTTCTAAACTTTCATCTGTTCTTGTCACTTTACTTGAAAGACACTGATAGTAAAGTTTACCTAAGACCAGTTATATAATTTGCATGTCCCAGGACAAAGTGAGAATGTGGGCCCCCTTGTTCAAAAAGAATTTCGAGATGGTGATAACAGAGCATGAAAACAAGCATGGGATTCTTCTAAACAGAATCCTGTGTAACTGCACGGGTTTCATACCCATAAAGCCACTCTTGAGTCTACATATTATTTATAAATTAGTCTGGCCCTAAATACTTTCCTAATTCTATAGTCAAGTTCCTTTGACTTCTGCACCACAACCATACTAGATTATGTCAGCTTCTTATGCCCTAGATTTTTCTCTCATTTATCACCTCCATGTACTACTCTCTCCTCACCTTTCTTGCTTCTTCATATAAGTCTATGTATCTTCGAGGTCTTGGCTAATATTTTACTTTTTCTGGGAGACCCTCTGTGAATCCTTAAAGCAGGTAAGAGCACCCTTATTACCTGTCACAAACACCCTATAATCTGACTCATAACCCATATGCGAAGTAAGTGACCTATGTCTGTTTGACCTAATGTCAACATTTTCTAATATTTATTGAGCGCTTACTATGTGCTGACCAGGCAGGGACTAGGGTGAAGTGAGTGAGGCTCTTGCCTTGGGCACAAAATTTAAGGGATGCCAAAAAACTATATAAATAAGATTGATAATATTTTGATGTGATACTTCAAAAAATCAAAAATGCAAAAGTCCCATGATGTACAAAAATTAACATTTTAATTAAAGACAAGCTCTTTAGTGTCCTTAATTAAAGACAGTTTAACTGATTTTTCTTTTAGCCTCAGGACGCAATATGGCTCTGTACTAGTGCCTAGCATTGTGCTAAACCCTCTACACACTTGAAACTAAATCAATCCTCAAAATAGTTTTGTTACACAGAAATTATCATTATCCTTCTCTTACAAATGAGACATCCTTAGTTATAAAGAGGCTAAGCAACTATGTCAGTGCCATGGCTAAGGAGTGGTGCCGAGATTTATACTCTGGTCAGCCTGCCCCCATGGTCTCTGCTCTTAATTACTACTAAATTACCTCCTGGTAGGTGGATAATTGAAAAGTTTGCCATGTACTTTCTATTTTAAATACATGTTTGGGCATAAATTACCTGACCGCAAAACACTTCTTTGTGGAGGGGGGGGGAGGAGAAGGGGGGGAAAGAAATGACATGAGAGAACATTTATAAAAATAAAAGCATAAAAACATTTGGTAACTTAGGTTAAAATGTAACAAAGACTGGTAATTCAGTCATTTGCTAAATTTCAAATTCCAGCTCCTTCACTCTTACAGCAATGTATTTTTAAAAATCTTAAAAATCTTCATGTAAAAAGTACTCAGTCAATAAAAACATGTCTGTATTTTAAAATATCCACTGCAGATAAAATATTAAATTATATCCATATGTTAATTTGACTCTGGGGGCCAAAATTATGTTGAATAAATTTTTCCCTGTACCGTATGGGTGATCATCTTTCAATTAGAATCAGTCACATAATTTAGTGAAAAGAGATAAACAAATGGACATTTCCTTACATTAAGGATAAACAGTGCCCCTAATTTTTTACAGCTTTGTCATCTCACTCCTTGGACATCTTGTTTGTCAGGTAATTGCATTCTTTTCTTTATTTTTGTTGTTTTCTTAATACTACAAAATAAATGGAAAAATAATGGTGATTTTATTAATGGTGTATCCCATCCCATGTGCTTGAAAAATGGCTCTTTTGGTAATTGTTTCATTCTTTCAAAGATCATTATGGAATAAGGAGAGAGCAAATGTTTCCATTTGCATTTTATACTTGAGGAAATAGATACGCAAATAGCTCAGTGACTTACACCAGGTGATTCAAAATCAACATAGTATTTGGATCTTATGGCCAAACGTTCATATTGTAATCTAACTCTGAACCTTAGGTAGGTGAAGAGGAGGAAGGGGTTTCTGATTAAAAGAAGAGAGAACATGTGACAAACCGGGGGTGAGAGAAGACTATAAACCTGGGACGCTTAGAGGACTGTAAATTCTGTAAATAAAGCTATTTGTACAGTGATGTTATACACAATGGATACATAATATTCTACCACACATTTAAATAGGGGATATACACAGCAAAAAAAAAAACCTGAAAATCAATGTCACATAATAAGAAAATGAGGGGCGCCTGGGTGGTTCAGTTGACTCAATTTTTGGCTCAGGTCATGGTCTTAGTTTGTGAGGTTCTGCGCTGATGGTGCAGAGCCTGCTTGGGATTCCCTCTCTCCCTCTCTCTCTCTGGGTCTCCCCTACTCACGTGCTTTCCCTCTCTCCTTTCAAAAAAATTAATAAACTTTAAAAATAATTAGAAAACTATGGAATTGGAATTCATATCCACGTCTTTGTCCCCAAGATTCTTTTCTTTTTAATAATATCATAAAACTGAAGAACTACTTGCAATATTTCTTAGTAAATGATGGGAGTCTCAATGTACTCAAAATCAATTTACTTAAATTTTTAAAAATTATTTAAATATTAATATGAAGTAAGAATGAAAACTTTTAAATTTATTGCAAATACAACTACTAAAATTTAGCTTTAGATATTTGAGTAATTTTATCTATTTGTAAGTTAGATAAGGTGTATATTACTAAGCAAATGTGTTTATCTACTCTAATTTTTGCTACTTTATGACATCAAAATGCCTACAAATCAATAAAGTATAACCCATGGGGCATAATTCTGAGGAAAAGAGAGACTGAAAGCTAAAAGTTCTAAACATTTCTTAGCTCAAAAGTTACTAGAAAATAGAAATTGAAGCAAGGATTAAGTAATAATAATTAATTATTTGGGGTGGGAGCAATTCAGGGCAGTGAGTGTGAGGTAAAGTGGAGTTAGGCATGAAGAATGGCAAGCAATGGAAAGTGATACGTTATTGGGCCAGCCACTGCTTCCTGATGAGCCATGAATAGACACATCTGATCATTCAGCAGAAGCATCTGTACAACCATGCAGAGTATCTCTGGAAGTTGTAAGAAAAAAAAAAATGTGCCTTGGAACATTCCAGTAGAAGAGAAACAAAAGCAAGTATAAATCTTCACAGGTCCTGCGCATCTCTTGTTTTCCACTGTTTAAAGTTTCCCCATCAGAACCTAACCCCTTACATATTTGGGCTGCATTCTACTCTTTAGAAATTTCTTAAGAAGTATAACCCCTTGCCCCACAGAATGGCACTAAGGCTCCAGGCAATCCAACCATACATGTCACAAGGGATAAGCCAACCATGACAGTGGTGGCAGGGGAGCAAAAGAAGTCCCCTAAGCTTCCTTTGTTCTTTTTCACTCTTTTTTCTTTTTGTTCCTCTGATTGAATGGCTTCTACTGCCTTGTCTTTGGGTTCACTAATCCTTAATTCTACTTGATCTAGTCTGTTATTGAAACCTCTATTAATTTTTCAGGTCTATTACAGTATTCTTCAGCTCTAGGATTTCTGTTGTTTTTTTCTATCTTTGTTGAAGTTCTTAATTGGTTCATGCACTGCCTTCCTGACCTCTGTGAGCATCTTTATAGCCATTATTTTGAACTTTCTATTGGGTAAGTCTCTTATCTCAACTTCATTAAGATTGGTTTTGGGAGATTTATTTTATTCTTTTTTGGAACATATTTCTAGTTCTTCATTTTCCTTTATTCTTTGTGTGGATTTCTGTGCTTTAGATAAAATAGTCCCAATCTTGATATACTGGTCTCATACAAGATATGAACTCTGTAAATAATCCTGTTCTGAGCTACTGGTTACTTCTCAAACTTTTATGATTATTCAAGTCACCATCTTTGTTCTTCATGATTCCTAGTAGTTGAGAGGGTGCCAAGACCCATCAGTGTCCCAGAGTGGAGGATTATGGTCAGCACCTAGATGCTGGCTGATCAGAAATCAGACTCTTAGGCAGCAGTTTGTAAAATATACAGTATAATCTCTTCCAAAGAAAGACTGGGAGATGAGTGCTCCTGTCTGTTCCTTCAGTGCTGAGCCTTGGTAGGAATAGCCAGGGTGAGTGCTAGTGCATCCACTAAGAACTACTTCCTTTTTTGTTTGTTTGTTTTCTATGGTCCTGTGGGTCTTGCAGATATTGGTTTCATTGGCTTTCAGAGGTAGATGTTTTGGGGTCCCATTCTTTAGGTGGGAGCCTTAATAGTTGAGGTACCGAATGTGCAGGTCAAACTCTGTTTCTCAAAAAGAAGCTGGGAGTTGGAGATTCCCTCCCAATTATATGGCACTGTACCAGGGTGGGCTTTATGGTAGGAGTATGTCTCAGCACTTTCCTACTTGTTTCAATGTGGGTGCTTTCTCTTTCACCCAATGTGTAGGACTCAGCTAATTTCTAGATTTCAGAAGGGATGCCATGGGTAGCTGTATATTCAGTGTGTCCACGGGAAGAGGGAAATTCAAGAGCCTCCTATGTCATATCTTGGTCTAGAGTCTAACATTATTAATTTGAATTATCTTAGTTTTCTTATATAGTTGGCATTTAATTTTAAATTTATTTGGGTTTTATAATTGTCATAAGATCTATAATCATAAGGATTTATATTTGATTTACAGGTATACATATTTATGTAGTATTCAAAATAATGTGCACACTAGGGATCCAAGAGAAATGTAGTAGTTTGTTTAAAAGTGTTCCATATATTATTTTAACTTGAGGTATGCTGTAATATACCATTGAGGTATGCTGTAATTTTCCTAAAACATAGCTCCCAGTTATGCCATTCTCTGATACAAAATCATTGCTTCTCATTGCCCATAAAATTAGGCTCAAATCTATGAATCTGGCATTCCCATAAATATGTTCTTTTTTTACTGTTCTCTTTTACTGTGCCAGGACTCATCTTTGTTTTCTAAACTTCACCTCACCACACATACACATATACATAACATACTCACTCATCCTGTCTTCTTTTGTATTTTTTTGTCACAGTTGCCTCATGACTAATCCCATCTCATGCATTAAGATCCATGACACCTTGCCTGATCCTTCAAGCACTTGGACCTAACACTCCATTAGATCCCATGAAACATTTTGTGCATACCTTTCTTCTGACATTTAGCATATCTGCTTTATATTATGGTTGCTTGTGTACATACTTTAACAGGTCATCTTATCTTCATCTGGATATCCTTTAATGGGCCTAGATTGGTAATTTGTACAGGTTATCTATTCAATAAATACTTGTTAAGCTGACGTAAGACCCAAACAAAATTAGCTGCTTACACATTTGAAAATGCCTATGTACTGTGAAAGTAATCACCATGAAATTATTGATGGCTGAATAGGAGGCAAGTAAGGAAAACTTCAGAAGAGTGAATTTGTGTGTAATTTGTTGAATACCTAGCAAATAATGACATTCTAAATGCAGGATTTTTAAAAGGTAATGGCAAGCACTGGAATCTAGACCTGTGTGTTGGTATTGATTAAGATGACTGATGAAGGCGGGGGAAGAAAGCAAATAATGACTAAAATAGTTCTTTGTTGGATACCAATTAACTGCTAATCCATTTGCTCTAATAGACCACTATTAGAGGAAATGATAAAATTAGCTATACACATAAGAAACATTTATTGCCTACATATTACTTTTGTCCTGAGACCAGTGCAATTCAGCAAGCTTGTACAACAAAATTGTTCACAAAACCGTTTAAAATAACACAAGCTTTTAACCAATTGTACTTGAAATAAGGTTTCTTAATACCAAAATCCTAGACATTTAAAGAAGTAAAAAAAAAACCTGTTTCTTCAAATGATTTTAGAATACTCTGATTTTTTTAAACTTCTGAATTGCTTTCTGCATCTAGAATGCTATCTAAATCCCTGCTGATTTATCGTTACACTTTCAGCAGGATTTCTTTGCTTCTGGGCACCAGATAGTCTTAATAATGGCAAATCCTTTCAGTCCCTGGTTAGTGCAGGTGGGGCTTTGATTGACAAGGTAATAAAAGTGTTAATGAGACAGTGGCACAGTCAGAGATCAATAGTTGCCAATAAGAAAAACAATTCTGATACTTAATTTTGTAGAATTCCCTTAAATCAGTGAAAAACCTTTGCATCAAAATAGACTTTCCATTTTATAATGGACGATTTTTTTCAAGTCTCTATCAAAGCTGTCATACACATAGCATTAATGATGCCTAGAATGGATATTGTTCATATAATCATTCCTGAATTCCTTTGCTTGCCATTCACAGATCTGGTGGTCTTCAGATAGTGTGTTGTCACAAAAGACTGCAGTCAAAATGAAACTTTTATCTCCTTTACTCAGCAGTTGGGAGACCTAGGGCAAGTTTCTAAACTTCCCTGAGCCTCAGATCCTACATCAGTCAAAAGACTTTACAAATACCTCCCTTGCAAAGCGCTCACAAAGGCTAAATGATATGAAATATGTAAAGAAGTAAACAGAGTGACACATGGAAGACATTTCAGAAATGATAGGTATTATTACCTTTAAATGCATATAGCTATTTTCCCTCAGTTAAGACTGGTTTAGAACTTAAAGACTGTTTTTTCTTTCTTTCATCTTGGGAATATGATATAATGAATTAATAGGACCACCACTGGATTCGGGAGGTGTACATGGATACTTACAATTGTTTTGTGGTGTTTTGTTTTCACTTGGTCTTTGTTCTATTTTTATTTCATTTTCTATTTCTTTGTATCAATTAGCATTTGCTTCATAACAATCTATCTCCAAAATTAGTGACTTAAATAAAAAAACATTTATTATTGCTCACAATTCTATGGGTCAGCTGGGTGCACTTCTGTTCTAGTCCATCCTAGCTGGAAGAGGATGGTGTAGGATGACTATTTCATGTCTAGCCGCTGGTCTATTGTCAGAAAAGACCACAGAGATGATTCGGCCTCCTGTAGCTCATCACCTAGCAGGCTTGCCCAGGTTATAGGCATGCTGTAGTCACAGGGGTCCCAAGAGGAGCAAGAAAGGAAAAGCCCAGTGAGCTGTACTTTTGAAGTCAGTTTCTATCACAACTGATATCATCTTATTGATCAAAGAAAGTCACGTTGTCAAGTCCAGAGTAAGAGTGTGAAGGACTACTTCTGAGCACACATAGAGAGGTGAGTTGTTGAGGCCATTTCTGCAAAAAACTATCATACTCTCACACACTATTTACTCGATGTCCTCAAGAAACATGTAAATTTTCCTCAAGAATAATAATTTCCTTCATATATAATATTGTCAGAATTAAATATATCAAAAGCTCTTAATATGCCCTTATGTTTTATATTCCCACTGAGTGGTCTGATTAGCTTTTAATTATACATAGTGCTGAGAAATCACATTTGCAAAAATAGACTGCTTATACTATAGATTACATTTGTTGGAAGCTTTTTGACCTATGGAAAAAAATGTTAGTTTTATCTCTGCAGTTTAGAAAGCATGGCTTTTCCTTTTCTTTGACTCTTTTTTTTTTCTTACAGATATTACTCTGGGGTTAATTATATTTTTCAGTTTTGAAAAGGAACCAACTTATCTTGAGTTGTTCATATATCTGTATATTGTACCTTGTTTTTACTGGTCTGTTTTATTCTATATGATATGGCCCAGAACATAAAGTATCTCACCTTTAAAATGGCAAAAAGGAGAAGGGAACTGAATTAGTCTGCTCAGGCTGCCATAACAAAATACCAATACTGTGTGACTTAAACAACAGCAATTTATTTTCTCACAGTTCTAGACACTAGAAGTCCAGGTGCTGGCCAATTTTGTCCTGGGAAGAGTTCTCTTCCCAGCTTGCCTTCTTGTTGTGTCTTCATACAGTGAGAAGAGAAAGAGCCTTCTGGTTTCTCGTCGTAAGGACACTATTCGTATCATATCAGGACCCTACCATTATGACCTCATTTAACCTTTATCAACTCTTTATTGGCTTTATCTCCAAATACAGTCACATTGGGCATTATCAATCACTTCAACATGTGAATGGGGGGCGGGGGGGGGGAGCAATTCAGTCCATATCAGGAATACTGAAAGACAGTAAAAACTAAAAGCTTAAATTTTTATGATCTTCACCAATGTAATCAAGGTAAGTCTGATCTATATGTGGCATACACACAAACTTCTGCAACGCTCTGTGCAGCACTGACTAATTACAACATAGATGCAAAAAAGCAAACAAACCTAAAATTTGATCAAGAAAGATTCACTTGAGCATATGTAACTGAAGGTAAAATTTGGCTGGCATGGCCTGACGCAGCACCTAGGAAATCCTGTGGAAAACAGCTTGAAGAATCATGAACAACAAAAATTGTTTCTTCTTTCTTTGAATTAACAGAAATGTAAATAACTTTGTAAAACTATTTCTTATCATACTTTTTTCTCACATATTCTTGATGTGTACCTGGTGTCATCAAGAATTGATTTAGCTGGTACAGCCACTGTGGAAAACAGTATGGAGCTTCCTCAAAAAGTTAAAAATGGAACTACCCTATTATGGGGAATAAGTTTAGGAATTCCCTGAGCTTGCACCGATGGGTTAACAAGGCATAAAGAAATAGAAAGCCACAGGATGAACACATCTAAGATTAGGTAAACAGGGCAAAGGCCCCCAGTATAGGACAAAAGTATAGGAATAGGAAATCTCAGGATGGAAGCATCCAAAATTAGGTTAAACAAGATTAGATATTCAGGGCAGAAATGCCCCCCAACTTAGTACAATAGCAGAAAGCTGCTTTCACAGGAAGGAAGGACCAAATTAAGTAAACAGGTAAATAGGGCTATAGACTACAGCAAGGCAAAGTTGCCCAGAATGGAGCTAATTAGCAAAAGAAAGATGCCTTGTTGACCCTGAGATAGCAACCTTCCCCAGCACCAGGATTTTGTTTTGTATTAACCCAAATCCCTAACACCACCTACTTTCAAAACCCTCTTTCCAGCATGCCCATGAGTTAATGTTCACAGTTTCATTGTCTCTTTGCACACATCCATCACCATGTTTGTAAGCCTTCTGATCCTAATAAAAATGGAGCAAGGACCCTTAATCGGGGCTCTTGTCTCCTCCTGGACATTAGCCTCTCTCTAGCATTTTAATTTTGCGTCCACTCTCTTGCTGGACAAGAGAGAACTCCAGACCCAGAGCCTACAACAGGCTATGACCTAGCAATTGCACTACTAGGCATTTACTCAAAGGATACAAAAATACTGATTTGAAGAGGCACATGCATCCAATGTTGATAACAGCACTATCAACAATTGCCCAAATGGAAAGAGCCCAAATGTCCACTGACTGATGAATGCACAAAGAAGATCTATCTATACACGCAAACACATGCATGTACATGCATGCGCGTGCGCACACACACACACACACACACACACACACACTGGAATATTACTCAGCCATCAAAAAGAATGAAATCTTGCCATTTGCAATGATGTAGATGAAGCTAGAGTGTACTATGCTAAGCAAAATCAGTCAGTGAGAGAAAGATAAATATCATATGATTTCACTCCAATGTGGAAATTAAGAAACAAAACAGATGAAAGGGAAGGGAAAAAAAGAGAGAAGCAAACCATAAGAGACTCTTAACTATAGAACAAACTCAGGGTTGATAGAGGGAGATGGGTGGGGGATGAACTAGATGGGTGATGGGAATTAAGGAGGGGATTTGTTGTGTGGGGCGCTGGGTGTTCTATGTAAGTGATGAATCACTAAATTCTACTCCTGAAACCAATATTACACTATATTTTAACTAACTAGAATTTAAGTAAAATTTGAAAAAAAAATAAAAATTTAAAAATATAAAAAATTTAAAAAGGAACTGGAAATATTTAATGTGACTATAAGATTGTACTCATACAGTAAGTTTCTCCAAGAGTAGTAATTGTGTAAAAGTCTGAAAAGTATAAATTTTATTTGATAAGTAAATGATTGTTCTAAGGAACAGAATAAGCTTAGGGAGTTAAAAATATTTAAAGCATTTTTTAAATGTCTTTACACATGGTGAAATGCTTAGTAAAATTTTAGGCACAACATTCTCTAGGGTATTATATCACTGACTGTCTTTATGAATCATAAAATTTTCTACCCCCATTATTTTTCTTATTCAATTTTCTATCACCACAGATGAGTCCACAATATGTTTGTTTTATAAGTAGAGTGGAGAACTCTGACTTGTGAGATGCTGCTAAATTATAAAAGAAGGCATTCTTTTTTTTTAAATCATCTCTATACCGAGTATGTAAGCATGAAAACAAAATTTAGCATAAATTACTTGGAAATATATGCTAGATAGTATATTCTTACAAAATTTTCTTTGTTAATACATCCAGGGATTAAGACTTAGAAAGTTACCTTAGAAAGCTTTGGGCTACCGTAACAAAATACCACAGGCTGCATGGCTTAAACAATAGAAACTTATTTCTCACAGTTCTGAAGGCTGACAAGTCCAAAATTTGGATGCCAGCTGACTAAGGTTCCTGGTGAGAACATTCTTCCTGGCCTGCAGATGACTGCCCTCTCCCTGTGCCCTCACATGGCAGAGAGAGAGAGAAAGAGAGGGGGAGAGCGCTTTCTGGTGTCTCTCCGCATAAGGACACTAATGATATCATCAGGGCACCACCACTATGACCTCATTTAATCTTCATCGCTTCTTCACAGGCTCTATCACCAAATACAGTCACACTGCGAGTTAGGGCTTTAACATATGAATTTGATGGTGAAGGAGGGACACAATTCAGTTCACGGAAGAAGACAACTGCTATGTCTGCAAGGCAGACTGAGAGGCTAATTCTTCACGTCAAATTTTCCTGTTGTGACTTGAAAACTGATGGTTCTTGCAATATTAGGTAGGTCACAGTTCTCCAAACTGTTAATTATGATATACCTATTAATTTTGAAGCTGTGTAGTATAGACTCTACTTTAAGGATCATCCCTGAGAGAGAAGATAAGAGAATTCTTCATTAGTGCTAGGAAGCTGGGGATCTGCAATCCAGCCATTTCTTCTGGCAGAAAAGGGAGTAAGGCTCAGTTGCCCTGACTCCTTCCCATCTTTTCCTTCTATACTCATATCCTCAGCATATTCTATAATATGAAACAAATTGTACAAATTCAAATTTTCCTATTGGCTTTGTACTTATTCATTTATTATTTTATTCAAATATAATTTATTGAGTGTTCACTAGTGTCAGATGTTGTGCTGTAAACTAGAGGTACAAATAGCATTTATTTGTTATTTCCATAAATTTAACAAGCACCTAAAATGTACTAGACACAATTTTAGGCATCTGTGAATAAAACAGAAAAAGAATCCCTTCCCCCTGGAGTATGTATTCTTTGGGAGGAAAAACAAACAAACAATAAACAATCAATTTTAAAAGTTTAATTTTACAGATATTAAAGTCGATAGGTGCCAATAATTATTACAACAGGATAAGAAGGTAGGAAGTGGAGGGAATGAAGTCAGTTACAAGAATAATTAATTTAGTATGCCTCATTGAGAATGTGAAATGTGAGCCAAAAAGACGAAAGAAGATGAGAATGTTAGATGAGCAGACATCTGGGGGTAGAACATTCCAAGCAAAGAGAACAACTAGAGAAAAACTTTAAATCTGGCACGTGTCTGGTGAGTTCCAGAAACAGCAAAGAGGCCAATGGGGTTGGAGCAGAGTGAGCCCGGGAAAGACAAAATCAAGGTTAACAGGTTACATCATGTAAGACCTGTAAGCCACCATAAAGCGTTGACATTAATGCTGTGTAACTTGGACAGACATCTCAGCATTCTGAAAAATGGAATGACGTGCTCTGACTCATTCTCAAAGCCTTGTCTTTAGATTTACATACTATAAACAACATAACTGCATTTTTGTTTTTAATTCAGCCTTATCAGTCTTGAGGTGAAAAGTTTATCTCATTCATCTTGATTATAAATTTGGATTTATTATTACCATATTATTTTTTATTTTTCATTTGTCCTTTTTTTTCCTTTTTGCAGTTGCTTATTTTTCTTTCTTCTTCTAAATTAATTTAAGTTCACCTCCACGTATTTCTCTGATTTTGAAGTGAATTTCAATAATTTTATTCTTATAGTTATTTCCCCAGAAATTTTGGTATGGTTATTTAACTTCACCGGTCCTAGCTTGATTTCCCTTCTGGATAATACAATGACCTTAGAATGCTTGATTCCAATAACTACACTCTTTCCTTGCTTATATGAAATTAGTGAATAAGATTTAATTTCTGTCTTAAGATTTTTATCCTCACTAATTAGACAGTATTGTTATTGTTTTATATAGTCAGTCATTGTTCAGATTTTTCTACTTGTTTGCCATTGTTTTATCTACTGAATGTCATGAATTTAAGATTTTTCCACAATGATCATTTCCTTCTTCTTAAAGGAGATCTTTTAGAAATTATTTTAGTTAAATCTATTGTTAGTAAAGTCTCCATTTCCATTTGCCTGAAAAAGTATTTCACTCTTGTTCTGAAAAATAAGATTTTGTTCAGAATAGAATCCTAGATTAACAGATATTTTCTTTCCTATTTTGGCTATATCAGTATACTATCATCTGACTTCCATTGCTATTATTGAAAAGTCAGCTGTCATGTAAATTGTCATTCTTTCAGATATAATCAGATTGTCTCTTCTCTGGATGCTTTTAAGTAATTATCCTTGTAATGAATTACATTTTTAAATTTCATAATGAAATCACTGCATTGCTTGGAAGAGCCGTATAGGCCATGATTCTAATAATACATTGTTTGATAACTATCATAATAATGTATGTAGGATTTTTCCTTCATATTAGGATTTTCATTTGTTTTACCCTTTGCGTAGAATAATATGCAATTCCCATGTCTGGCTTCTTCTTGCCAATCAGATATTCTCTACTGGACTTTCTATTTCCAAGCAATTTAAAAAGACACCCTTTCACTCTCCCTAACATCACCCTGTTTAGACTTTTTAACTCTCATAACTAACATTATCCTGCCCATATTCTTGCTAAAGTATCTGCTTCTGCACCCCTCCACCCTCCCTTTCTAAACCTGTGTGAGTACAGAAAATTCCCAGAAAATTATCTTTTTTCTTCATGGAATGGGCAAGATGGCCCAAGTTTCCTTTGTCCTGGCAGCTCAGATGAAATCAAGAGTCTTTCAGGTTTAGGTGCCTGGGTGCTCAGTCAGTCAAGCATCCAACTTTTGAGGTGAGTCAGTTGGATGAGCGTCCAACTCTTGATTTCAGCTCAGGTCATGATCCTAGGGTCATGGGATCGAGACCAGCATTGGGCTCCGTGCTGACAGAGTGGAGCCTGCTTGGGATTCTCTCTCTCCCTCAAAATAATAAACACTTTTTAAAAAAGAGCTTTTCAGGTCATAGGATTACCATTTTTATCATTTATTATAACTGGGTTTGGAGAAGATGAACATCAGTACATGTCACCAAACTGCCTGAGTCACAGTTCCTTACTTTGCCACCATTATGTTAAAATAAAATGCCATAATTAATGAAATGTATCTACACATATTGACTTAGAATAGCGTTCATTTTACATTGTTAAATAACAGAATAATTTAAATAATATCCTATTTTTCACAGAATAATAAGTATTTGCATGTTCAGATGTATATTTTTTACTCATATATATGTAAAAGTGCTTAGAGGTAGTAGTATAGGAGTGGATAGAGGGAATCTCAGTTTATTATAACTTCACCCCAAAAGTTTTCAGCAAATTTGTAATTTTAACTTCCTTTTTTGTTTTACTAAATTGAGAAAATAATACAAGCTGAAAAGAAAAGTAAGACACTCACCAAGGATTCCATTAACTTATATATTAGCTTAAAAATAAACAGAAAATCAGTTACCTAAAAATCTCTCCTTTCTTTCTTACTCTACTTTTGGAACCATATATTTAGCCTTCTGTTAATTATAGAAATAAGACACTGAACTTCCAGTTTTTATTAAACTTTTTCAAAATTCCATTCATTTCTCCAAAATACAACCTCATATCAGCACTTCAGTGTTTTATATAAACTTTTGCCACCTCATTAATTGGCAAGAACCAGAATCAAGGGTAGCCTTTATTCACACATGCAACTGAGGGAGTTAGCATCACTTTGCTTTCAAGACCTTCAAGCCATCATGCCCAGAAATGCGAGAAAGCACTGTTCCAGTATTCCATCAGTTTGATACCAAACGATGAAATGTATAGCACAAAGAGAACCTAGCTCTGCACGTTTGCTCTGAACAAGGCCATAAAGAAAGAGTATCCATAAAAAGAGGTCTATATAACTGAATTTCATGGGGGTACAAGAATACATTCTTTTTTTATGAGAAATTCTTATGCCTTGGAGCCCAATTGTAAGGGACTGCATTTCAACTCTTTCAATTCTTATTACTGGGGAAAAAATAAAAGATGGATTACTCTCTGATCTAACAAAACTCAAATGGCTAGCAGATTGAGCTCCGATACCTTTGCTCCATTTTTGAAATATTTGCAATGCAAATAACTGTTCAAGATTCCTTTGGCTACACTAACATTTATGTCTGTCATGCCAAATAAAATAGCTATTTATGTGTTTAAAGGGGAGCATTTCTTGTTCTGTATGTACACACCTGGGCTCACTTCCCTTGAGAAGATGCCTTAACAGCTCTAGAATAACAAGACAATAACAACAGAATAATAGAGATTTATAGTGATTGTCCAGGAGTCAACAGGGGATGGCTCACACAGTGAGCATAACCATAACAAGTGTCAGTTTTTTTCAAGCAGAAAACAAAAGTAGAGCTATTTGATGCAATCTAATGTTTCACCCACAAACCACACTGGACCTACAGCCTAATCACAGCATGCTCTTGTTCCCAGAATGAAAAAGAAAAATCATAAAATATTAAACTATAAGCCCTATAAACCAAATTGCATGTAAAACTCTCATTTTGTAATGATAATTTTATGGATTTCCATTGCTAAAGATCTTTCCTAAAGGTCCAAACTAAGCCACAGACTGTTTTTGCTTGTTCTACACAGTAAGAAGAAAATCAGAACATTTCCAGGTTTAAAAGTCTAGATTTCCAGGTTCTTTGAATTATCAGAGGATTTAGCAAATTTGTAATGACACTCCTGCATGGTAACAATCAGATCTGCTGAGTAACAGCTGCTGCTTTTGTTAGGTATTTCTTTTCTAGTTGAGTACATACTCTACTACTCCCCATTGTCTTTCATCTCCTACACTTTTACTAATTTATAAACAGTCATTACTTGTCTGACACTTCTTGGCATTTGAGTTTGCATTTCCCAGTACAGATAAATCCTATTACTGCTCCAGAGTCAGGCTTTATTATCAAGGATTTTATATCTCAGGAAAAGATCTGATATAGACATTATGATGTGAAGGAATTTATAAGGCATACTAGCTGAGGCTTAGAGCTTCTAAAATGACTTACACATGGAAATTAAAAAATATCTTTAGATGAAAACTCCAAAGAAGAGCATAAAGAATTTAATCTTCATAAGGAGTAAATTTCCAACTTTTGAATCTTGGAAGAGAATACATGGTGGTATAATGGAAGAATCCAGAGCCTGGTGCTAGCCTTGCCTCTACTTTAGGCAGATGATCTTACCTATATAAGTCTCAATTTCCACATCTCTAAGGTAAAGGAATTGTGACCAATGATAATAAGGAGTGTACCTTCCAACTCCTGGTTTCTACATAAATTCCAAACTAAGGGGAAAGGACTTGTTCTTCAGACTTCCTGGCTCCAGGGGCGCCTGGGTGGCTCAGTCGGTTGAGCATCCGACTTCGGCTCAGGTCATGATCTCAAGGCTTGTGAGTTCAAGCCCCGCGTCAGGCTCTGTGCTGATAGCTCAGAACCTGGAGCCTGCTTCTGATTCTGTGTCTCCCTCCCTCTCTGACCCTCCCCCATTCATGCTCTGTCTCTCTCTGTCTCAAAAATAAATATTCAAAAAAAAAAAAAGACTTCCTGGCTCCAGAGATCCAAGTGTAGAAGGAAGAAAAATGTTTATATCTACCTTCTAGTTGTTTGGTAGCCTCTATAAAATGAAAAATATATTTAATCAGTATTCTCCAATAAAATAATAATTTCTCCTTTGCTTTAATCATATTGAGTCTTCACCAGCTAACACAAGGAAACATGCAATAAAACATGTTGAAGATATGAAAGACTGCCCCAAAGTATCTAGGTTTCTGCTGTTAAGGGAAATTTTTCCACAGATAATTTACTGATCTAATGGGCTTTTGTTCATGAGTCACTAGTAGATAGGAGCTCAAAAGGGCTGCTTAAGGTGAGAGATTTTTATAGATCAAACTGAGCAAGAACCAGAAAGTTACACTGGGAATTTACTGATTGGGTTAAAGCAGGACTACTTTCCTTATATCAAGGAAAGGGAAGTCTTAGAGCTAGGTTACATAACTTGAGCTGAGCAAGGAAGTGCTAATTGGGTGGCCTAGGCCATCCTTTTCTGGAAGAGCCAAAAATAGAAATTTAGTTGTTTCCATTTGCTTACATAAGTGACTCCAGTTTAGGTCTAGTCTAGACACTTTAACACTGGGATTACTTTGATGATTATAAATACTCTAGCCACTATTTTCTAAAACAATGATGATGGCTGTGGTTTATTGACTTTCTCCTAAAGCTTCTGGCAGGCCCTTATATGCAGTATCTTATTTAATTCAGATCACCATTTCATTAACACAGGAACCACTCATTTCTAAGCATCTCTGTATGTTCCTTCTCAAATTACATTTTCAATGCCATATTATGGAGGTTCAATCAATGAGGTTCAGAAATGGGAAAATGTAAATCCAGAATGGGACAAAAAGCCTTCCTACTGCATTGAGTACCAACCATGAAAATGAAAACTTAGTAAGTGGTTATAGGACTTAAAAGTTGACATCTGCCCATTCCATCATCACTTTATTCTCTACATTCTTCAATTGCTTTTCTGTCAACATATATGCTTCTTTCTTTTAAAACTTTTTTTAATGTTTGTTTATTTTTGAGATGACAGAGAGAGCGCAAGTGGGGGAGGGGCAGAGAGAGATGGAGACACAGAATCCTAAGCAGGCTCCAGGCTCTGAGTTATCAGCACAGAGCCCAATGCGAGGCTGCTTCTTTCTTTTTGAATGCACACTGACACACATAACACTTATCAGTCCTAAGATTTAACATTTAATAAGTAAACTCTGTTCTCACTTCCATTCCTCTCGATAGATAAATAGATAGATAGATAGATAGATAGATAGATAGATAGGATATACCTATATCTTCTCTCTATATATAGATATGAGTTTCTGTTATAAAATTGCTTGAAATATAAAAGAAATCAATTAAAAGAGAAATTATTACTTTAATTAACCTAATGTTTCTTAAAGAAATAATTTAAAAATATAAAGCCTCACTTTTATTATCTATAGCAGGAGTTGGCATACTTTTTCTGTAAAGGACCAGACAGTAAATATTTGAACCTTATATACTATATGATCACTACTGTAACTATTCAACTTTTCCATTGCAGCATGAAAGCAGCCATAGACAACAAATAAATGAATGAATGTAGCTGTGTTCCAAAAAGACTTTGTGAAAATTTTAATTTTATATAATTTTCACGTTATGAAATATTATTGTTCTTTTGATTTTTTCCCCAACCATTTAAGAATGTAAAAAATATTCTTAACTCACTGGATACAAAATCTGTCCATACAAAGGCTATATTTGGCCTACAAGGCAAATATGTGAGATCTGACCATATCAAGCTATAGTTTGCTGACCCCTTAAATACAGAATGGAGATCAAAAGAATTAGCTTAGAGGGACACCTGGGTGGCTCAGTTCGTTGAATGTCTGACTTCAGTTCAGGTCATGATCTCATGGCTCCTGGGTTTGAGCCCCACGTCAGGCTCTGTGCTTTCAGCCCCGAGCCTGGAGCCTGCTTCAGATTCTGTGTCTCCCTCTCTCTCTGCCCCTCCCCTGCTCATTCTCATATTCTCTCTCTCTCTCTCTCTAAAAAAAATAAACATTAAAAAAAATTTTAAATAAGAATTAGCTTAGAAAGTTATCATGAAGTGCATATTAACCCATGTAACTACATGATGTCTGTAACATAATAGACTCTCAATAGTTATCATTAGTAATTTTTATTATAAATAGGATTTTTTCCTTTAGTTTAATCCATACTCTTTGATAATAGGTTCTTAATCTTAATAGCTGATAAGTACCAGGTTAGGATTTATAATTTCAACAGAATTAGAAAAATAAAATCCAAGATGTTTCCTTATTGCTTATTATAATAAAGACTGTGTTAGCAAGTGTTTTTTTATAGTTCCAGCTTAGACATCTATGAACATAATGTTTATATTTGTTCTATGCAATTTTTCCCCTAAATATCTTCAATATTATAGCACAACTTTCCTAAGTCATCACGAAATGTCACAGTGAAGAGAAAGAGAGCCTCAGAGTTTCACAAATAGTTAAAATCTCAAAAGGAGTATCATAATCCATGGCTATGCAAGTAGCATATTTAAAAGGAGAGTTACAGCAAGCCAAATCCCATTATATTGTATCAATAATATATATTTCTGTACTCAGTGATTCGCCATATTGAACAATGTCTAAGATGGTTGTGTACCTCAGAGGGAGCTGAGATGCAATGTTAATGTTCTCAATCCTTCACCTGATAAGCATACTCATCAGCTAATGGTAGAAGTTTCTCTATAAAGAACCATATCCAGCAAATCAATTTTATAATCATTAACATGAAAAAAGTCCATTGTTCTTACATTTGTGACAACACATACACCTCTGTTGTTTCTATGAAACTCATAGGTAACACAAAGCTAGTTAAAGAAGATATATATTAGACGGCACAACCACAATGACGGAATATCCATGCTGTCATTTGGGACTGAATATAGCAAGCAGAAATTTAAGAGATGCAACTAGCAGGGGAGAAAACATTGCCCTACTCTGCTCAAACCTGGTCATACCTTCCCAGGAGTTGTGTTCAATTCTCAGTGAAGTGCTGTAGGAAGAATCCAGAGACACTGGACCATAATCAGGTCGGCACAATGTAAAGCAGTTTTGATCACGAAAAGACATGGGAAGGATGGTTACAGGAAATGAGAATTTTTTTAATGAGAAACATAGATCAAATAGGATAATAATCTTTAAAAAGTAGGACAACTCTCATGTCCAGTTGTTCTGTTCACTGTTTACTCTAAATATACCGGAAGAGAGGATGACTCCAGGCCAAAATCTGGATGCTACAAGCAAGCCAACATAAGGAAAAGTATTTAACAAGCAGAACCATTGAAAGATAGAATGAGCTGCTTTTGGACATAGAGTCTGCCTTGCTGCAGGTATACAACTTGGAATAGATGATCATTTGATGGGAATGTGGTAAGGGAGATTCAAATACCTCAGCGATGATTTGACCAAAATACTGATAAAGAATTATTATAACCTTGGCAGTCTATGTTTCACAGGAGATGAATCTGTTCATGCTGATGGTTTATGAACAACTTATATTCCTTAGATAATTTTCTAACCTAGAAACAGGATCTTTCTAAGACCTAAGAAAATTAATTACAATATTTGATCGGCATGAATAAAGGATTATAGGTGACAGAATTCTTATAACAACAAGACAGTATGGTACTGGCACAAAAATAGACACATAGATCAATGGAACAGAATAGAGAGCCCAGAAATAAACCCATGTTTATTGGGTTTATATGTTTATATGGTTTATATATATGTTTATATGGTCAATTAATCTAAAAAAACAACAAAAAATAAAAGCAAGAATATACAATGAAGAAAAGACAGTCTCTTCAACAAATGGTGCTGGGAATACTGGACAGTTACATGCAAAAGAAAAAAAAATGGACCACATTCTTACACCATACATAATAACAAACTCAAAATGGATTAAAGACCTGAATGTGAGATCTGAAACCATAAAGCTACTAGAAGAAAACATAGGCAGTAATTTCTTTGACACGGCTGCAAAAACTTTTCTACACACGTCTCCTCAGGAAAGAGAATCAAAAGCAAAAATAAACTATCGAGATAATACTAAAACTAAAAAATTTTACACAGCGAAGTAAACTGTTAACAAAACAAAAAAGCAACCTGCTGAATGGTAGAAGATAATTGAAAATGATATATATGATAAGGGGTTAATATCCAAAATATATAAACTCAACACCAAAAAATAAATAATCTGATTAAAAAAGGGAAAAGGACCTGAATAGACATTTTTTCCAAAGAAACATACAAAAGGACAACAGACATAAGATGCTCAACATCATTAATCATCACAGAAATGCAAATCAAAGCCACAATGAGATATAACCTTATGCCTGTCATAATGGCTAAAATCAAAATGATAAAAAAATAACTATTGGCAAAGATGTGGAGAAAAAGGAACCTTTATGTATTGTTGGTTGGAATATAAATTGGTGCAGCCACTGTGGGAAATAGTATGTAAATTCTTCATAAAATTAAAAATAGAATTACCATATGATCCAGTAATTCTACTACTGGATATTTACCCAAAGAAAATGAAAACACTAATTCAGAAAGACATATGCAACCCATGTTTCTTGCAGCATTTTTACAACAGCTAAGATATGGAAGCAACCCAAGTGTCTACCAATAGATAAACGGATAAAGAAGATGTGGTGTACACACACACACACACACACACACACACACACACAGGAATATTACTCAGTCATTAAAAAACGAATGAGATCTTGCCATTTGCAACAACATAGATGGACCTAGAGAATATAATGTTAAGTGAAATCAGTCAGACAAAATACCATATGAGTTCACTTATATGTGGAATTTAAGAAATAAATGAACAAAGACAAAAAGAGACAAAAGAAAAACAGACCCATAAATACAGAAAACAAACTGATGGTTGCCAGAAGGAAGGTGGGTGGAACAATGGGTGAAACAGGTAAAAGGGATTAAGAGTACCCTTATCATGATGAGCACTGGGCAATATATAGAATTGTAAAATCATTATAGTATACACCTAAAACTAATATACCACTGTATGTTAATTATACTCTAATAAAAATTTTTCAGTGAAAGCAGCACAACAAAACTACATAAAATTTTAACCTACAGTCTTCCTTTTCAAAATGTAACCTCCACATCTTATAATTGACATGCTATTATTCCTCTATAGAATCTACCCCAAATTATTTTAACCAGTTTTCTTTTTCTGGAAAGTGTAGTGTACACTTGGCCAGTAGGAGCTGTCCTCAGTGTTGAGGGGAGAAGTTCTTTGCTGTGGCACAGTTTACTGATAAATGTACTTTTTTGTCCAGGAGGATATGGGGTGGAGTGCAACCCATGTACAATTCAGCCACAAGAGGACCTCCAAACAGACACAATTCCTAATTAAGAAATAAATTCTTAACTTCATATGGGGAATAAATGTTGAACTGAGATCTCTGCATGGGGAAAAGCAAGTTCTTGTTAGGTGGAACAAGATGCTGACCTTCTGGGAACTCTAAACAACTAGTTCCTTTTTCTCCATTGAGTAATTCATAGGTCCTGTTTGTGGACATTGACTTACAGAGCAAAGAAAGCAAGACAAGAAGCTTAATTTAAAACTGAATAAAGGGTGATAAAATCTATGTATAAGATGATTCAAGTTTTGCTAAATTTGGACACCATTAAGTATAAAATCTCTGACACAACAAGTCCAGGATATTTTCTTCCTTCCCCAATTTTTTATAGCAAATATTACAATGACTACAGTGAATTTTCAAGAATGCTACTCAAATGGCCTTATACCTACAGTGTCTCCTTCCCGGACAGCACCTCATGACCTTCTTTAACTATTACCTACAACATTGTAACATTGTAAAGTACACATCTGTCTTCCCACACTAGACTATAAATTCCTCCATACCTCATTGATCTTGGAAAATGCACTGTGCATAGTAGGTGCTCAAAACTGTAATTTAGAATAAATCAATGCATTTATAAACTCATAAATATGAAGACACAAGATCATGGATGGCAGAAACCATGCTACATATCTTTTCACGCATTATATTCAAGCACAGTGCCTTGAAACTAGAAGATTCCTTTTTGCACAGCTAATGTTAAGAAAAATCTTTGTTTCTACAGGACAAGTGCTTTTGTAGGACCTTTCCTTTCTCAAATGAAATAAAATTCTTTTGAACCTTCTGGGGGAAAAAAAAAGAAAATATTTACCTCTGTTTAGTACAGAGAACTATTTAGAAGAATGAGGTTTAAAAAACTGAAATTAAACTAAGGATTTCTTTCCTCATTGTGTTTGGACTCCATATCCTGGCAGACAGTATCTTCACCCTAGTTGTAACTCAGTGTTTTGTGCATGGTGTCCCAGCACTTGTGAAGTATTTCTGATTATGCTGAAGTCATGGGACAGTCAAATCTCTAAATCTCCAGGTAAGGATTTAATTTTACATTGGATTTATGGTAAATACTTTCACTACTCTGCTTCTCAAAACAATGTGATTAACTTTGATGGAAACAATGAATGTTCAACCCTGGAGCAATGTCCACTTTCTTCTACTCTATGAGAATATTGGGATGAAGGAAAAGAAATAGCCCAGGAGCCTTTTAAGCGTCCTTATTTTTCTCTGTCACATCATTAAAGGTTCAATGAATCTCCAATTAAGTCTCCCTGGCTGCTGTCACCAATTTGATTGATAGATGTCCTTGGCTCACCCTCCACAGGATATGCCAGTACACCAGGCCCCCACCTGCCACCATCAATTATCACTCTCTTGTCATCGGTACCCTCACTTGTCAATTTATTTGCCACAAATCCAGTGAAGACCTCTAATCAGGGAGAAAAAAAACAAAAGGTATTTTTCTTTACTTTTAATGGTGGGAAAGAACAATTCTTAACAAGTGAGATAGTGTTTAATCTTAGAGACACTTTGCTTTATGCTCTTTCATGTGCTCACCATATCAAATTGACATAGAAGCTGGAGGTTATTGGGGCTGACTCGTAAATATGTTAGGATTCAGTTAACCAAAGCTAAGGGGAAAATGGGGGAATTATTAAAATATATATATAATATAAATATAAATATATATATAATAAATAAATAATAAAAATCATATGTATATGATTATATATATATTTATAACTATATATAAATAAAATTGATCCCATAGACTTTTGACACTTTGGGGATCCACCGAGCATTTGCAAGGAGAAAAAAAAAAATCATTCAATATCTTCAAAAAACTGATAGCAAGAAGCACAGATTAGAACTGATTTAAAAGGATAAAGCAGTTCTTTGGTTGTTGTTGGCAAACCTGGTAAACATGACAAATTTTCCTTGTCTCCTGCCCCACCTGTTTAATGTTTAAACGTGAACTGATTGTAGTGCTTGATAACTGATTACCTGTCTAGGACACTGCAATCTTCTGTCTATTGACAGAAAAATATAGCCTCCCCTGGAGTGCCGATATCCATTCCTGCCTTTGACCATGAACTGCTCTGTGCAACCCTCAAGAGGCTCAGGTGCGTCTGACAGGATCTATGAAGGAGAGATTGATTCCATTTGGATGCCTGTTAGATAATGACCTTTGACCCTTGTACCTAAAGTGACAACAAAAAAATGCCAACTCTTATTCATCTCATGTCCCAGGAAAGACAATTTATTTTTCTAAAAACAGTTCAGAAGATTTTGTGGGTTTTTTTTCTTCCTATTGGAGATGGAAATGGAAGGAGGAGAGAGGAAAAAGAGAGAGGATCATGGGATAAGGAAAGATGATGTCTCTTCATATGGGGGAGTACAGGAAGTCATTTTCCTGGGCTAAAGACCTCCCAGGAATGACAGAGCCTCTCCCTAAGCCACCTATTTTGCCACCTTGGGAGCACATTGTTTACCTTATCATTAAATATACATTCTAAAAAGATGGTTTTGTTCACTGAAGAAGGCATGAACTGAGCAGGGGAGAGAGATTCTCCTTATTCTCTATTCTATGTTTAAAATTGTCCCCTCCTGCTGTGATCAAATCATAAAATATGAATAAGCATCTATAATGTCGAAATATGTGCATTGTAGTGCAAAGTGTCTACATGAGTAAGTAGATAAAGAACCAGTATTTATAGGACTATAGACTGCCACTATTTGATGAATACTATACTTTGTAGTGTCATTACATCAATTCTTCTAAGGTAAATATTTTCTAAGAAGAAGGGACAGTGGCTTATTAAATAGCTTCTACTATATTTTGCATTTTTAAAAATCTCCATTTTGTTTTACCTATTAATGACCAGTCTAGGGACTTACTTCCCAATGTTTTAAAACATTTGTCATCTTAATAGCCTCTGTTAAAATGGCCTATCCTTAAGAAGAGGCATTCACTAAAAGGAAAAATTACCTGTAAATGAAACCAAATTGTAAACATCCTTAAATATTTATTGCTGCATTTTTCACAGTAGCCAATATTCTAACCCTATTTATTAAGTCATAAAATTAGGTCAAGGACAGATGACCCTGAAGTTGTGTGGGCTTAGTGATTACAAACCTGATTTATAAAGTCCATAGCTCACCCCTCACATAGACATTTCTGGCACATAGGAGGGCAAATTAACCAGTATTTCAGCTGAAGCCTTATCCAGATAATTTGACTACATGCTCACCAGTAACATTGCCCAGTTTATGCAACATGAGTGGTTTGGACATGGAATAAAATTTCCATATCAGGACACATTTCTTTCACCCCCAGATATCCAAAAGAACTGATTTTCCAGTTCATATTTAAATAATTCCAAGGAATTCTCCTACTTCCCTTGAAGGACTCGGGCACTTCATTTGTTAAATCCTCTCTTTATTATGCCAGACAAAAAATAAGTTATAAAAATGTAGCTCTCCTTTACCAACATAAATACAGTGATTCCCATTATGCATTTACTCCATCCTCTTTACCAAGTTTTTAGCCACACAAACGTTCCTGTCATCTGTGAGTTTTCCATATTTAATATGCATTATATTCTGTATAGTGCACACCAGAAAAGAAAGCTCTTTTAAAAATTAAAAAATAACAATTCAAACGACTCTCTCCATGATTCTATGGAACCATTGTCAGCTCTGCTCACACATTTACCTAATGTAGACAGCGAATGCTGCAGTCCTTAAACATCAAACATCTTAACATTCCAGGGTTCATTGTTTGCCCCTTAGTTATTGCAAGGACCATTCATTTCTGGTAAGTATACTTTTTAATATTTTAACTATAATAGGAATCCTCCTGTGTAAACAAACAGTTCTGAGCCTATATTTAAGCTACACTTTCTAAAAACTACAAGGTTCTTAGAGCAATGCTTCAGAAACTTAACGTGCATATGAATCTCCTGGGCATCTTATTAAAATGCAGATTCTAATTCAGTAAATAATGGTGGGACCTGAGAGTCTACATTTCTAACAAGCTCCGATATTGATACTACTAGTCCATGGATCACACTTTGAGTTGCAACCTGTTAGAAAATGCACACTAGACTTTTTTCACGACCAGCACCCTTTGTCCTATGTCATTGGTTTGATGAATTTTCTAGATTAACTTAAACATCGAGTATTCAGATCTCAGACTCCTTTTTAACTCCAAACAACAAATAGTAAAATTATTTTTAATGAGTATTAGGGTTTATATTTTTAAACTAAAATCTCTGAAAAGAATCCAGTAGCATTATAGTTGATAAATCTATGTTGACAAAATAAGTTATATCTTTTTTTCTAATCCCTAAAATTGTGGGTTTCAAATATTAGTATACATAAGAACCTTCTGAGGAATTTATCAAAGGTGCACATTACAAAATCCTAAGATTTGGGACTGAAACATTGTGTTAAGTAAATACCCACCCAGTCGTGGTGAATCCTTTTGTTAGCATGGGTGAAATAAGCCAATAATGTGCATTTTACTATTGTGGGTGAGAAAATATAATGTTGTTTTTTAAAGACAGCAGGGATGCTTGAGGCTAGAATAAATACTTCATTTGGCCTCATAACTAAATCTTAAAATTGTTAGTTATTCAACCTCAGATTTTATTACGATATTATAAATGAAGTTCACAAGAGCCATTGAGCTGAATGCATCAGAGGACTGTTCTGGAAGCCTTGTTTTAATTAGAAAATGCCAGTCAAATATTATGCTGGAGGATAAAGCATATGCAGACTGGTTGTTTTCAACTTGTAACTTCTTTCAATTTGATTTCAGGGGGGAAAAGACACATATAAAAGAGAACCCATATATGGAACATCTCAAATAATGTCAGGCAAAGTATAGGACATTCCTGTTTGTGAGATGAGTCTGGGAATAGGACAAATAAAGCCAATGACTATCTATTGTGCATGAGAATCTAATAAAGAGGCTACATTTGACCCCTGGGGGAAAATCACAGAAACAGAGTCAGGAAAATGTTGTGAAAATAACTTATATTAATAATGCATTCATCCATAGGTCATTTAACCTCACATTTCAAATATCCAAAGTGTAGCCAGGAACCCAGAAAAAGTAAGAAAGATACCTCTGAGAAGTCTAAATACCTGAAAAAGTCTACTTGGTATCATTTATACCTTGTATTTGAGAGTGAGAACCTTACATCTTCATCAAAATTTATTTATTCTTTAGGGACAATGTTAATAAGCTTATCAGGTTTTCTCAAACTTGCAGATTAGAATTTTTCCATTGAAAATATGTTAATGTCTAAAAACTTACACAGCCTAATGTACGTCCCTTAAAATCCCTGATCAAGAAGAGAAAGGTGCTTAATTAATAAAGAGACATACATAAATAGGTATAAATGGTTACATGTATATAATATTAAATCTGAGATTCTCTAACACTTGCATCTTCTGAAGGGTTTTTTTGAGAATTAAACGTCTTAATTTTTTTTTTAAAGGGCTTGGAAGAGTGGCTGGATACTCTTATTGTTCTCATCATTATTTGTACTATGTGATAATAAAGAGTTGAGCTTTGGTCATGATGTAACTGGGATCCTTTTCAGATTCCATGCCATACTAAATGCTTGACCTTGAGCAAGCTGTTTAACTGACTCTAATTCTCAGTCTCCTCCTCTGCACAATCATAGTATTCACTTCATAGGTTGTGAAAAAGTTTAAACATCATAATGCAAAGTTTTTAGCCCTGTGCCAGGCACGCACAGAGTCCTCAATAACAGTTCATTGTTACTGCTGTTAGATCTGCAGTATTAAAATTCCATGTTACAGATGAGAAAACCAAGGCTCAAAGATGCTACATAACTACGCAAATGTATACAGATATCAACTGAATGAATCAAGGGTCAAAGGTAGGTCTATTAGAGGTCAAGATTTTCAGTTTTCTGTCTACAAGGCTGCCTGTCACCAGTTTTAACTGCATTTTAAAGCTGTAAATGCAGCAATCACCACAGTTCTGAAAGTATAAAACGAACTTGACAAATGTTAGTGGATGGGTCTGTATCAGTAGAACCACACTTAGAAGTCAGCTATAGGAAGGCAGGATTTCTGAGACCTCAAAAAACTCCTTTCTTCACAGATAAAATAAAAATTCACACTTCACCAAATAAGTTAGAGAAAGACAAACACTGTACAAGTTTATTTATATGTGGAATCTAAAAAATGAAACAAATGAACAAAAACAAACAAACAAAACAAACTTAAGTACAGAGAGTAACCTGATGATTACCTGAGTCAAGCTGGGTATGGGAATGGGTGAAACAGATGAAGGAGGTGACTCAGTCGGTTCAGCAACTGACTCTTAATTTTGAAGTCAGGTCATGATTTCACGGATTGTTGAGTTTGAGTCCCACAATGGGCTCCACACTGACAGTACAAAGCCTGCTTGGCATTCTCTCTCTCCCTCTCTCTTTGCTCCTCCCCAACTTGTGCACATGCTCTCTCTCTCAAAATAAAAAATAAACTTAAAAAAAAGGAGGTACAAATTTCAAAATATAAAATAAGTCACGGAGATGAAAAAGTACAGCATAGTCAATAATATTGTAAAAATGTTGTAGAGTGATAGATGATGACTACACTTATTGTCGTGAGCACTGAGCACTGCATAGAAGTGTAGCATCACTATGCTCTCCACCTGAAAGTAATATAACATTGTGTGTCAACTGTACTTTATTAATTTAAAAAAATCACCTTTTACCAACACATTATTGCCACTATGACATTCCACATTAGTGATTCTTTCCTTTGTTTCTGTAAAAATATAAATATCCTATATGAATCATTTGTACTTTAGTGTGTAATGAGTTTATTATATTTGGGTTGTTTGATTCTTTATTGTTATTATTGTTCTTGATTTGTGTTGAATCTGAAAACAGCTTTTGAGTAACATACTTAAGACTTAATAGAAAGTAGAGAAAGGAGTAATAAATTGAGACCAAACACTGGGATATGATCTGTAAGACTTTATATAACTTAGCTGTTACTAATTTCTAAAACTTCTTCTCTTGCTACTCCTTTCCTCTCACCCTGATTTGGTAGAATATATATTATTATTCTCAATTAATCTTTGCCCTCTCTTTAAGAGGAATATTATATTGCTGCCTGTTGCCATGTGACTTATGGTGCAATGGGAAGAGGAATGCTTCCCTGCTCCATAAGGACTACCTTGGCCACATTCCTGCTTAACCGATGGAGTATGAGCCAATGGGATTGTAATTCAATCATTTCTAGCTCTTCCCTCTGTCATGAGAATGTCATGTCTGTTAGGAATTAATTGCTCCTCCAGCCTTGGTCCTAAAATGGGGACTCGGTGAGGAGCACCACAGCCCAATAGATCACCTGCAATATGTATGAGAAACAAGCCTTTGTTGTAATAATCAACTTGAGATGGTGGGTTGTTACTGCACCATAATAGTGAAAGCTGACTAACTCAATATTCCATCCACATTAAACTATTTTTAATTTCCTAACTGTGCCACACTTCTCACTTCTTGGCATTAGTACTGCCATTTCCTTTTGTGTAGATCACACTTGTTCTCCATTTTTAATTGTGAAACTCTTATTCAGCCCTTACACCTCAGCTTATAAACTGATCCCCCCAGGTGGTGTTAAGTGGCCTCCTATAAGCTCCCATAGCAATGATGCCTTTCCTGTCATAACAAGTAACCATGCTGAATCACAAATGCCATTTTATTGGTCTACAACCCTTGGGACACTGTTAGCTTCATGAGAGAAGGGGCAGTATCTTTATGTCTCTATTGTTTCCTCACTGTCAAGCCTAGTTCCTGGCTCACAATAAACTCATGGTACAATTTACTGAATGAGTTAATGAGTTAATGAACAAGTAAAAGAATGAGAGGCACTATGGTAAAAAGGTCAAGCATATAGTCTTTAGATTATCTGGATTCAAATCCTGGTTCTCTCACTTCCTAGCAGGACTAGCTACATAATTTGTGCAACCCAAGCCAAAATGAAAATGTGGGACTCCTTGTTCAAAAATGATTAAGAATTTCAATATGGCAAAAGCAGACCATTAAATTAAACATCAGGTCCTTCTAAACATGGTGCCCTATACAACTGCATAGCCCCCATGCCCATGAAACCAATCCTGCTGCCTAGCTATGTAAACTTGGGCAACTAACCTCTCTATGTCTCTGTTTTCTTACGTGCAAAATGAAATTAAATAGGATTGCTGTGAGAATGAACTAAACTAATATACATAAAGTCACTATAATGGTGAATCCTACATGAGAACTATCTTTACAGACAGGAAAAACTATGAATGTCAAAGCAAATTTTAATTATTTCAAATTTGCCTAAGATTTTCTACAAACTATAGAAGATTGGGGTTTCCAACTGGAGGTGATTTCCATGCCAGGAGACATTTACAATATCTGGAGACATTTTTGGTTGTCACAACTAGAAGGTGCTTCTGGCACTAGGGGACATAGACCAGGGATGCTGCAAAAATTCTACAGTACACAGGATAGCCCACACCACAAAGAATTAGCTGGACAAAATGGCAATAGCACCAAAGTGGAGAAACCCAGGCCTAAAGATTGATTTCTGAGCTTCCAAGGATAAAGTACTGAATTTTCCAGCCTCTCAGTTTCTCCATCCATAAAAGATGCCCAATAACACCTGAGCCTACCCACCTTAAAAGAATGTTGTAAGGATAAATTTAAGAGCAAAGAGCCCAGCTCTCAGAAGGGAAAGGGTACTATTACAGCCCGAGGTGTTATTATCAAGCTGTGCAGCCACTTTCACTCTCAGGAAGCCAAATGTTCTACTTGGAAATGATAATTTGCCTCCACTAAATGAACGTTTTACTTCCCAGAGGGAGTAATTTTATTCACCTTTTGCCATCATTGGATTGGACCCATTACAGCTGTTGTTCTTCCCTTATTTGAAATTTCATAACACACATAACCATAGAACCTCTCCTGGAGGAATGTACAGCCACTGCAGTAACACACCACACACATGTGCCCACGTGTAAACAATCTGCTAACCCATGGGCCGTGGGTATTTATCAATAATGTCTTCCTATCTAAATGTGTTTCAATGGGAGTATTCGGTAGAGAAGAAAAAATAATGTTCTTATGAGTTGTAAGAGTTCACACCAGCCACTCTCCCAAATTCCAATGTGAGTTAACAGATAAATAGTAAAGCACAATTCTGATTTTCTGTTCATAAAGTGAATGCTTTGGAGACTAATTAGAATGGCAGGAGGTGGTGGGGAGGTAAAGGAACAAGAAAAAGTTCAAACAGGAAAAATAAAGAAGAGAATCCTAGGGAACCACAAATACGCTAGACCAATACTCTCAGATGCCTTAAATGTGTAATTAATCAATAGTTTATGCATGAAGATTGCACTGCTTGCATGAAATCAGAATGGAGCTACATTACAGCAATTAGAAGGAGCTAATGTCAGTGCATGAGCCCCCAGATGTTTAGATCAATCGCTTTCTAACAAAATCTGTGTTCACAAAATAATCCCAGGATAGGAAGTACTGACTGGGGAAAGATTTACCTAAAGTGAGTATTGTGTCAGTGTCCTGCTTTTTTCTCCCCCTTTGTCTGACAGCAGATTAGCAGTGCTGCCACAGGCATGCTGTGCAGGATGTTGAAGGTGAAAGCTGAGAAGAAGAGGGCTGCTGAGAACTATAGAATATGAAGCAATTTGCCAAGGTCTATCAGTGCCTGTACAGGGGAACTCATGGGTATGAGAACCTCTTTCTATGGCTTCCTCTGACCAGAAGAGGTAGAGTAGGCAGGCAATGGTAATGATGACAGCAAGCACTATGGAAAGCATTGGGTGCTCTGGGGTCAAGGAAAAGGTCGTAGCTTTCCACTTTCCAGTGTTGGCACTGTATCTGTTTAGATGTTATGAGGACAGGCCACCACGATGCAATGGAAATGGAAGGGGACAGGGCTACAAGGGCCAATACCTGAACTCCAATTTCATCCTGCACCAGCTATCTGACCTAGACGTGATACCTGAGTCTCAATTTCCTCCTCTGTAAAATGAGGCTAATAATCCTTATAGGACAAGACTATGGCAAAGATTAAAAGAATTTATGAATAGAAAAGCTCATCATGCTTCACATATAGTTGTCACTCAGTGGATGATTACTATTCATTTTTAAGAAAACCTTTATTTTTCCTATTCAGGATTGCCAATGGTCCTATGAAATCTTATTTCAAATGTACCCCTTTGCTAAAACTATTCTTCACTGGCCATGCAGCACTCAGAGCTCTCATCTACATTCTGTCATTTGCATGTGTTCCATCCCTGCCACAGCAATGTTGACATCCTGTTGACTGTAACTGCCCTTTACCTGTGTTGGAATTGTAACAGGAGGACCTAAATGAATTGCTGTCAACGGGGTCAATTTTTTTTTAATGTTTATTTATTTTTGAGAGAGATAGAGACAGAGCATGAGTGGGTGAGGGGCAGAGAGAGCAGAAGACACGGAATCTGAAGCACGCTTCACCCTCTGAGCTGTCAGCACAGAACGACACAGGGCTCAAACTCATGGACGGTGAGATCATGACCTGAGCCGAAGTCAGACGCTTAACCGACAGAGCCATCCAGGCACTCCTAGGGTCAACTTTAACATATAAAAGTTATACATTACATGGCTTGGTTCAGGAAAAAATCAGACAGAACTGGTTCCATTGCATCATAGACCTCTCTCATGTGAGCTGAATAGAGAACTCAGGCCATGTTGGAGTAAGGTTAGAATGAGAAGAAAGTAAAGAAATTATAAGGATTCTGCCAATTTAGATTCCCCCCTCCCCCGATCTATGAATAGCATGTGTTCCTACCATACCTCCTTCTCTCTTCCTTTTGTTGTAATTAGTGTTTTAAAAATCCACGGTGCCTTTCAGGTACATCACACTGAACACCGATTCAATTACAGTAAATTCACTAATTAATGGTGTTTAATTTTGCATCAACTCATGCACTTGATGTGCAAAGTCAAGTAAATAAATATACAATCCAAAAGAAAGGGAACATTTATTATTTTGCCAATTGAGTAAGACTTACTACTTCTGTCAAATAAATTAAGCTAAGTTACCCAGCAAATTCGAAACCTAACTTGCTGAACACATGATACTGAGTCCCTGATTTGTCAGTGTAGCCATTTAACATCAGTCAGAATGAGCTGAGGAGTCTTTTTTCCAGCCCCACTATCCTACCTTTTTTTATTTCATGTCATTAGTAATTAGACTCACTTTTTTATTCACTTTAGGAATAATATTTAAACATTCCACCCAGCAGTGACCGTACCACCATCTCCTAGATGTTGACAACTAAATGTTGTTGTTACTAACTGATTCCATTCTGTATTTGGACCAAAACCTTTAAAAAATATGTAAAATAACAGATTTTCAGTCTTACATGTGAGCTATGCTCAGCTGTTTTCGTGGAGTCTTAACTTTTTCTGGAGCTTCCCTGTGTCTTCTTCCTTCCCCTGTGTTTAGCTGTAGAACTACATAGAAATGAACCAAAAAGCAGCTGCATAATTAACAGCAATTAACCCTGAATGGAATTCAACAAAGGCAACACAATACTCAATTCTGCCCCCTATTCCCAACAATCCAATCAGAATTCTAATTCTGTAATGCCAAGAGATGGTAAAACAGGGACTATCTTCAGAACTGACATAGAGAATGTTAACAAAGCAAACTGAGATTTGATTCAAGGCTTAAGGCTGGTTGTTATTTTGAAAATGCTCTATCCATTGCTAATAAAAGCAATGCTTCAGTGACTTTCCTAGATCAGCTGTCCAGTAACAGGATTAAAAGTCAAGATTGTAAGGTTATAAAGAATAGTTTTTTGGGTTTTTTTTAATCTATCCACCATGCCACGTTGATCATAAATGACCAAGTCATCTGAGACTAATGCTGGACAATAGACAATCAGTGCCAGGCAGGCCCTGATAATATCAGGCAGCACTTAGAGCTCACCTGGCTGCCTCCCCCTGCCCCCCAAGATAACAGCAGTCATATGTTGTCCAGCTGCCCCTTCCAGTTTCTACTCTCACACTCACCACCAAAAGACTGAGTGAGGGTGTTAGAAAAGCTCCCATCCAATCAGCAGAGGCCAGACCAGATGGCCAGATGGCGAGTTTTGCTGCAGGGAAAGCTAATGGCCTCATGTGATAGTGAGATCATCCTCCAGCCTTTAGGGAAAGGAGACGGTGCTATTGAATTAACTTTGCAAAGGATCCTCCTTCAGCTTAATCAACATTTGTGGAAAAAGGAATTAGATTGTACTGTCTGTGGATGTGGCTAGCCACCTCTCATAGTCAGACATTGCTGTTCCTGATTACCATGGAAAGTGGACTTTATTTGTACAGCCAGCTCAGGTCTGAGAATATATTTATCAGCAATGATGATGGTTCACCTCCAACTCTTAGCATGTTTGCCTGGGGAAAGAAAAACAGGTAAACCCCCCCAAAAATTAAAATATGAAATTGCCTCCTAAGTGCAGATTCAGATTAACAGCTGCAAGACAAATAAAGTTGTTTTATTGTTGACCTTTAAATGCTTGGTTGTTGAAATCTGTAGAGTCTGTTGAAATTTTTGAAATGTGTTGAGTTTGCTTTTCTCCTCATCAAAGAACATCTTTTCAAAGTCTGAGATTGTTTAGCTTAGTTGGTTAGAACACAATATTAATATCAGTCCTATGGAGTAACTGCCTTTGTTCTATTCCAGGGCCATGAATTTCACCCCTGTATCTAGCCAGGAAAGTCCCATTGCTGTTCATACATAGTATGGATCAAACAGCTCAAACCTGTAGTTACCTCTAGGGAGGAAAAAAAAAAAGACAATGCTAAATAACTGCTCTGCCATAAACAGCAGCTTTGGAGTTTGTGTGGGTAAAGCATCTTAACCATACTAAATAAAAAGCACTGAATCCATTTGAGATCCTAAAAGATTGCTTTTAAATTGTCGTTAAGTGAATTCTGATTTTCAAGTGTAAATACCCACACAAGGTAAGCATTTAATAAATAAGTATGTGCTGAATAAATGAGTAAAAGAATTTACCAACTCAGTTCAAAATCATGGGGAAAAAATAAAGAAGGCAGGTTTTGTTTAAATATACCTATCATATAAATATCACACAATTGAAGGATATGGTATTAAATCTAGGTATTTGAAACTATTTTAAGGGCATTTAGTCTTACAGAGAAGTATAATAGTCTTTTCTAAAACAGGATTTATCCCCTTGTAAAGCAGTATAATCAATTTTTGCTAACAGACATTTTTAAATCTGAATCAAAAACACATTTTTATTTTCTCTTTCCAGTAGTTCATCTTTACAAATCACATCCAAGGAAGCAGAAGAGGCCATAACCCCAGACCTCATGGGGACCCAGTGAGCAGCACTCAGCCCATCACCTCTACCATTATCCATCTTTCCTTCAGCTTCGTCCTACTCTGCCCTCCTACGCCTTCTTTAAATAAATGCAGGCAAATAAACACTCATTCTTGACACAGGTTGAAAAAACTTAGAGAACTTACTAGAATGAGAATTTAGAAAACTCCAAATCCCAGAAAGTATGAATTGTGTTAAACAACAGCTAAATGCCTTTTAATGAGATGAGAGGGATTTTTTTTTCCTTCAGTAAAATTCAGGGTACCTAATTTCTTCCCAGTCTCTGCAGCTTACAATGATAAATATTAGCAAGATATATATAAGCAAATATGCAAGCAGGAAATTCACAAAGAATTCAGAACTAATACTGAAACACAGCTAACATTTTAGTTATCTATTAAAAATCAAATGGAAATAGAGAATAATTTTCTCATGTATTTTTACTCAAAAGACAAAATTCTCAAAAGCCTACTATTCCTTCCTTAAAATCTAAATTAGTACAAATTATAAGACAAAGTCTAGTGTAAGTTATGATATTGTTAGAATCAAATTGTTCACTTCAGGATCTTATTTCAGATAAAAGCATATATACTGTAACATCTATCTAATTTCACTGAACAGATGTATTTCTGATAGTTTATATATACTCATTACTTAGTCATATTTACTTATTACCTTTCATTACAATTGAAGGTATATGGAAAACAGAAGTGTAGCCTCACACCGTCATTGTCATCTTTGTCATCATAGGCATCACTTACTGTCATCATCATCATAAAAGCCAAAATTAATTGAACATTCTTTAGGCATCAAGTACTATACTTATAAAAGTATTATTGTAACTGACCCAGAGTCACAGATCTTGCTAGTACAGAGTTGGAATTTAATTCAAGTCCATCATGCTCCAAACCCCACTTTATGCTGATAATCAAAACATACAGCATACTTTAAAACGCAAGAAAAGGGGCGCCTGGGTGGCTCAGTCGGTTAAGCATCCGACTTCGGCTCAGGTCATGATCTCGCGGTCCGTGGGTTCGAGCCCTGCGTCGGGCTCTGTGCTGACAGCTCAGAGCCTGGAGCCCGTTTCAGATTCTGTGTCTCCTTCTCTCTGCCCCTCCCCTGTTCATGCTCTGTCTCAAAAATAAATAAACATTAAAAAAAATTTAAAAAAAAATAAAAATAAAATGCAAGAAAATATATTATGCAAGAAAGTATTAAAATGCAAAGAGAAATATATTCCTTACATAAGACAGTAATAAAATAACAAAGCCAACAATTCAATGGGAATATAACTGGTTGTTCCAATTCATGTGTATACTAAAGTTGGACACACATAAAACTGAAAGCAATTTCTGTCATTTATTTCTAAATAAATAAAATCCATTCCCCATTAAGAGTTGATAATATTCAAATAGGCTTTCCTGGTCATCCTTTGTATTAAAAAATACTCAAAATAACTAATTGGGGCTCCTAATTGTTAGCGGTAGACCTGTTGGGTTACTACTTCTCTTCCCTAGTCCAATCCCTGGATATACCACATAGCTAAAAGAAAAGCACTGAAGATCTGAAAAAAAATCAAAGATCCTGAGGTATCCCTGGGGAGACAGAAGGTTGTTGTGACACAGCATGAAGAGGAAAACAAAGTCTGGAGCAGATGGGGGCTGGATGTCACAGGAGAGGGTTAGATACAATGACAGAAAACAAACTGAGCAATCTAAACTGTAAATATAACACAAATATAAAAAACATAAAATGAGGATAAATGCATTATAAAAGATTTAAGGAAGAATAAGATCAGTCTGTAGTAGCAGGAAACAGTTATAAAAACAGAACAAAGTGGAATTACAGGTAGGAAAATAATTAACTATAGGAGAGGGAAGAAGTAGGTTTGAAGTGATTATGAATAGCAGGTGGACCTAAATATACTTTGTTATACCCATTTGGTTTTGACATGATGTACACAATCGTACAAAAAAAAAAAAAAAAACTAATCAAAAAGCAATCTAAAAGTTTTAAGGCAAAATTACACAAAGAAATTTGATTTTACATCCTAAGAGCAATATATCATAAAGACAAAAAAGAACTATAAAAAATTTTCAATAATCATATTTTAGGTGGTAGTACTAAGACTTGAATCTATAACCGTTGTAGTAGTATGTTATTTATATAGAGATACTGGAATTAGAAGCATGGGAAAGGAGAAAATCAATGTAAATGGATGAGCTTAAGTAGAAACCCTTTAGTCTTGAATTCGAGTTAGAAATATCAATATGAATTCATAATGTATTTATTCTAAAAATATATGTATTTTTAGGTACAATAAAGACCAACCCAGAAGCAACAAGCTCCCTTGGTGCCCATTTGTGGTCTCTAAATACCATTTTTCACTAGAAGAAACTACAGCTTCTTAAAGAAATACATGATTTGAGATCTGAACTAGGAAATAAAGCTGAAATATTTTATTATATCAGTCACTAAACAAGGAAATTACCAAAGACTTCTGAGAGTGAGCCAGAAGCACTTAGTAGCCAATCGAAAGGCTCCCACTGGCCAAATATGGAGCAATAAGAACTTCAAGAAAAACTGCAATGCATTTAAAGACATCAAATATATTTAAATGCATTTGCATATAATGCATAACATAATGATACTTAGAAAAAAAAAACAAAGCAAAATGAAAATAACCTCACTCGTCATTTTGGGAAGATGCCAGGTTTTGAAATCATTACTTAGAAAATTGGTAAATGGGGGCACATGGGTGGCTCAGATGGTTAAACATCCAACTTTGGCTCAGGTCACCATCTCGCAGTTCTTGGGTTCGAGCCCTATGTCAGGTTCTGTGATGACAGCTCAGAGCCTGGAGTCTGCTTCAGATTCTGTGTCTCCCTCTTTCTCTCTGCCTCTCCCCAGCTTGTGCGCTCTCGCTCGCTTGTTCTCTCTCTCTCTCTTTCTCTCAAAAATAAACTTTAAAAATTAAAAAAAAACTGGTAAATGAATGAAAAGAAATGAAGCAAATATTCTTCCTTTCCAATGTTAAAAACTTTAGGGTAAGCTGAAGAATTGAGGGAAAGTTTCTCTTTGTAGACTGTTAGTTTCCTAGTGTTACCATAAAAAAAATTATGCAAACTGGGAAGCCTAAAAACATAAAAAAACTTACTCTACATAAGTTCTCGAGGCCAGAAAACCAAAGTCAAAATATTGGTAAGGCCATATTCCCTCCAGAGCCAATTTTCCTTTTCTTATAAAAACACCAGTCGTATCAGATTAAGGGCCAATCCTAATGAACTCTTTTTTTTTTTTTTTTTTTAAAGAAAGAGAGCACAAGCAGGGGAGGGGCAGAGGGAAAAGGAGAGAGAATCTTAGGCAGGCTCCATGCCCAGCACCAAGCCAATGCAGGGCTTGATCTCACAACTGTGAGATCATGACCTGAGCCAAAATCAAGAGTGGGACACAACCAAATGAACCACCCAGGCATCCCATAATGAACTCATCTTGATTACATATGCAAAGATGCTACTTCCAAATAAGGTCACATTCACAGGTACAGGGATTAGGACTCAACATGTCTTTTGAGGTGTACAACTCAATCCAGAACATACAATATTTCAGCTAATAAATGAGAATAAATGAGGAAATAAAATATCATCATTCTCCAACTCTTAATGAAACAATGAACCTAAACAATGACGATCAATGACTGATATTATCCAAAACCTAAAGAGGCCATTATGGTTCTGGTAGAAGGAGCCAATCATTGAGAAGTTTTGTCCAAAATTCTAAACTAAATATGTTCAAACCTCTATTTCTCACTACTAATTTTTAGCAAATGCAGGCATCATAGAAACAATTTTAAAGAACACCACAGGGATGCAACCAACAAAATTCAGACTGTGGGAAATTATACAAGACAAAAAAGTGATTTTTTTTTCTGGTAAATAAATTAAGGGAGATCTATAGATTTAAAGAGATTAAAGAGAAAAGTCACACAATTGCATATATGCTCCATATTTCAAAACTAATTTTACCAAATAAACTATAAAATACAAAAGAAATAAAATATTAAGAGATTATTAAATTATTAACTAAAGGATTAAACTATAAAAGATTAAAGAAATAACTAGATGTAAATACCAATTTTACATATTGACTGGATATTTAATAATGTTGAGGAATTAATGTCAATTTTTCAGAAAAGATTATGGTCTATGGTTATGCTTAGGAATAAATAATTCAGATCTCTGGTGACACATTCAAAAATATTTATAGATGAAATGTTATGAGGTTATTAGATTACTTCAAAATAATTTAAAGGGAAAGAGAAAAATTAGCAAGTATAAAAATAAGTTAGCCATAAAATGATAATTTTTTTAAGCCAGTGATACATTCATGGTGGTCTATTTTCCTATTCTGTCTACATTTGTGTATGTTTGATATGTCCCCAAATGAAATATTTTTCAAAAATATATATGTAATATATGAACTATAAATTCAATAATGAGGACAAAAAGCTAATCAATAAAGTCCAAAAACAAATTAATGGCTGAAAGATTAGATTGAGGAACTTTTCAGAAGATACTGGGAAGAAAGAAAGTGACACAAATAGAAATGTTGAGAGGTGTGAAGGATGAAAGAATTTTCAGCATTTATATAAGAGAAGTCCCAAGAGTGAAGATAAAATGACTGATATTTGAATAAATAATGACTAAGAACTAAAGATGTGAAACACAAAATTTAAAAGAAAAATGGAATACCAGATAGAAGAGATTATTAAACAAATTTTCAAACAATAAAAATATCCATATTTAGACACATTATATGAAATGTAACAGTATCAAAAAGGAAGAAAAAATTGAAAAGCTTTTAAAGAAAGATCACTCATAAAAGATGATTATGGATTAAACTTTTTAATAATAACAGTCAATAAGACATTTGAGCAACATGTTAAAGTTTTGAAAGACAATAAATTTCAACATAAAATTTTATATTGCAGTTAAACTATTATTTAAATTTTGTGTCTATAGATTTATCTCAATGTAATCATATAGTATGTGATCTTCACATAAGTGACATTCTTCTTTCGATTAGCAAAATATTTTCAAGGTCCATCCATGCCTTAGTATAGTTCAGTATTTTATTTCTTTTTATGGCCAAATAATATTCTACTGTATAGATTCACCACATTGTGTTTATCTGTTCATTGGTTGACGGACATTGGGTTGGTTCCACATTTTGGTTATTATAAATAATAAATTTACACTTAATTACATATTTTGATGATGATGATGATGATGATGATGATGATGATGATGATGATGATGATAAATGCTGCTGTGGACACTTATGTTCAAGTTGTTGTATGGAAATATGCTTCCATTTGGCTTGGATAAATGCCACAGAGTTGAGTTTCTGGATCAAATGGTAACTCTATGTTTAACTTTTTTTGAGAGAGAGAGAGAGAGAGAGAGAAAGAAAGAGACAGAGTGTGAGCTGGGGAAGAGCAGAGAGAGAGACAGAATCTGAAGCAGGCTCCTCTGAGCTGTTAGCACAGAGCCCGACACAGGGCTCAAACTCATGAACATGACATGACCTGAGCCGAAATCAGATGGTTAACCCACTGAGCCACCCAGGCACCCCACTATGTTTAACTTTTTGAGGAATTAACATGGTTTTCCGAAGTGACAGCACAATTTTACATTCCCACCAGTCAGGGTGTGAGGGTTTTAATTTCTCCAAATCCTGACCATGTCTTTCATATTATCTCTTTTCCATTGTAGCCATCCTAGTGGGTTTGAAGTGTTATCTCACATAGGTTTGATTTCCAAATCCTTGATGGTTAATGATATTAAGAATCTTTTCATTTATCTATTTGTCATTTGTATATCTTCTTCAGAGAAATTTCTAAGCAAATGTTTTGCCTAAATTTTATGTCACTTGTTTTTTTGATTTTGAGTTCTAAGAGTTCTTTGAATATTTTAGAGACAAGTCTCTTATCAGATACAAGATTTGCAAATATTGCCTCCCATTCTATAACTTATCTTTTCACTGTCTTGTTGCTCTTTGATGCACATTAATGTTAATTTTAGTAAACCTCGATTTATCTATTTTTGTGTCATATTGCTTGTAGTTTTGATGTTATATCTAGAAGCCATTGCCAAATCTAAAGTCACAAAGATTTACACATATAATTTTCTCCTAAGAGTTTTATAATTTTAGTTCTCATGCTTAAGTCTGTAATCCAGTTTTAGTTAATTTTTGTATTCAGGATGAGGCAGGAGTCCAACTTCATTCTTTTGCATGTGGATAGCCATTAGTCCCAGGATGATTTGTTGAAAAGACTATTCTTTCTCCTTTGAATTGTTTATGCACCTCTATTGAAAATCAATTGACCTTAAATGTAAAGGACTCTATATTCCACTGATCTTAATGTCTATCCTTATGCCACTACCACACTGTGTTGATTACTGTTGTTTTGCAGTAAGGTTTGAAATTAGTAATGTAAGTCCATCAAATTTGCTCCATTTTTCCAGATCATTTTGCCTCTTGGATCCTTGAATTTCAAAATGAATTTTAAGATCAGTGTGTCAGTCTCTACAAAGAATAAAGTTGGGATACTGACTGAAATTGCATTGAATCTGTAGATCAATTTAGGGAGTATTTTCAGCTTAAAAGTATCAATCCTCTATAAACATGAGATGTATTTCCATTTACTTAGATGTTCTTGCATTTATTTCAGCAATGTTTTATCACCTTCAGAGTATAAATTTAACATTTCCTCTTTTAAGTTTATCCATAAGTGTTTGTTTTAGATGCTATTTTATTTTTTTAATTTTTCTATTTGAGTGTAGTTGGCACACAATGTTACATTAGCTTTGGGTATACAACATAGTGATTCAACTTCTCCATATGTTATCTATGCTCACCACAAGTGTGGCTATCATCTGTCACCATACAATACTATTAACTAGCACTGACCATATTCCTTTTGCTGTAAAAACCTATTCTCAAACAATTCCAAGAAGAAGAAGAAGAAGAAGAAGAAGAAGAAGAAGAAGAAGAAAGAGGAGGAGGAGGAAGAGAGCTTCCAAATACCTTCTACAAGGCCAGCATTGCCCTGACACCAAAACCAAAGACATCACAAAAACAAAACAAAACAAAAAAAAAAAAAAAAAAAAAAAACACTACAGGCAAAAATCGCTGAGAAACATAGATGCAAAAGTCCTCAACAAAATATTATCAAACTGCATTCAACAAAACACTGAAAGAATCATTCACCAAGATCAGGTGGCATTTATTCCAGGGATGCAAGATAGATCAGTATTCACAAATCAATCAACGTGATATACTACATCAACAAAATAAAGGATAAAAATCATATGATCATCTCAATACATGCAGAAAAAAGAATTTAACAAAATTCAACATCCATTCATGATAAAAACTCTCAACAAAGCATGTTTAGAAGAAACACAATAAAGGCCATATATACAAAATCCACAGCTAACATCATATTCAATGGCGAAAAACTGAAAGGATTTCCCCTGAGATAAAGAACAAGGTAAGAGTAAGTGTTCATTCTCACAATTTCTATTTCGCATAGTACTGGAAGTCATACCCACAGCAATCAAACAAGTAAAAGAAAAAAGAAGGATCCATACTGGTAAAGAAGTTAAACTGTCACTATTTGCAGATGACATGATACTATAAATAAAAAACACTAAAGACTCCATCAAAAATATATCAGAATAAATGAATTCAGTAAAGTTTCACAATACAAAATTAATACCCAGAAGTTGTTAGTGTTTCTGGGGCACCTGGGTGGCTCAGTTGGTTAAGCATCTGAGTTTGGCCCAGTTCATGATCTCATGGTTCATGAGTTTGAGCCCCATGTCAGGCTCTAGATTAACAGCTCAGACAGAGCCTGGAGCCTGCTTCACATTCTGTGTCTCCCTCTCTTCTCTGCCCCTCACCACTCATGCTCTGTCTCTCTCTCAAAAGTAAACAAACATTAAAACAGATATTTTTAAAGAAAAAAATTATTAGTGTTTCTCTACACTAATAATGAAGTAGCAAAAAAGAAAAATTAAGAAATCCATTTACAATTATACTAAATAGAATAAAATACCTAGCAATAAACTTAACCAAGGAGCTAAAAGACCTGTACTCTGAAAATTATATGCTATTTTAATTAAATTATGTTCTCAGTTTCACTTTTGGGATTGTTCATTGTTAGTGTATAGAAATACAGTTGACTTTTGTATATCGATCTTGAATCCTCTAAACTTGGGGGACTCATTTATTACTACTAAAAGTTTTAATGAATTCCTTATATTCAATATCATGCCATCTTTGATTAGAGAAAATTTTACTTCTTCTGTTCTAATTTGAGTGCCTGTCATTTCATTTTGTTGTCTAAAATTTCTCTGCTAAAATCTCTAGAACAATATTGCATAGAGGTGGCAGGAGCATACATCTTTGTCTTGCTTCTTATCTTAGGGGTAAGATATTCAGTCTTTTACCATTCTGTATGATCTTAGCTGTGGGTTTTTCACAGATAGCTTTTATCAGGTTAAGGAAATTCTCTTATATGCCTAGCTTGTTGAAATAGTGTTGGATTTTGAGAAATGTTTTTTCTGCATTTAATAAAATTATCAAGTTGTTGTTTTTTTATTCTTTATCTACTGATATGATGTATTACATTCAGATGCTAAACCAACTTTGCTTTCCTGGGATAAATCCCACCTGGTCTTGGTGTATAATTACTTTTCCTATATTCCCAGATTCTTTTGCTGGCATTTTGTTGAGCATTGTTTCATCTATATTCAAAAGAGATATGGATCTACAGTTTTCCTTTTTGTTGTTGCTTTTGACTGTTTTCTTATCAGAACAACTTATATTCTTAATACAAAACTTTAGATGCCTTCCCATTAAGATAAGGCAAATACCATATGTCCTCAAATAGCATTACTATTTAACATAACATTCGAGGGCTTAGGCAACTCTTTATTATAATAAAAGGGTGAAAGAATTTTATGAATTAAAAGAAAATAAATTTAACTTTTGTTGTTTGCAGATGTTATCATCATTTATGTAGACACTGAAGTATGCCAACTGTTAAAACTAATATGAATGCTCAATAATATTGCAAGCTGCAAATCCAACCTAAAAATAATACTATTCCTATATACTAGTAACGGCTAACTGGAAAATCTTGTGCAATCTGAAATATCATCCAAAATAGCAACATAAAATTTAAATAATCTAATAATTATGTAACAGTCTTTTAAATCAATCAGGGGAGCCTGGGTGGCTCAGTCGGTTGAGCGTCCAGCTTTGGCTCAGGTCATGATCTCGCAGTCTGTGAGTTCAAGCCCCATGTCAGGCTCTGTGCTGACAGCTCAGAGCCTGAAGCCTGCTTCGGATTCTGTGTCCCCCTCTCTCTCTGCCCCTCCCCCACTCATGCTCTGTCTCTCTCTGTCTCAGAAATAAATAAACATTAAAAAAATTTTTTAATAAATAAATAAATAAATCAAAACTCTATTAAAACACATGAAATTAGCCTACACTTTGATTTAAAAAGCATATCATCTACAGATACATACCACATACATAGAGAGAATGACTTAACACTTATTAGGTCAATTATCTCAGATTAGTTCACATATTCATTGCAATTTTGATCAGTATTATAGTCAGATCTTTGGAGGAATTTGGAAAACCTATTCTTAAATTTATATGGAAGGATAAATGCTATTAAATAACTAATTCAACTTAGAAAAAGAAAAATACATAGATGAAACATTTTACCAAATATCAAGGCAGACAATAAATGCCATAATAATAAAAACAATTATCATGCTTACTCAGGAACCAACAAAACAAACAATGGTACAAAATAAAGTTTAGAAATACAATCATAAATTTTACTTCCACATTTAGATATTTTATTTTTAGTTATTTTATTTATTTATTTATTTATTTGAGAGAAAGAGAGAGAGAGAAAGAGAGAGAGATGAGAGGGGCAGAGGAAGACAGAGAAAGAATCTTAAGCGGGCTTCCTGCTAAGCCTGGAGACCATCATTGGGCTAGATTCCACAAGCCTGGGATCATGCTGACTTGAAATCAGGAGTCAGACACTCAAATTACTGAGCCACCAGTTGCCTCCTACATTTAGATCTTTAATCAAACTGGAAGACTTTATTTAGGGTGCCAAGTAGGCATTTAGCTTTATTTCTCTGCATTTATTGAGAAGGTTTGCCCTACACCATCCATCAAACAATCTTTCTCCTACTGGCAACTGTGTCATATATCAGACTTTTACATACACATGGAATATTAACATATAATCAATTTGTAAACAGGAAAAGATGAAACATTTGTAAGGTAATGACAGCTTTCTGGGGTTTGATATTTTTACTTCAAGGGCTCTATCTCTGTAAAAAGTTTATTAAAATATTCAAGTATGTACAATATGAGCAGAGGAACTGAAAACAGACATTTTTCCAAAGAAGACAGGTATATAAAAGATGCAATAGGCATCTTGCAATATGCAAGATGCAATATGCAATAGACGACAGGTATATAAAAGATGGTCAACATCACTAAACATCAGGTAAGTGCAAACTAAAAACATAATGAGTTATCTCCTCACACTTATTTGAATGGTTATCATCAAAAAGACAAGAGAAAACAAGTGTTAGTGAGGATATAGAGAAAAGAGAATACTTGTGGACCATGGGAGGAACACAAATTAGGGCAGCCAGTGTGGAAAACAGTATGGAGATTCCTCAAAAACATTAAAACCAGAACTACTATATGATCCAGCAATTCCACTTCCAGATATATATTTTAAAAATACTAAAATAAGAATTCAGAGATAGATCTACATTCTCATGTTCACTGCATTATTTATAATAGACAAGATATAGAAACCACCTAAGTGTCTATCAATGGGTGAATGGAGAAAAGAGATGCAGTATATATAATGAAAGACCTTTCAACCATGAGAAAGAAGGAAATCTTGCCATTTGTGACAATATGGATAGATCTTAGAGGCATTATGCTAAATGAAATAAGCCAGACAGAGAAAGACAAATACTGCATGGCATCACTTACATGTGGAAACTTAAAAAAAAAAAAAAAAAGTGTCAAAGTCTTAGAAACAGTGGTTGCCAGGGACTGTGGGGTGGAGGGAATAGAAAGGTCGGTTAAAGGGTACAAAATTTTAGCTATAAGATAAATATAATCTAGGAATCTAATATAAAACATGGTGACTATAATTGATAACACTGTATTATATAATCAAAATTTGCTAAGAAAGTAGAACTTAAATATTCTTAGCAAAAAAAAAAAAAAGATAAATATGTGAGGTGATGGGTAAGTTAATTAACTAGATGGTGGGACTCCTTTCACAATATATATATATCTAGTTACCATATGTACACTTTAAATATCTTACAATTTTATTTGTCAATGATACCTCTATAGAGCTGGAAAAAAAATTTCAAGCAAGGATAGCATTGGGATCACACACACACACACGCACACACACACAACCAGTAAAATGAGGTAAAATGATACCAGAAACTGAAAAGATAATATTGTTATAAGTGGAGGAGAGACACTGAAGTATTCCCCAAACTGAGAAGCCATTTTGAGACCAGTTTTATTCAGGGTAACTAAGTGACAGGAGTGGGGGTTGGTATCAGCTGGAGGACAGTCCATGGCAGCTGCAGTTATTTTCCACAAAGCCCAGACCTTAGTCCACACATTTTATAAAGAGGACATGCATGGTAGTGAGGGCAAGGGTTTCCACATGCACCTCAAAGGACTTGCATGCACCTAATAGATGGCTAATCTTTAATTAGATCCTGTGGCACCACCTGTGCATCAGGAAGGGGCAACACTACATTATCTCTAACAGATTCATGGGAGGCCAGAGCAAGCCTTCTTTGTCCCATTCTTAGCAGGCATTTCTAAGGTACATATAATAATCTTCAAGGACCCTGGAACACGGAGCCCCGAGAGAGGTGACCAAGCAAACATGAACAAGATTGAGGGCCAGAGATGGAGTCAGTATTATTACAACCCTACGATTGTCAAGAGAGTACTTCCAATTCATTTATTCAAAGTTCTTGTTAAGGAAAACTATATATAAACCTTTTAGGATTTGATTTTTTAAAAAGATCTTGAATTAGATACAAGTGAAAGTAACGTCTTTTATTGAAACATCTAACCTCTAACATCTACCACAAGAGAAGAAAATCTGTTCTTGCATTCAGTAGCATGTATCAAGTATATTAGCTGAATCACTATATTCTATTCCTGAAACCATCATTATACTGTATGTTAACTAACTTGGCTTTAAATAAAATTTAAAAAATTAAAAATTAAAAAAAGAAAAAAAAATGTCCTAGCTTTAATTGATTCAGCTCTAAAATACCAGAGTATCAGTAACAAGATGGTGCAAGGAAAGGAAGTTACAGATGAATGGTGTCAATATAAAACAATTGATAAGCATGGAAGACTAGATTTCAGGAGAGATCCAAAATAGCATCCAAACTGTACAGTGAACTCAAATTCAATATCTGCAGGGGTCTATAATTCAATATAGTGGGTGGGAAGCAGAGGAAATTTTCAAGAAATGGCAACATTTAGAGCTGAGCAAGTAACAATAGGACCCAGAAACCACAGAAAATGAAGAAATGGTGACAAAAGAAAACTATACAGTGTCACAGCCCTAACCTAGCGTAGTGACATCCTGCCAGAAGTGAATGAAAAAATAACAAAATCAAAGCAGAAAGCCAACCACGTGAATTTGGAAAATACAATGGAGATTACAAAAGCCTTCCTATCAGAGACTATAGGGTCCCAGGATTAACTTTATGCACTACAAACACCAGACCTATTACAGCACGATGAATAACAGCCTCCACTTATGTCTGGCCATGGACTTCCTAAAGCACAGACTGCCATCAGGGGTGGAGAGAATTGGCAACACTAGGTCTGCAAGCCAAAAACAGCAAGGACTGCAAAGCCTAAGGAAGGTAGAATTCTATAACAAGTTAAACCATACCAACTGTATTTCAGTGAAAGGTTTATCTATCCAGATATTTTATTCTACCTGAACAAACACATAGAATAACCCTGAAATGTGCATTAGTTCAAGTCACATGTTTCTAAATATATATGACATAAAGGTGACCAATAGCCAAACGATAGATTGAACCTTCACTGTTGGTTATGGACATCTTGGTGCTATGGGAAAAGATAATTGTGACTGTCTTACACATACTGTGTTGTACTCAAATAATCTGTAAGTGCCTCCTCCAAATATAAAAAAACAGTCCACCTAGGAAAGAATAAAAGTGGTGTACCATCTACTTTTGGAAATTCATTTTCAATTATTTTATAGTGTCTTTGTGCTGTAACATTTTTTATATTAATTCTGAATGAAATCAGAGTGAACAACAGGACTGTTTTAAAAAAATTAATGTACAACCTACCAAAGGTGATTCTCATGTAATTGACTTTGTCTTTCTAGGGAGGAAATATTTTACTCATTTAAAAATTCTGATTTGAGCCCCATTTCCAACTCAACCGGAAGATCACAATTTGGAAATGACAAGACCACCCATCAGAAAACCTCCCTTTGAATACTTGTTCCACAGGCTTCTGCTCATTGAGTTAGAAAAAGGAAGCCTAGGAGTACAGTGACCTTAACTTCTAGAGAAGGGGGTTCTGAAGCCTTTGAGCACATACTAAGTTGTCAGTTCGCTGAATCTTAAGTGAATCTATATCTCCGTATCTTTGCAATAGACTTATTTAATATTGTAAAAAGAGGAATCATGGAAAACATTTTGGGAATGAGATAGAAAGAAGGACTACTATCTACCTGCTTTAAAAAGGGGGTTCTGGGGGCACCTGGGTGGCTCAGTCGGTTGAGCATCTGACTCCGGCTCAGGTCAGGATCTCTCAGTTTGTGAGTTCGAGCCCTACATCAGGCTTGCTGCTGTCAGCTTGTCAGTGCAGAGTCTATTTCCGATCCTCTGTCCTCCTCTGTCTGCCCCTCCCCTGGTTGTGCTCTCCCCCAAAATAAATTAAAAAATTTTAAAAAGGGGGAGGTTTGATAAGAAGATCAATATAGATTTAGAAAACTATTAAAACTTCAGCTACAAAGGAAATGAAAAACGTGAATTGTCTGTATTCCTGCCATCTCCTCATCCATCCATCTTATAATAGCCTTATTGCAACTAGACATAGGGTGATGAATGCAGAAATGTCAGACAAAAAGGAACATATAAAGATAAAAGACTAAAGGGGGAGGAAAAAAACCCACACAACAAAGAAGTGACTGCATGTTGCTTTTGTCATCATTTTGTTTCCAAAAGCTGCCTGGGTACGAGTTAAAAGCCAGAATTCCATAAAGACAGAAGCAATCCACAAAAGAACCCTAATGTGTCTGAAAAAAAAATTATAATACAGAAAAAAAAAATGGATAAAGCTACCACCAAAAGGTTCTCTCTCTGTCCCTTTAAAGTAAAGCTCTAAACTCACACACTGAAAGCTTTTATTTAAGGATCTCAAAGCACTTTACCAGCAAGTAATTATCCTAGCATTTCCTACTAACAGTTGAAAACTTGGAAATCTTGAGACAAGTTCAGTAGTGTCTTCAAGTCCTATAATGCAGAAATATAGAGTATAAGTTACTTACTTGAGCACCGCAACCATCAATAAAAAAACCTATTGTTGCTTTGCTTCCCTCTGCTTTAACCACTCTTTTCTTCCAAAAAATTGCTCATTGCAATCTGCCAGAGATTGGGGGGGGGGGGGGGACTCACCTCCTAAAGAGTCTTTTCTCTGCCAAGACATTAACCTTACACACCAAATATGTATCATCTGTTACACTATAGATTTTAGTTGAACCAAATTGCACAGAGAAGAATTTCTCACTGCTAAAAAAAAAAAAAAAAAAAAAGTCCTAAAGCTCATTAGCGATGTTTGTAAGGACTCTGCTCCTTCCAAATTTTCATTGATCCATAATACAAATATTTAAATAGGCTTTCTTTTCCGATTTTACTCCTCCTAATTACACAAGAATTATCTTATGTAAAAAAATAAAAATAATAATAATAATAATAATAATAATAATAATAACACTGTTCCATTTTTTCCCCAAGTAGTACAACATATCCTCTTAAAGGGAATTTTTTTTAGGAAAAATTCATCGATTTGTAATATTAATAGAGAGTCTTCCACAAGAGACTGAATATAATTAGTTGAAGTAAAAGTTCAATAGTAAGGGGATACATCTCTGCACAACAGAAAGAGAAGTCTCTGGAGCTTCTGGAGAATATCTAGGACTGAAGTGTAAGAAGGGAAAAGGGAGAGAAAAGAAGGGGAAAAGAAACCAAGCTGGGGACAACAGTCTGTGGATTATGAATTGTTACTCATTCCTAAAATCTCACTACTCAAAATAACTTCACCAAAGTCAATTTGATTGTCCACTCTAAGAAGTAAATGAAGGCACTTGTCATTGATCCCCGCCACTGCACCAAACCCATCAGATTAAGAATCAGAATGAAGATGAAGCATGTTTGGGGCAGTGGGGAGAGAAGAATGGAATTAAAACTGAAACTGAATTGAGGTTGTTGCTTTTCATTGATGGGGAAAAATAAATACAACTATGGATCTTAAATATAGTGGTAATGAATAGACAAAAAAGAGAATGCACTCTTTCCACCCAAGGATCCAGGAAATAAAAACAAATCTGAACAAAGGAAATTTTATCTCCAATCAAAAGTGGGAAAGAAAGAAAGCACGGTAAGTATGAATACAAAATAAAGTGTTAGAAATAAGTCCTGACTTACATTAATTATAATAAGTAGAGTTAAGCTCACTTTTTTTCATTTTTTTTAATTTTTACTTATTTTTGAGAGACAGAGAGAGAGAGATAAACAAAGAAAGAAAGTGTGAGCAGGAAGGGTCAGAGAGAGTGAGGGAGACACAGAATCTGAAACAGGCTCCAGGCCCTGAGCTGTCAGCACAGAGCCCAACACATGGCTAGAATGCAGGAACCATAAGATCATAACCTGAGTTGATGTCAGATGGTTAACTGACTGAGCTACCCAAGTGCCCTGAGTTAAACTCACTTTTTATGAAATAAAAACTTTCAAAATAAATTTTTTACAAATAAATCCAACAATGTTATTCTAGAAATCTCAATAGCAAAGAAATAGATGTAAAAAGATGGAAAACAAATGGATTAAAATATACGTTAAGCAACATGTACCAGCCAAAATATAATTTAAGGTAAAAAATTCCATAAAAGATAAAGATGAGCATTTCACCCTGGAAAAAGAAAAAACACACTAATAACTTAATAATCATAAATACAGACACTCAATAATAGGGCCTCAAAACATGCAAAGCAAAAACTTAAATACCAGGAATAAATTAATCTTTAGTTTTAGTAGAAATTCAAACACATTCATCTAGAAACTAACAGATTGGGATGCCTGGGTGGCTCAGTTGGTTAAGTGTCCGACTTCGGCTCAGGTCATGATCTCGAGGTCTGTGAGTTCGAGCCCTGCGTGAGGCTCTGTGCTGACAGCTCAGAGCCTGGAGCCTGCTTCGGATTCTGTGTCTCCCTCTCTCTCTGACCCTCCTCCATTCATGCTCGGTATCTCTCTGTCTCAAAAATAAATAAACATTAAAAGGTTGTTTAATTTTTTTAATGTTTATTTTTACTTTTGAGACAGAGAGAGACAGAGGATGAACGGGGGAGGGTCAGAGAGAGGGAGACACAGAATCTGAAACAGGCTCCAGGCTCTGAGCTGTCAGCACAGAGCCCGACGCAGGGCTCGAACTCACGAGCCGTGAGATCATGACCTGAGCCGAAGTCGGACGCTTAACCGACTGAGCCACCCAGCCCCAAACATTAAAAAGTTTTAAAAAAATAAAATAAAATAAAAACTAACAGATCAAGCAAAGAAAAAAAAAAGATTAGAAGCATAACTTTATGATTTTTTGTTGAAGTATAGTTGACACAATGTTACATTAGCTTTAGGTGTTAGAATTATATTTTCAACTTTGAGCTAATGAATATATCAAAAAAAGTAGGTCCAGTAAACATAGAATGTACATTCTTTTCACATACATAGAATATACTCAAAAATCCATCATGAATCAGGTTAAAAAGTAATCTGATGAGGTAAGCATTACCTAATACTAAAACAAGACAGAAAAGAAATCTATAGACCAATATCTCTCATAAAGAGAGATGCAAAAATTACCAACAAAATATTAGCAAATTGAGTCCAACATGTATAAAAAGAATCATGCATCATGATCAAGTGGGATTTGTCTCAGGTATACAAGGCTGGTTCAATATTCAAAATTTAATTACTATCATTCATTACATCAATAGGCTAAAAAAGAAATGTCACCATATAAATAGATGCAAAAAAAGCATTTGACAAAATCCAATACCCACTCATGATAAAAACTTTCATGATATGAACTAGGAATAGAGGCGAAATCCTCAATTTGATAAAGAATATCCACAAAAACCTATAGCTAACATCATACTTAGTGGTGAGAAAATCAGAGCTTTCCCGCTAGATAAAGAACAAGGCAAAAAATGTCCTCTCTCATCAATCCTTTACAACACCATACTGAAAGTTCTGACTAATGCAACAAAACAACAAAAGGAAATAAAAGATATACAACTTGGCAAAGAAGAAATAAAACCAGCATTGTTTTCTGCAACTATCACTACAGATGACATGAGAATATATGTAGAAAATGTGACGAGATCAATAAGAAACTATCGGAACTAATAAGCGATTACAGCAAGAAGTGAAGGATACAACATTAATATACAAAAGTCAATCACTTTCCTATTTGCCAGCAATGACCAATGGAATTTGAAATTAAAAACACAGGGGCGCCTGGGTGGCGCAGTCGGTTAGGCGTCCGACTTCAGCCAGGTCACGATCTCGCGGTCCGTGAGTTCGAGCCCCGCGTCAGGCTCTGGGCTGATGGCTCGGAGCCTGGAGCCTGTTTCCGATTCTGTGTCTCCCTCTCTCTCTGCCCCTCCCCCGTTCATGCTCTGTCTCTCTCTGTCCCAAAAATAAATAAAAAACGTTGAAAAAATAAATAAATAAATAAAAATAAATAAAAACACAAGGGGCGCCTGGGTGGCTCAGGCGGTTAAGTGCCAACTTTGGCTCAGGTCATGATCTCGAGGTTCATGAGTTCAAGCCCCACATTGGACTCTGTGCTGACAGCTCAGAGCCTGGAGCCTGCTTCAGACCCTGTGTCTCCTTCTCTCTCTCTCTCTGCCCCTCCCCCATTCTCTCTCTCTCTCTCTCTCTCTCTCTCTCTCTGTCTCTCTCTCTCAAAAATAAAATAAACTTTAAAAAAAATTAAAAACACAATACCATTTACATTAGTACCCACAAAAATACTTAGGTATAAATCTAACCAAATATGTACAGTATCTGAGGGCAACTACAAAACTGATAAACAAAATCAAAGAATTAAATACATGGAGAGCTATTCCATGTTCACAAATAGGAAGACTCAATATTATCAAGACATCAGTTCTCTTCAACTTCATCTTGGGATTCAATGAAATCCCAATCAAACTCTCAGCAAGTTATTTTGTGAATATTGACAAGCTAAGTCTAAAGTTTACAAGGAGAGGCAAAAACCCAGAATAGTCAACACAGTGTTGAAGGAGAAAAAGAGGACTGAGGCTACCTGACATCAGCATTTACTATAAACCTACAGTAATTAAGACAGTGTGGTTTTGGTGCAAGAACACACAAACAGATCAGTGGAACAGAATAGAATACTGAGAAATAGACACACATAAATGCAGTCAACTGATCTTTGACAAAGGAGCAAAAGAAATATAATGGGAAAAAAATTGGCTTTTTTTTTTTTTTTTAATTTTTTTTTAACGTTTATTTATTTTTGAGACAGAGAGAGACAGAGCATGAACGGGGGAGGGTCAGAGAGAGAGGGAGACACAGAATCGGAAGCAGGCTCCAGGCTCTGAGCCATCAGCCCAGAGCCCGACGCGGGGCTCGAACTCACGGACCATGAGATCGTGACCTGAGCTGAAGTCGGAGGCTTAACCGACTGAGCCACCCAGGCGCCCCAAAATTGGCTTTTAAATAAATGATGCAGGAACAACTAGACATGAACATTAATTAAAAAAAATGAATCTAGACACAGACACTACACTCTTCGTAAAAATTAGTTCAAAAACAGATCACAGGCCTAAATGTAAAAATAAAAAAACTATAAAACTCTTAAAAGACAAATAGGAGAAACCTAGATGTCCATGCATAATCCGTGAAAGAAATCACTGATTGGCTGGACTTCATTAAAATTAAAAACTTCTGCTCTTTGAAAGACACTGTAAAAAGAATGAAAAGACAAGCCATGGACTGGCAGAAAATATTTGCAAAGAGCACATCTGACAAAGGACTGTTACCCAAAACATATAAAGACCTTGTAAAACTCAACAAGAAAACAAATAACCCAATTAAAAATGAGCCAAAGACCTTAACATATACCCCACCAAAGAAGATAGACAGATAACAATGAGTACGTGAAAAGGCCAACCACATCACATGTCAACAGGGAAACCCAAATCAAAACAAGAAAACAGCCAAAATCTGGAATATTGACCAACCCTAAAAGTTGGTGAAGAAACAGAATAACAGACACTCTCATTCATTGCTGGTGGGAGTTACAAAATGGCACAATTTGGAGGACAGGTTGTTTCTAACAAAACTAAATAACTTTTACCATGATATGGCAGTTGTGTTCCTTGCAGTCACTGAAAATTTTGAAAAGTTATATCCGCACAAAAACCTGCTCATTGATGTTTGCAGCCACTTATTCATAACTGCCAAAACTTAGAAGCAACCAAGATGTCCTTCGGTGAATGGATAAACTATGGTGCATCCACACAGTGGAATACTACTCAGCACTAAAGGGAAATGAGCTCTCCTTTGAAGAACACATGGAGGAATTAATAAGTGAAAAAACAATCTGAACAGGCTACATACTGTCTGAATCCAACTATATGACATTTCTGGAAAAGGCAAAACTATGGACACCGCAAAAAGGTTATTACCTGCCAGGAGTTAAGGGGTGAAGGGAAGACTAGGCACAGCATAATTTTCCAGGTAGTGAAACCATTCTCTATGATACTACATAGATACATGCCATGGCACATCTGTCCACACCCATGGAAGGTACAACACCAAGAATGTACCCTAATGTAAACTATGGACCTTAGTTGATAATAACGTGTCAATGTAGGTTCATCAGTTCTAACAAACGTTCCACTGCAGTGAATCCTAGAGGCCCAATCCTCCAAATGCTGATATCCAAAGCTGCATGCAGAAACCTGATGTGCAATGCCATCCTGAAATCATCAGATAAGGTGTGTCAGGCCAGCAGAGGACCAGAATGGCAGCTTACCTGATAACACCCGGGGTCTGGAAGCTTCGGCCACCTTCCAAGGTCAGTCAGCATTCTCCTCTTTCTCGCCTTCGTGCAGCCCTGTGTATGGTCCCCTCCCAACCCCACTTGCTCTACATCCACACAAACCACAGGCAATGGAGGCAGGTTGGGCTGAGGTCTGGTCCCGGTGAGTGGAGCGTGAGGTTTCCCTGGGAGGCAAACAGGATGTAGTTGGAGCCAGTGGGGTCTGCATTGTGGCTCTGGGTGTGTGAGAGGCAGTAAGTGTGATTCCAGATGGAAGGGCAAGGAGAGGAAAAGCTGAAATGAGCAGAGCAATAGAGGCAGCTTAGAGAATGGCAGGAGAGGGCCCCAGCCACTGCTGCCGACACCACTCTTCCCAGAGGAAGCCTAATCTCACGGGATCTCAGAAGATCTGTGGGGACTGGATAAGAAACACCTGAGTGCCACAGGTGCCAGAGGTCTCTCATCACAGACTCATAGTTGAGGAGTTCAACACATGGCACCTATCAAGCAAACCCCAGTCCTCATGGACACCTCCCCAAATGCCCTAATCAGAGTCACGATGCGGTGGTGTCTTGCCCCATGGGCCCAGTCAAGTGTAAGGGACCAAGCTCTAGCCCAAAAGCAGTTCAGGGGCAGGACTACCAGAAATCGGAATGGGGGAGTGAACTGCTCATACTTGCAGCGCAAGCCTCTCACCTTCCAGAGACCAAAGGCACCGGGATGGTAACCCAGGCTGCTGGCACTGAACCCTGGGTCCCCAATCCCATGTCTGCGAAGGTCCAAGGCCACAGAAACCTGAATGCACAGTGCCAATCTGAAATCGGGAACGTCAGGCCGGCAAAGGTCCTGAATGGAAGCTCATCTGGTAATACCCGGTACTGTCACGGCTTTGGCCGCCTACCTCAGTCTCCAAAGCTCCTCCTCCTTCTCCTCTTCCTGCAGACCTGAGAATGGTGCCTTCCAAACGCGACCTGCCCCTACCACAGACTGTGTCACCCTCGCCTGTTAAGGCCTCCAATAGCTACTACAGTTTAAAACAATTAGAAATCAAAAGGATAGCAAAAGAAAATGAAATACCATATAATTGAAAACCCATTATCCTACATCCCAAAATCAATGGGTCAGAGTAAATAGCTCATATTATGAAATACTTAAAGTATCATGAAAGGACTGCACACCATAATTTTGAAAGCAAAGTTACATATATAAAGTAAAATGTAGATGAAAACATCTAACAGGGAATAAAATGTCTAAAATTAGTTGAGCATTCAACTCAAAAATTAGAAAATAAGCAATGGAAGATTTTTTGCAATAATACTTTTTAAAACTATGTAAGAAACCAATAATTAAGATAAGAGCAAAAATCAATGAAATGGAAAAAGAAGAGAAAGGATTAACAAAACTAAATCTATTTTTAAAAGGCAACTAATAAAGCAATTCTCTAGTAAGATTCATGAAGAAAAAAGAAAACACTGATAAATAAGCAAGATTCAGAATGAAAGAGGGAAACTCACTGCTTATAAAGCAGAGATTTTTTTTATTATTATTATCAATCTTTTGATTGCCAAGATTGGCCAGGAAATATTTCCTAAGAAAAAGGACTAGACAAGGTAAGTAACGATTAAAAGTAATAGGATGATTGGGGCACCTAGGTGGCTCAGTCTGTTAAGTGTATGACTTTGGTTCAGGTCATGATCTCATGGTTTGTGAGTTCAAGCCCTCCATCATGCTCTGTGCTGACAGCTCAGAGCCTGGAGCCTGCTTCGGATTCTGTGTCTCTTTCTCTCTGTTCCTCTCCTGCTTGCACTCTGTCTCTCTCTCTCTCTCTCTCTCAAAAATAAAGACTAAAAAAATTTGTTTTAAAAAAAGGTAATAGGATGATAGATGAAAACACCTCTTCAAAAGTCTCTACCCAGATAGTTTATCCAGGCAGTTTTTACTAACCATTCAAGGAACGCATAATAACCTAGCAGCTTCTATAATTTTTTTCTAGAGTACAGAAATAGAGACAAAGTGGCCTCTAATTTTTATAAGACCAGTATAACATATATGACAAAATTAGACATTTAAAAATTAACGTTTTAAATCATTTCCATTTGTGAATATATTTATAAAACTTCTATGTAAGGATTACCTAAATGAGTCCAACAGTATTTTGTAGACACTATAAGTTCTATTGTTTTTATAAATTTTTTGTATTTTGTATAATATTGTTTTATAAATTATACTAATTTTACAAATTTAAAGATGCTCCAAAATTAGGTAACTTATTAGTTACAGTAAATGATTGAAGGGGAATAATATGTCATTTCAAATAATGTAAAAATGAAAATATTCAATAAAATGTAACTTTTACTTATTTTTACTTATTTTATTTATTTTTTAAAAACTCTTAGCAAAATAGACAAAGAGGAAATCTTTAACTGTGTTCAGGTGCCTAGAAAAACATACTGCAAACATCATGCATACTTCATGGAGACCAATACAATCAAACAAGATAAAAAGAGACTTAAATATTCAAATAAAGGATCAAAATGTCATTTCAAAAAGATAGGATCATGAATATAGAAAAAAAGGAGAATCAATGGATAAACTTCTACAACTAACAACAATGTAGCAATAAGAAACTTAACGTCAAAAAAAAAAAAAAGCAAAGTTACTCTATGCCAATAGTTACTATTTAGAGTAATATGCCAGTCATAATAACAATAAGATCTGTAAGGGTCGGATTTAACCTAACAAAAGCTTTTACAAAGCCATTCTGGAAAACAGGTAAATGGCGTTAAATGGCATTTAATATACATCCAGATAGACCAAAATAGGTGGAGAGATATCCCATACACATGAATCAATGAATGAATGAATGAATAGAAATTCATTCAGCAATTATTTATTGAGTTCCTGCTGTGTCAGACTCTCATCTAGGTTGCAGCAGTGAAAAAGAAAATGAAGGAAAATTTGTATCCTCATAGATTATATATAAATATATAACTACATGAAGCCTATAATAAAATAAATATGTCTATTTCTGCCAAGTTAGCCTTCACATTCAGTGGCAAATGCAGTCAAAACATTTAGAGTTTAAAGGAATTTACCATATTGTCACAGGACCATATTGTCATAGTTTGTATTCCACATGAATGGTGACCCTTGGACTCATGCGATGTAGCAGTCATAATTTGCAAATTTTAAAATAAAAAAGAAAGTTCTAAAAATAACTGTATAATTCCGAATAAGTAGAGAAAATAGCAGATCTTAAATCAACAAGATATTAAGATATTTCACAAGGCTATAGTAATTAGGGCAGTGTTATAATAATAGGAAAGAAGCCAGATCTAGAAACAGATCCATGTGTGTGCAGAGATCCATCCATGTATAGTTATCATATCCACTTTACACCAATGTGACTCACAAATATGATAATTTAGACAACATGAAATGTTAGAAAGGACTGTGGGGTTATGAATTATTGGGATCATTTTGAGGTACACGAGTTTGATAGACTAGTGAAACCAAGTACATGCACACCCTGTGCCCTACTCCACTTTTGGCATCTTTTTTTTAAGTTTTTATTTAAATTCCAGTTAACACACAGTGTAATATTAGCTTCAGGTGTAGAGTGTAGTGATTCAACACTTCCACACATCACTGGGTGCTCATCAGGACAAGGGCAGCACTCCTTAATCCCCATCATCTATTTCACGCATCCCCCCCACCCACCTGTCCCCTGGTAACCATCAGTTTGTTCTCTATCACCAAGAGTCTGTTTTTTGGTTTGCCTCTCTCTCTTTTTCCCCTTTGCTTGTTTGTTTTGTTTCATAAATGGAAGCATCTTTAAATATCCAAGTTGAAAGATAAATAAAATGTTGTGTTAGGTATGATTGCTAAAATTACATATATCAACATAGATCTTAGAAACTAAAGTTTTGTGAAAAATATCAGATACAGAATGAGAAGTACATCAAAATGCCACTGTATGAATGTTTTAAATACATAACATATACATTAAACATATTACAAACATAAAGTATATTACATATTACCATACATTTTATGATATGCATTTGTATAAAAATAAGGACACAGAAGGTAGATTCACATGGAAAGTAGATGTGAGTGGGAAATTTTATACAAAAAGATTTTTTTTTAATTTAACGGAGAAACACAAATAAAGTCTATTGTATTCATGAATACTTGCTCGAGTGATATTTTGGCACTGAAAAATCAATTAAAGAGCTAGATTTCACCTTGGAGCGATACACTGAAGAACAAAAACAAAGTAAGAAGAAAAAAAAACTGAAGAATTCCAGGCTGCCTAAGTTTTTCATTGCCCTCTCTACACAAAGAATAAACAGACATACTGATAGAGGCTCTGAATTTCTACAGACCATAGAATCGGAGAATTGAAGTCACCATTCTCAGCTAAGTAACACAAGGCTATAGTAGCTCCCAACTGATGTCACACATTTATAACAATCAACCTTTTATTGAGGGCAAAGGCTGTGTCTTCATTTAGTTAATCTCATGAACTCACAGTATGTTTCTTATGCATAAGATATTGTGCTAGAAGTTGATAGAAAGAACAGAAATGATGTTTTTTTAATTGAATCTGTAGAACTTTAATTTGTAGAATGTTCAAAATTGCCTCACATGCTACGTATCGATCACACTCAGAGAAGTTAAGCAATTACCCAATATCCCACAGTTAATAAAGGGAATGAAAATGAGAAGTAGAAATGCCCAAAGTTCTGGGCAATTTACATAAATACTAAGGATAGGATCAGAAGAGTAAATTCATAGCAGTATTCTACTTAACAGCAAAAACAAAATACACAGTATTCATGGACATGAATATATTGAATGATGTGAAGACTGTGGGAAAATATGATATTGGATGGGAACAAAAGATAGACACTGCAGAATTTTTTAAAAAAAGGAAAAAGACTATAAGGTATGGCAATGACATATCTACACTAGATGACCTATTTTTCTCTATATCTAATGTAAATAGTTTGATGTCACTGGGCTGCCTTGCTCATACTCAACCTGTCATCACTTGAGTGCTCTTTCAGCACGGGGCCTAAATCAGCATGGTCTTTTCTAAGTCAGAAAACACCACTGTTCTTTATCATGAATCACAGCTTTGAGGTTACTGTGGTGACTTTGTCTGGGCAGTAGTAATTACATTATCAGTGCCAGCAATAATTATTCAATTAATCATCTAATTGTCAAGGAACCCAAATTTGGGATCAATAGTAACATGAGGTGCTATTTTTCAACTTTCCACCAGGAGTTTGGAAACTATGGATTTATTGGTGAGGAGGTGAGCACCAATTGAGAATGAACAGTAGTCTCAGCTTTCATCATGAGCAGACTCTGGGGCAGCATTTCCATCCTTTGGATGGGAAATAGAAAATTTTATTCTCATTTCCAGCTCTGCCCAGGGCCACAGGCAGAAATGTGAAGATTATTGTTCTCCAAAAAAGAGACATGAATATAACCACAGGCCAACAACATCATTAGCCTCCCATTCAATACCCCGGTAATGATTGATGGGAAAAGGGAAGCTTTAGTCTCCTGGGATTGTCCAGAATGGCTCATGACAGGAACAGCATTATTTCAGCCAGCCATAAATCACCAATGTTACTACAGTTCTCTTGAAAACCTGTATAGCCATGGTCTCAAGAGTTTGCACAGTGAGTCTGCCTTGCATTTTAATATTGGCATTTTGATTCAATCTCTGAAAGAGGTCCTGGTACAATAGGAATTACTTTAACTTCCTTATTATCCATAAAAGTTTATTCAACTTGATGTCTTTAAAGTTTGATGTGTTTAAAGTTCTAAGCCAGGAGTTTTCATATTTACTTTAAAGGGATCTTTATTTACTTCTTTTCCTGTATTTGACTTCTTATCATGGTGTTCTACAGCCCAAATTAGAAGTAAAGTTTACTTCTGAAGAATATATTTAGGATATATAGGACCTAAATTAGAGTATAGGGTACTTGTCTTAAATGAAGTAACTTTTTTTTTTAATTTCCCAAAAAAGAAACAAATAACAAATTTTCTATAATGTCAGAGGTGAAAAGTATAATTTGTGAGTAGTAAACATATTTTTCCCCACTAAGATGCTACAAAAGTGATAGGAGAACTGATGGCCTCATGGATGGTAATTTTGTTTGTTCTGAGGAACAAGAAAAATATAATGGCTTAGTGGAGCCCCTAAAGTTGTTAACTGAATAAATGGGGGGAATCATGTAAGAAAGAAAGACATCTAGTACAAGAAGGAGGTAAGAGTAAATGTGTTTGCTTCCTTTCCTTCCCAAAATCCCACTGAAATGACAGAAAACATAACCAAAATTAATTCAAATGCTCTTTAAAATATAATTACCCAGGCAAGTAGTTATGAGAACTTTCTGGAAGAGAGAGACAGAGCTTCTGGCATTAGCTAGATGGAGAAATAAGAGCCCAGAAAAATGTAGGCCAAAGACATAAAAGATCTGAAAAAAATAAGAGCTATTCTTTCCAACAGACTTCTGGATTAACTTCTCACAGAGTCATCAAGTACAGAAGGTGAAAGCAAATTGTGGGTAATTAATAATTGTACCAATGGAAATTCTGAACTAGTAGTTCTACTTCTCATGTAGGGGAGATGGATGGAGATGTGAACCGCAGTTTCGCCCTGGACAAATACAAAAGAAAAGGTCTATAAATAAGTAAAGCTGATGGATCAGTTATTTCCTAGCATGGATGTATATTAACACACACACACACACACACACACACACATACTCATATACTTATAAAAGAGGAGTTTGTCATTCTCTGTTTTATAAAATGGGACAATATTGTACAAAATTTTCTGAAGCATTGAAATAAAAAGTAGTTCTATTTTAGGATATAAGATGCCTGGCATGTGCCATAATTCAGAATATGTGAAAGAATTTCTAGTGAATAAAAGTTTTTATGTAATTAGTTCAAGTAAAATGAAGAACTACTATTCTAACCATTACATCTATTTAACAGGACTCACTGGTTGATTTTTAAGAGAAGCTTTTTAACTAACTGTGACATGCCATTCAATTAAGAAAAAATTAAAACTGCAAGCTTTACCAAAGAATAAACCTTGAGATTACTAAATGTGAATATCATATAATTGTAAGCTTGTTATAATGCTCAAGATTGCAATTGTGAGCTAAGAAAAAACTCTGGGTCACCATGATGGCATAACTGCCAATGTCTCACTCTTCCATTGCAATGGTTGAAGAATATAGTTTGAAATCATACAGTTAAATCCATGATGTATATCACATAGCCTTCATTTAGGTGCAAATAACATAATCCCAGCTAATGGTAGGCAAAGTGATAAAGACATTTAACTATCTCACACAACAAGTGTTCAAGTAGACAATACAAAGGCTAATGCAGAACTCAATGACTTTAAATGACAATTTTTTGTACAAATGTATGCTACTGTAGAAATACATGATGACACTATTACATAAAAGTAACTGAAGCGATCATCAAATAAATAACTTCAACCATCACTAAGGTCTGCATCAACTTGGCTGTATTTATTTTTCTACCTTCTGTTTCACAATTTACGAGCTTTTGTTATTGATTAAATTTTGTATGCCAATTTCTGTATTTTAAAATGTGAAAGAATTTGACCTTACATATAAAGAAGGAAAAACAAATGGATAAATACAGTACATTATACCTTAGTTCAACATAATACTTTCAGATATTCAAGGACCCAGAAAGTTCACCATCCACATACTCCTTCTAAAAAGGTTTATTCCTGGACAAAGTCCAGCAAAATAAAAACGCAATCCACAAGACAAACATAGGATCCAAGAAATGGTGAAATCACCTAATGCATCAGTCAGCCTGGGCTGCCATACAAAATACTATAGACTGGGTGGCTTAAACAACAGAAATTTATTTTCTCACAGCTCTGGAGGCTGGAAATCTGAGATCAGGGTTGTCAGTTTCTAGTGAGAACTCTTCCTAGCTCACAGATGGCCACCATATCCCTGTAACTTCTTTGAACACTGCGGAAAGAATGAGCTTTCTATGGTCCCTTCTTATAAGGACACTAATCCTATCTGATAAGTAACCCACCTTGAAGACCTAATTTAACCTTACTTATCTCCTAAGGTTCTATATCCAAAAATAGTAACATTGGGAATCAGGGCTTCAACATCCGAATTGGTTGTGGGGTGGAGGGGCAGGGAAGGACACAATTCAGTCCATAGCACCTAAGAAATGCAATTTAAAAAAGAAATCTCTGTAGGAACACTGTGTCAGTGCAAAAAATGGTTCCAACCAGAGCAGGAAGTCTGAGAACTTTGTGAAAACTGCCTTCAAGATTAGACTAGATACTACTATACAAATTTTTGAGGAAGAGTGTATAAATTATAACATGCCCTTAATGAGAAAGTATTTCTCTTCTTAATTCACAAAGAAAGTTTTTAATTATCAACAAATAAACTTAAAAAGTTATGATCCAAAGTAATACATGGTATAATTTTGAGCAGCTAAGATTATAAGAACTTTCAGAAATAATGAAGCCACGTAGTCATGTAACTCAGAAAGACAAATAAGACCAAGCTGATACTCACAATGTATAGTTCTTTGTATGTTTCCTAAAAGTGATTTGTCATTTTACCATACATTTTGCTTACAGATCAGTCTTTTCATATTAATTTCCCTTAAAGAGTGATCCTAAAAGTAGTCTTAAATTTTAAACTTGTTTTTAAATTAACGAAGGATTATCTGATGTTTATTAATAACTGATAGTACCTTAAGTTTTATTATCTGGAAACTTCAGTCTGTGCTAAAAAATGCGTAGTTCCAAGTCTCACTAATAACCACCACCACAACGGGGGTGCCTGGGCGGCTCAGTCAGTTAAGCGTCCAACTCTTGGTTTTGGCTTAGGTCGTGTTCTCACGGGTTGGTGAGTTCAAGCCCTGAGTCAGGCTCCACGCTGGTAGCAGGATTCATGCTAGTAGCGGGCTTCAAGCTGTTAGCATGTAGCTGGAAGCCTGCTTGCGATTTTCTCCCTCCCTCCCTCTCTGCCCCTCCCCCACTCATGCTCGCTCACATGTGTGTGCTCTCTCTCCCTCAAAATAAGTAAATAAACTTAAAAAATTTTAATAAACACCACCACAACAATAAAACTTTATCTAAAATCTTTTCATTTTTTTCTTAGTATTTTAGTTTAACTTTAGTGGAACTTCTAGCAACTGATAATACATATCTTTTCAAGTAATTAAAGGTTGTTATCCCCTTCAGTTACATTGTAGTATCTTTTTCCTTCTGTCAAATCCAAGTAAAGTTAAACTTAGTGTTTTTAGTTTAAAACGTAAACTATCATTCTTTAGATAGACTATGAATGATTTCAATTTTATCCTTTTTCTTTTTTTATTTCCAAATCTCCCACCATAAACATATTACTCTTTAAATCAGAACAGTCTAAGGAATGCTATTCTATTTAAAGCATTAAAAAATATGGATATTAAAAATGAAATATCTGAGGGGGTATGATGTGGTCATCGATTTAAATCAACTCTGAACCAGAGACAAGAAGAGCAGAAGTAAAAGAAATAAGAAAGAGAGATCCCTGAACTAAATGTTTCCCACTGTTGGAAACAACTGAGTAGACTAGAATCCAACCTCCAAAATGTGTGAGCATCGATCATTTTGGTAAGTAAAACATAACTGCCATAAATGCTTTTATACTTTGGAAGATATCTGGACCATTTCCTCATCAATTTTATCTTTTTTGCTTGTTTGTCTTCTTTGATATTTCCTAGAAACAATTTGGATTATTTTTAGCAAAAAAATGTAAGTAGAGTGTCCAAGGTCAGTCCCTGAGGTTTATCCTAAGTAATAATAGTAACAATCGCAACTGACATTTGCTGAGCACTGACTATATGACAGGGACTATTCTAAGTATTTTATATTCTTTAGCTTATTTACTCCTCCCAGGTCTGCCCTGAGGTCAGTGTGACTACCCTCACCTTACAGATGAGAGAATGGACACATAAAAATTTGTCACTTGCCCCAGGTCACTCAGATCAAGTGGGAGCTGGACTCTAATCCAGACAGTCTGACTCCTGAGGCTAGCTCTAAACGACTACGACCTCGCTAAACTGTCCCTTTCAGGACAAAGAAGACTGATCAATACTTGCTCCAAGATGAATCAAGAGCCACATGAGAGTGAAAGGAAAGCTCAGTTTTCCATTTTCAATTTGGTTTATTAAAAAGACACAAAGCTTCTCTGTGTGAATAAACTTGCTACAAGGAAAATGAAATTGGTTAACACTGGAAAAGCATTTTACGCTTTACAAAGAAGTATTACATGCTAGAACTCATTTAATGGGCCTCAAGATTGGGGAGCATTAGTAGGATCATTATTTTGGAGCTGAGAAATATGAGCATCCAAAAGCCAAGATCATTCTACTGATTATAACAGAGTCAGAACAAAAGCGTGCTTTCTAACCTGGATCTTCGGCTCCTTCCGTCATTATTTCCAAGATGAATGCCAATTTTTTAAAAAAATGACACAATACTTCAAAGTCCATCTTTGTTTGAGAAGTGCCAGGAGGAAACATAGAATTCCTTTTATTTGTTTCTGTGATATATTTCCCCATTCATCTTTGCTCTCCACTCCTGTCCCCACCACCCACACTCCTGCCCCTCAGGCACCTGTTTACTGTGTTCAACATCTGTCCTTAACCTAGCATGTTTGCTTACAAAATGATGCATGGAAAAAACTCCCGTATTTCTCTTCAACTACTCACAATACTTCTGGCCACCAAATGTGTGGGTTTTTGCCCCACCCCAACCAATTCTCTGACACCGGGTGGGTGCCCTCCGATTCAATTAAGTTCTGACACTGTCTAGCTAGAGAGAGTTAATGTCAGATCCCACAAGGATCGTACAAGAGCACTCCCACTTCAGATGCCAGTTGCAAGACACAGGTTGTCACTTGTACTTCTAAACAACTGGCTATAAATTAAAGTTCTCATGATGCCCTCTTCTAGTCTGATCATTTGTTAAGATGACTCCTAAAACTCAGGGGAATACATACTATGTTTACTAGTTTGTTCATAATAAAGGATGTCATAAAGGATACAGATGAACAGCCATATAAAGTGATATATGCTGTAACGGCCAGAAGGGTTCTGAGCATAGGAGCTTCTGTCCCTGGGGAGCTGGGGTACGACACCCTCCCAGCATGTGGATGTGTTCACCACCCTGGAAGCTCTCCAAACCCCGTGGTTCAGGGATTTCTATAGAGGCTTCATCACATAGGCACAACTAATTCTTAATTCGATATCCAGCCTTTCTTTCCTCTCCAGAGGATGAGGGATGGGGCTTGAAGCTCCAAGCTTCTAAACATGACTTGGTCTTCCTGATGACCAGCCCCCATCCTAAAGTTCTCCAGGAGCCCACCAAGAGCAACCTTGCTAGAAAAAAGAGATGCTCCCAACACCTAGGAAATTCCAAGAGATTTAGAAACTTTGTCTTGGGAACAAGGGCCAATACCAAATATTAGAACAAAAGATACTCCCAGCACCTATATCACTTAAGAAGTTACAAAGGTTTTAGGAGCTCTGGCCAGGAGCCAAAGACAAAGATTAAATATATATTTCTTTTTATAAATCAAAATATCACAAATGGGTTTCTATGTCATGCATTAACTTTTTTTAAATTTTTATTTAAATTCCAATTAGTTAACATAGAGTGTAATATTAGTTTCAGGTGTACAATTTAGTGATTCAGCACTCACCTACAACACCCAGGTGCTCACAAAAAGGCATGTATTAATTTATAAAAATGCACTTATTCTGTGACTCTTATTCTGCTTCCTTATCTTTGTTTTGTCCGTATCTTGTTCGAGATTTGCATGTACACCTAGTTCACCGTTTGCAGTTGTTATGAGATTTTCCTTACTGTGCAGCCACCAGATTACTCATTTATCTCCTAGTGATAGATGCCTACTCTACCTTTATCTCCCCACTACCACAAAACTCCTATACAAGTTTCCTTAGTGACCTGTGAAAAAATTTCCTGGCATTTATCCATGGGGGTGAAGGGGTCCTGAAACATGCATATTCTTAATCTTACTAAGGACCGGCACTCTGCTTCCAGGAAAAAAAAAAAATGCACCATTTGCATTCTCAAGCATAGCACAATAAAAATTGTAGTCTCCTACATCCTCTCCAACCTTGGCAGCATACTTCCTTCTAATGATGACTAAACCAATGTATATGTAAAATTGTATCTCAGTGTGTTAATTTCCATTTCTTGGATTACTACTTTGTATACTCAGTGGCAAATCAGGCTTTCCCTTATGTAAATTGCTAATTCTTATCCTTTGCCTATTTTTCCATTTGATTCCCTGCCTTTTTAAAAGAATTTTATTTTTTAGGGGTGCTTAGGTGGCTCAGCGGTTTGGCATCCCGCTCTCAGTTTGGGCTCAGGTCATGATCACAGATTTCATGAGTTCAAGCCCTGCGTCAGGCTCTGTGCTGATGGTGCAAAGCCTGCTTGGGATTCTCTGTCTTCTTCCTCTCTGTTTGCCCCTTCCCCACTCACTCTGTCTCTGTATCTCTCTAAATAAATAAATAAATAAATTTTAAAAAAGGAATTTTATTTTTTTAAAGAATTGTTTTCTAAAGAATTCACTTTATAGTCTAGAAATTGAGCCCTTCTTCATCTTACAAAATTCAGATGTTGTCTCCTGAGGAGCAATTTATCACTTTATTTGGTCAATGGCATCCTTTACTGAGCAAAAATATTTCACTTCAATGTAACTATATCTGACCATTTCCCATCTTAGAACTTGTGCTTTGAGAATCTCATTTAAAAATTTTTCCCTTCCCCTAAATTACAAAATATTTCCTATGTTTCCCTATAAGTGATACTTAGCCTTTCATAATAGTTTCAATCCATCAGATTTACTGTTGGATTGGTAAAACAGGGATCAGATTTATTTTTTTCCCATATGGGAAATCAGATTTTTCTAATGCCATTTGTAACTGTCCCTTCCCCTTGCTTTCTGGTCATTTTCATTATCCATCATATTCCCAAAATACACAGATTTCATAGTGGGGGAGGAGTTCATAATGGTAAAAGGTTTTCACCGAGCCACTAGCCTTAGCCCTAGCCTTGGCTATTGCATCGTATGTAAAGGAAATTAATTAGCCTACATTTCGTCTCCTCATTTGGGACTCAACCTTCACTTAAGCTATAGAAACTACATTTAATATGTGTTGTTTAATTAGTAGCTATCTGTTCCCCTCCTCAAATTCACTCATCTTTTCATATGTCCAAACTTCTTCCCCTTGGAAAATGCTTCTACTTCAGGGCTTCCTAAAACCCTATGGATTTTTTGGCACAGCTTGCCATTATATGCCCTGTCTATGCAAAACATTGGTCTTCCTTAGCTAAATTGTGAGACTTTCTTATTAAGAAGAGCTGCATGAAGTGACAGTCAAAAACACTACACAGCATGCATAATAATAATATATGGGTAATCAAATCTCATGCTTCAAGAAATAAAGTAATTACTGTGGGATTTAGGAACCAGAGCCTACCACTTCCATAAATAGCTCTGTCCAAATCACTGGAGGCTTTGTGTATAAATGTGTGTGTGTTTAAATATGAGTGCTTATGTGTGTTTGTGTGAAGGAGAAAGACAAGCCATGTATATTAACAGAGGCCTTGGAGTGAAACTTTCCCCCTTCTTCCCCCTAAACTTCTGGTATTAGTCAGTAAAAGAAATCGGAGTCTAGAACACATAGAGTTATATTCTACCTGACTGTAATAAATCTCAGATTTTCACTGTTCATCTCTGCTGCATTGCTCACTAGAGAATACTCTCCTCTGAGGCTGTGCCCAGGTAAAAAATGCCAACCAGCATTCACAAAAGAGATTGCTTCTAGAATTCCTCTTGCAAAACAGTAGTTTCTCCCTCCTGTGGTTTGGGTACATTCGACAGACTGGGAGCAAATCTAATATTTTCAACTGTATCACCACTGCATGAAATACTGTAAAAAACAAACAAAAACTGCTTTTCCAGTGTTTTCCCCATAATGCAAACCTACTTCATCTAATGATAATTCATCACCGTGTGGCTAGTAACAACCCATTCAAAAACAGACATGAAGAGCTTTGACCTAATTTCAAGAATTTAATGAAAATCAAATTTATCTAATAAAAGGCTATAGAACATCTTAAAACTAATGAGTTTATTTTGGGACTACATTGTATGAACTCAGAGTACATTGATGTATATCTTTCCCACTAGATTATAAACTCCTTGAAGGAAGGAATATGCTTTATTCACCTTTACATTCTCAGTGCCTGACATGTGACAAAAACATAATAAATTAAACTGCTATTCAATCTGGTTATTAAGATTGATCAGAAGTTCTGCTTGGAAGTTTGCTATTTTATTAATGATAAAAATAAGGGACTACAAATTAATTATTAGTTTATAAAGACAGTTCATCTGAGAGATAGAGTCCACAGAGGAGGATTTATTTTTTTTAAGTTGGAAATCATGGAATTATACTAATCCCTGAATCACCCCAACTTTGGATTTCTCAAATGTGAGAGATGAATGTTGAATACCACAAGAACATAAAATGAATCTATGAATAAAACTATAATGAATGTGGGTCCTCAAATAGGTGGACTTATTTTCTTGGTAATTCATCTTTAATGTAGTTATGAGCATATGTGTAGAGACCGTGAAGTAACAATACAATAAGAAAATAATATGCAACCTTGGGCAGAACTAATGGCACCCAGAAATACTTTGCCAGGAATTAAATCTGCTTTCTACCACCACCAACTATGCTGCTAGACTTTTAAATTTCTATTAAAGAGGCAGAAATACTCAGGGAAATGTGAATGCACATGGCAGACCAGATGAGATAGAAATGACAAAAGAATATGCTAGGATCAATTTCATAAATAATTCAGGAGGGAATGGGGCATAGTATGTATAGAAAAATCACTCCATCCACTCCATCATGGAAGACAATATCAGATAGGAATCCAGGGTAATCTAATTAGCTAGTGCTCTCAGATGATAGATGATGATAGATGATAGATAGATAGATGATAGATAGATAGATACATAGATAGATAATTATGTTCTTGAAGATATTATATTCTTGAATGTTTTTGCTTATTCCTGTTCCAAAGTTCTAGTTTAGTCAAGATTAGGAGAGTAGAATCCATGCGGGAAAAAAAACAATATTCATTTGCCAATCTCAGTTTCCAGGTACTAAAAAATGTCAAAAGCAATAATCAAATGGCTAGAACATGATGATTTTGGAAGCATCCTTCTTCACAAATTCTCAAAAAAAGGAATACAATCATTGTCATATATGGAAACAAGTCAACAAATACTTATTAAGATATAAGGTCGAAATTGGTGAAAGCTCTTAATCTGTTAGCAGAGTGTCCTCTTTTTACCTAGATTTCTAAAAATAACATACCGTTTGCCAAGCAGAGAACAAAGTCAAGCAGGAGGAATACATAAGAGGATGGAGGTCCCTGTCCCCAAACCATCACTAGTTTCTACCCTTTCCTACCTTCTTTCAGCAAATTCCATTTAGAAAGAGTTTCCTCCAGGCTCAGACTTTTTGATATTTGGACTTCGTCAGGTACATAATGGCATTTATGCTCCTTCAAGTTTTTCTTACTGGTTTTTTTAGGGAAAAAAAAATCTTTGAGATGACTATGTTAAGACATGGGCCATTCAGCCCACATCTTGACGTCTTTATTCTAGGAACTCAGAACTGAATCTGTGGCCAAGAAAGGAAAGAGAGCCTACACTGAAGGCCTAATTGAAGATAGTGCTATACAAACTTTTTTTTTTAAGTTTATTTACTTTTGAGAGAGAGAGAGAGAGAAAGTGCAAGTTGAGGAGGGGCAGAGAGGGAGAGAGAGAGAGCATTCCAAGCAGGCTCCACACTGTCAGCACAGAACCTGTTCAAGGACTCAAACCCACAACCTGTGAGATCAGATTTTAGCCGAAGTCGGACACTTAATCAACTGACCAACCCAGACACCACCAAATTTATTATGTTGGTGGACACATACTTATTGGCTGAAGTAAAGCATTCACAACCTACAAGTGGGTGGATCGACTTAAGTTCTCAAGCTCATGCCTTACACAGGGACAGAGACTATATTTTCCTTATAAATGGAATCAGAACACACCTGACTCAGGAATTTTGTACAGCTTCCTGATGGGATAGGCAGTATAGCAAATGTTATTTGGATGCTTAGGACATTTCAGTGATTTGTGAACCTGCAGGAAAAATTGGGACAGTTTTTGAAAGTCTGGGATATATGATCTTTACAACTGTGGGAAATTGCAAAGCTAGATACCATGGCAAGGAGAGGCATAAGGAAAAAAGAAAATTCAAGAGTCAGAGAACTGACTAGGAAAATGATATTATTTTAATTCAAAAGCTTTGGAACATCAATAGTTAGATACTGAACGTCTTCTAATGTTCTGAAAATGTGTTACCTTGGGAAACCTGCAATTAACCAAATCAATTACTGAAATATCTCTTGTGCCACAAATGGGCAGAGGGATTTTTATCTAGGAACACTAACATGATTTTATGGATGAAGCATTTGTCTAACTAATCCACTAAAGCAAGGCTGTGTCACCTAGAGAAGAAAAGAAAATGGCTAATGACAGAAAATGTAAACTAGCTAAGACAAGGCTTAAAATGGAGTTTGCACATTCTCAAACCAAATACACCTTTTCTCATTGCCCTTTCTCTCTGAAAAAAAAAATGAATAGAAAAAACAGATTCTTTAAGAAAGGCACCCTCACAAGCTCACTTGTGTGTGTGCAGCCAGAGAGCTATGGTCGTCAATGTCATTTCAGTCATACCACCAATATATGCTTTCTCTGCCTCACACTGATTGGAAGGGCTTTCTAATTTCAGTCACCAGTTAGTCTGCTCATTCAGGCATCCTCCTTCCATACGCGAATTCTTCCTTATTACAAGGTCACTTTCACCTTCCATTTCTGCCTTCATTTTGGATGTGAAATGTCCAGGTGTTCTGGATTATTAAAACATACACACTGCTTACCCTGCTTGAGAAAGATTATATTCATTTTCCATGGAGTTTTACATCTCATAATAAGCTACTTGTGTGATGATCCATTTTCATTTTTAATTAGGATGTCCTCTGAATTCCCTTTTGCTCCTGCAGACAAAAAAAAATCAATCAAGAAATATCTGGAAGCTCAGAAACAATTAAAATGCAATTCTTGTAGGGGTGTTATCAAATCAAGAGAATCTGGAATTAGTTGTTTGGTGTTATCATAATCAAAGCCAAACTTTCACTCTAAATGTAAAACATGTCTAGATAAGCCTTATTACATAGTTAGAACAGTGTAGTTAGAATAGTGTTTTTAAGAAAGAAAATAGATCCCTGAATCTGGTTATGGGTATCCACTATCAATTTAACAGGGTATCTATTACCAACGAGTGATTATAAGTGCTGTCTTGGAAGGGAGCAAATCCTGAAAAGTAATTGGATTTGCTAAATCCAGACTTGCTTTGGCTTTGGTTCTGGCACCTGCAACAAAAGAGGACAGCTGTTCTGGATACCCACCAAGTAAATACTATTAAGCTCATTAACACAAACCTTTTGGCTATGATCAAGTGAAGTATCAGTTTAATCCATTATATGTCTTCTGTCAAGGGACTCACTCAGTCTTGCCCGGCTAGTTTGAGAGGTGGTGGGGTGGGATTTGGCAAGCCAACAAAACCTTTTCTGTCTTTATCAACCATGAGTTTTATTTATGATCAAAGTAGAATGGCATGATAATGATAATAATACCTCGGATGGATAAACACCTCAATCCTAAAGAGCCCAGAGGGCTCTGCTGATATTTATCTAATTAATCCTCACCACATGCTTGTGAGTAGGCATGTGGCATTACCCTGGTTCACAAATAAGGAAAACGGGGTAAAAGTGACTAGCCTGGGATCACCAAGTAAACTACTTTGGAGAAAATAATATAGCCAAGACTTCCTATCACTCAATGCAATCCTGTGATTAAAAGAGCAATTGTTAGGGGCACCTGGGTGGCTCAGTAGGTTAAGCATCCAACTTCAGCTCAGGTCAAGATCTCACAGCTTGTGGGTTCGAGCCCCACATCGGGCTCTGTGGTGACAGCTCAGAGCCTAGAGCCTGCTTCTGATTCTGTGTCTCCCCCTCTCTGCCCCTCCTCTGCTCACGCTCTCTTTCAAAAATAAATAAATGTTAAAAAAAAATTGTAAAGAAAATAGCAATTGTTAAAATTTGAAGATTTGTGGTAATGCCTGTATATGAAACTGCGAAATATTCCTAGTTGGTAATTGCATGAGATTGTTCAGGGAGCAGTAATCAGTTGGAATCAACTAATAAACAAGATAATGGGGAAAGTGGATGTATCATATCTTCAGATGATCTATAAATTCCTTTTTATCCACTTGGTTGACCATTGTTTTTGGACCAAATTCCAACTTTGAATTCAAAGGGTAAAATGCAGTAATAACTTAGGAAGGCTTTTGAGAATTATTACAAAAGATTTGAGAGACAACAAATAAACCAATACAGGTAACCCCAGCACTTTTCAAAACTTCGCATTATGCCGCTTCACTTTTTATGAAAGACCTAACATTTGTACCTGTTTTCTCTGACTGAATGAAATCAGAAGAGGATTTTCACTTTTATGAAAAAAGGCAGAAAGTGAAATAGCATCCATCACTGGTTTTGGAGCAAGCTCCTCCAGAAGCAATGCACATTCACTAGGCTCCTTTCCAGGAACTACGCTCAGCATCTCAGCATCCAGCCATCATTGTTCTGAACTGTGTCTGTGAGTATCTGGGCTTTATCTTTATTTTTGTGTGTCCATTAGCAAGATGTGTCCTAAGGTATCACAAAAGCTTAAGAGAGGTTATTTTGGGGGGTTCTGAGAAGGCTCAAAAAATTTGCCATATAATTAGTGTGAATTGCTACTTCACTTTCTGCCATCTTGGCTTATGAGAGAGGTTTCATATGAAAGCTCTGTGTTCAGAGAGCAGGGAAAACCTGTCTGTTCTATGACCTATTTTATGTTTATTGTTTAAGCCTCAGGATTTCACCACTTTAAAACTATGTGAAGCAAAACAACAATTGTGTCTGCATTACTAAAACATTATCATAAATAAAACAATCTGGTACATGCCATGAGTCTAAGATTCTCTTAAGTCTCAAAGAAAAGCGACCATATAGACTGAGCGCTGAAAATCAGATACAGAAAGTTTCAGAGCCTCGATTCGAGGAATCAGCTTTTCCTCATCCTTTTAGGGTCAACTGAGCATTCAGTAACAGCCACTGGAGCTAATCAACTGAACATTCACCATGACACTGACAGCCCTTTAAACCAATTGAAATTTGACCGTTTGCAAACTATAAGAAACCTATGCATATCTTTAGGAAGCTATTTGTCCTTCGTTTTTGCAGCAATGAAGAGATTTCAGTTTTTACCCTCTTGCAGCCGGCACATCAAACAATACTATAAAGTAAGCAGAAAGAGCAGAATTGGGTTGAAGTTCAGAAAGAGGATTTTCTTCACAATCCAGAAGCCAGATGGCCCACAATTTAACTTTGTTGGAGGCCTCTGTTTCTGAAGGAGATAGTGACTAAAATATAGAATGAACAGAAAATAGACACATTTTTATAACAGAAGATGTAGTATCTCAGCAAAGGCCCAGTAGCTGATTCATCTGTTAGGGGAGTATTTTTAGTTTTGGTACTCAGAACTCCTAGAGTCCCTAAACTATCTACTCCAAGTTAACTTTCAATCAGAATAAGACTCTAAAAAATATAATTATTAGTTAAATGTTGGTCCTTTTTCGATTCTAATGCCACGAAAATATGTATCACTTTTCATCTGACAGGCATTACATTAGACATTTACACATTCCTGGGTTATTTAATCCCCACCACAAACTTAATCTTTTCATAGGTAAACATCCAACAAATGTTGATGGAGTAAATAAATGAGACAGATGTTACTTTCATTTTGCAGACAGAGGTCCATAATAATAAAGTGATTTGCCTAATGTTATACTGCTACTAAATGGCCAGCCCAGTGTGCAAATCCTGACTCTCTTACATTGAGTGCATAGTTGCAAAATCTCATTTATGCAATTGTCTCCCCAAACAGGCAACTCATTTTTTAAAAATACTAAGGGAATTCTGGGACTATCAGAGATGCTACTTGAATTTCATTTCTGAGCCCTAACAATTATAAGTGGGAGACAGGTAACACGCAATCTCATAGAGTCATAACTAAGTCCCAGAAAAGGAGTTCAATTAATAGCTTAATTCCTGTCTCCTCTATTCCTTTCAAAATAGACATTTTGTTCAATAAGTGTGGTGTTAGGAGAACAAAGATAATGACATTTATCCCCAGATCCATCTCCATGGCCATTGGAATACCACTGAGTCTCCTCATGCCTCCTCCTGTCCCTAGTAAGTATCCAGAAAATATAACTGCAACCTGCATCTGACCTCTGGCGGAGGCTGGCAAATTGGAGATCGCCCCCCCACAAAAAATGGTCACTACAATAAACAAATAGAAAAGAACTAAAAATGAAATAAGGAAAAAGAAAACCAGAGAAACCAATGAGCAATGTTGATGTTTTGTTTCATTTTAAACCACCATTAATGGGCAACCCTTTCAGAAATGGTCTTTGAAAAACCAAAGGCAAAATGTTTGAATGGAAATGCCATATCTAATCTCAACACAAAAAAGTTTCAAAATTCAGTATGTATGTTTGTTTTACTAGTACATGAGCAATATAAGTAATATCAAATGCAAACTTCAAAACATTGTCCATTCTACTAATGAAATACTTGAAAAACACATGAATTTCACAATCACCTTGAACTTAAAAAGATAACTTATGTGTGGTATTTAATTAGAAATTGATGATCTGCTTGTGCATAATTCTAGAACAACTATACAGAAACACTAAATATTGCCATAATTCACACAGAAATATTAACAATTGAACAAATCCTGTGTTTACTCATCAAATTTATGCTCTCATATTGCAATGTCTTGGTCCTTTTTGGTAAGATTTAGAGCTGACATTATAGGATTTGGTGTGGTGTTAAAAATCTCCATGAATTAACTAATTGTGCAGCCATGGAGCATAGTCAACCCTCCACAGCATGTCTAACGTAAGCCCCTCAGGCATAAAAAGGATTCAGTTTTAATAGACTCCTGAGTGCTGACAATGGACCCAACAGAAATATTAAAACTAAATTATTATAAGATTTTTTAATGTGACCTTGATATGGATTATCATCCTATGCATTCTTTAAACATCATCTAAACAGTATCCTAACAAAATACCATAGACTATGTGATTTAAACAACAAAAATTTAGTTTTCCATGGTTTGGAAGCTAGATATTCAAATAGGGCACCAGTGTGGTCAGCTTCTGGCACGTAGCTAGCTTCTGGATGTGCACCTTCTCACTGTGCCCTGATATGGTGAGGAGAGAGAAAGAGTGAGTACATGAAAGCTCTCTGGTATTTCTTCTTATAAGGACACTAATCCTATCATAAGGGTCCACCTTCATGACTTCATCTAAACATAATTATCTTCCAAAAGTCCCATCTCCATATACCACCACACTGAGGATTAGGGCTTTAACATATGAATTTGGAAGAGATACAATTCAGTCCATAGCAGAGCCCTGAATGATAGCAATAAGGCAAGCTCAGGTGGAGGAAATATTCCACGTGGAGGGCATAGAAAATGCCTATGTTATAAAGCAAAGCAAGGACCAGCTTAGAGTGTCTAAGTAACAAGAAGGCCAGTATAGCTAAAATAGAATGATCAAGTGAGAGAGTGGTAGGATGAGGCTGGAGAGACAGACAGGAGCCAGATCATATAAGATATTATCAGAGCAATAAGAAATTTAGAGGTTATTCTGAATATAATGTAAAGATACAGAAGGGCTTTAAGAGAGAAACTTACTTGATCTAATTTATGTTTAAAAGAAAATCACTCTGTCTTCTATGTGGAGAAGGGACTGTGGGGATAAAAATGATGCAGGTATACATGTTGGGATACATGAATGGTGGTACCATTTACTCAAAGTAATTCAACATGGAGAGGTGAAGTGATAAGGTGGAAATTAAGAGTTCAATTTAACACATAACATTCGAGATGCCTATTAGACATTCAAGCAGAGGTTGAATATAGAGCAAGCCAAAGGAAAAGCTAAAGATGGACATATAGTTCAGAAGTCACCAGCAGAGACATGAAATTTAAAGCTACAGAACTGAATGAGATGACCTAGGAGAGAGTCTAGGAAAAGAAGAGACCTATAGCTGAATTATGGCACTGCACATTTAGAGACTGTAACAGGAGAATTACCAAAGAGGCTGATAAAAGGCTGGCAGAACCATAGAGAGAAAATGTGGAGTGATTCTATACCTTCTATAGAAGAACTTTATTTGACCATGTCATAGTCTGCTGAGACCTTATGTAGGAAAAGGACAGCGAATGGGTCATTGGACTTGACAAGATGGCAGTCAATAGTTATGTCCAGTTTCAGTGGACTTTTAGTGAAGACAAAATACTGACTGGAATGGGCTAGAGAGATGACTAGAAATTAGGAAGTGAAGAAAGTAAGTAGAGACAATTCCTTCAGGATTTTTGCTTTAGAAGAAATCAGAGGCATGTGACAGTCACGGGAAGGACAATGGATCGAGGAAGGATTTCCTTAATGGAAGACGATAGCAAGTCTGTGTACTAATGAGAATTCTTCAGGAGAAGAGAAACTGATTAAGGGAGGAGATGGAAAGGGAGAAGAACTACCAGAGCAGAGGCCTTAAGTAGGCAAGAGTGACGAAATCCCATGACCAAGCAGAGACGCTGGTCACAGGCAATAACAAAGAGAATTCATTGAATCTGATATGAAGAAAGCCAGGGTGTGGGTTCATAAGCAGGTGTACTTTGGAAATTTCTTGGAGAAAATATGGGGTAGTTCTGAGTAAAGGGAGAAAAGATTGAATTGGAGGTTTGAGGTAATTATCACAGTGATGAGAAAGTAAAATTTTATTTTATGATACAATAAAAATGAGTTTCTCTTGGGACCAAGTTCTCATTTGCAATATTGTTTGCATGGATAATTATTTCAAATAATGCCATTTATAACAAAGCCCAAAATTTCCAGGAAATATAACCCTGGTATTACTCAAGTAAGTGGAGTATTCCCTTCTCACAAAACTAATAATACTACGCTAATGAAATTTTGCTAACAAAGTCCACGTTGCTCATTATGACCTATTAAGAAAGACATTTTTACAACTAATACTCTCTCTTTTTATTAAGGAACTAAAGCTAAAGCCCTGTTAAACCATGATAACTTTTTATTCGGGATGACAAAAGTTCTGATTTTTCAAGCAAGAGGCAATTCCTTCATAGAAAATAAGGTTGGTAACGAAAGATCTCAAATAGTTGAAAAAACAACTTCTCACCATATCCTAATATCACATGAAAGAGTGTGGATGGCAAGTGACAGGCGCCACCTTATTCTCTGAGGACAAACATTTAAAGATCAGCACAGGGCATCAACTACAAGTTCGAGGACGACCAGGCTAACACCTCTACTGCACCCCGTAAGAGTTACTAACCTGGTGATGTCTCTTGGAAACAGAGAACTCTGAGAATTATCAGAGTAGGACTCCTCTGTTCATAATCTAGGAAATGGGACTCCAATAGTAATAATGGTGGCAACAGTAATAGTAACAGTACTTATAGTAGCAGAGGCAGTAAAGCCACTTACCAAGTAATAAACACTTTCTATGTGCCAGATATTGTGTTAGGAACCCTAGCTGGATTACAAAAAGTATGACAACTTCTAAGCGTCCTGCTAATAAAGAGCAAAACCTAGATTTGGATATCCATCTATCTAACTGCAAAATATTCTTTTTGCTACATAAATAAATGTCTAGAGAAAAGGTAACAATCTCACATACCTAAGAAAGTCACAGAAATAATAATGAGTGAAGGAGACTGCATACAATTTGTAATGCATAATATATTGGATGAGTAATAGAAGCCCAGATAGATCAGACAAAGGGGATAGTTAATATTCAATTCCATTCAAATGTTATCGTTTGGAAATGTGAGTTCAATGTGGCCAAACATGCCATTTTTTCAAGAAAAACAAAAAATCCTTAGTATTTTGTGTATTTGTCAAATGTCTGTAGTGTTGGATTAATTTTTCAAATGCATAAATAATGCCTTGTGAGTCAAACAAAACATATCTGGAACAAGTTTCATCTACTTCTGAATCAAAAGAATTTGTCAAAATCAAAAAAGAATTTTAATGTTTATTTATTTATTTATTTATTTTTGAGAGAGAGAGGGAGAGACAGAGCATGAGCGGGGAGGGACAGAGAGAGACACACACACAACCCAAAGCAGGCTCCGGTCTCCGAGCTGTCAGCACAGAGCCTGATGTGGGGCTCAAATCCACGAACCGCTGGATCATGACCTGAGCCAAAGTCTGACACTTAACCAACTGAGCCACCGGGTGCCCTGGTGCCAATCTATTCTTGATTAGCTTGGTAGAATTATAACCCTAGAACAAGCATTTTGCACATCTATTTGTATGCACACCAATGGAATGAAGGCAAAAGGAAAGGAGGACTGACAAGAAGCATCAGTGTTAAACCTGGAGTAAAAGCAAAACCACTGATTAGACCTCAGTGGGTGGCAAACATTACTAGTCAACCAGCATCAACATCAATGAATTTAGCTTAAAAATGGACAATATCAGTTCGGCACCAATGAGGTTAGAGCATAGTGAACACTGGGGCAGGAGTTTTTGGACTTGAAAGACTTTTCATATCTATCGTTAAAGGATATTGCCCATGAGAAGAAAAAAAGTTTCCAGAGTAGATAAGATCACATGAGGATTTGGCAGCTTTGAATATTGCCCTAGAAATTAGTAGGAATTGACAGCTGGGTTGTTGCCTTTTGAGTTAAAACAATCAGGCAGACAAGATCCCGGAGCAGCTGCCATTTGGAAATTTCATTAAGCAATCTAACATAGGGGGAAAGCCTGGGCTTTGAACCCAGATAAATACCAGCTGATCACAGCTAACTTGCCGGGTCGTTACAGGGTTAGAAACAAATGTGTGTAAAGCTTCTTGAATGGAGCTTGAACAGGCTAGCACTTGGCCAGAATTCAGTAAGCAGTGTAAGATGGGGCACATGCAAGAAAGAAAGGAGGCCAGCCTGAGAAAGAAGAGAGGGGTAAAAGTATTTCTACTGACTCATACCCCAAGACTTGAAATGATAAAGTCCTGATCATAAACATAAACAAGTCTAAGCATTATTATAAAGGAAAAGCAACAAATTCGCTGATTAAAATGTTATCAGAGGTTAATGTACATTGCCTGGTAACTACACTTGGCTACAAACTGTTGGGCACTTCCAGAAAAAATAAGAGACGGATACATTTTAAGTGGGCAAGATGGTCAAGAAGCAAGGTTTTTGTCCCAGGAGCAGAAGATCTTAACCATTCTGGTTATACAATGAAGACACTAGGAATTTGGGCTTAGTGAAGGGTTAGAGGGAGGCTGAAAAACTGAAAGGAGAACACTAATGGCCAAATTTTCATATTGATAATATTGTCTGACGATACTCCAAATAATTGCTTTTAATAGATCAAAGAATGCAGGAATTACCCAGGGATGTCACCTTTATTAAGAAATTCTACCTCTAAAAGACATACTGATATATAATGGAGATAGCCCTAGACTGAATATGAGGATACCCAAATTCTAGTCCTTAGTGACCACTCACTAGTCTTGTGGCTTTGGACAATTAGCTTAACCACTTTATCTTGAGTATTTTTTTCATATAAACATGGAGATAATTACACCTGCTTGTCTTTATCACACAATTATTAATGAGGATTTTGATAAATTATAAATTCAATCACTCGGAAAACATGCAATCCTGTACCAACGTATATAACAGTTATGTTCCTTTAAAATCAATTTTCTTTGATCCTATCACTCATGCTTTGTAAATTCAAGGATTGTCCATTGTCTGGAGAAAAAAAAAAAAGCATCTTGAACACACCTATTCACATTTTTAGCTCCAACTATTCACTTCTGAATTCTCCATACCAGCATACAAAGTACTTTCACCAGTGCTTTTGCTCAGTCTGACTTCAGAGAAAAAAATCCTCAGGCTTTGCCTGCCTTCTCAGATGAACGCAGTCTTAATCTCCTTACATGTGAACTCCAACATCCTTTACTATTGATACCATCAATTTAGTAATTAATAGTATTCTTGGTTTTTTAACCATGTTTCTAATGCTGTTGTGCATTTTTATCCCATATGGAATTAAAATCTTCCCTTGCTTATGTCTGATCTCCCCACCTATACTATCCATAAATGGAAGATAGCAGGGACTGTGGCTTTGGGGTGTTTGCATTTCCTTCATCACTGGGTGGTAGAAGGCTCTGTTAAACAACTGAATCGATCTCCCTGCTACTGCTGTGATCACCACACCGTTGTAAAGGCTCTCAGCTTCATGGTCAAGGCTCTCAGCTTCATGGTCACAACCCACTGCAGCTCAGCTTGGCCTCCCAAGTGCAAAAGAAATTAATCACAATAACATTCTGACCTGGGCTTCTTCCAGGACTCACTTCGTTCTTCGTGGCCCTACCTGTGTTGTCACCACAGTTAATATTACAGGGTTACCCATGATCACTGAGCTTGCTTGCGTTACTAATGTTCCTGCTTCCACCTTCCAAGGAGAGACTCTCAAGGCAGGAGATCTGGCCCAAACAACAAACGTTGCCATGAAATTCAACTTCTCTTGCCATCTTTTCCAATAGTTGGTCGACGCAGATGGTTGTCAAGGAGCAACCACTTAATTCTTTTCTTTCTTTCTTTTTTCGTTTTCTGTTTTTTGTTGTTTTTTCTTTTCTCCATGAGTAGGAAAAGTAGAGCAGAGACAAGTGAGCAGCTAAGGCTTTTAATGAAACTAAACAGGTGAAGGCTGAGGTCCACAGGCTCTGGGCACCTACTTTCTAGCCCTGAGATGTCCAATACCATTACCTACCAGCCACATGTGGCTATTGGGCACTTGAAATGCACCTAGTGCAACTAGAAACTGAACTTTTGATCTTATTTAGTTTTAATTCATTTTAATTTATAAACTGAAGCAGAGCAAAATAGTTTTTCATTAAATATGACTTTACTGTTTTGCCAGGACTACTTTTTACTCTGTTGAAAATTTACCATTCAAATTGAGATGTGCTGTACGTATACAACACATATGGGATTGTGAAGACTTGGTAATAAGGGACGGAAAAGTAAAACAGCTCTTTAATAATTTTCTTATCGATTACATGTTGAAATGATGTTTGGACATAGTGGAGTCCATAAAATATATAATTAAAATTAATTTTACCTATTTCTTTTTTACTTTTTAATGCAGTTACTGGAAAATTTTAAATGTGTGCCTTGTATTATATTTCTACCAGACACAGCTGTTCTAGCCCATCACCTAATATGTTTTAAAGTGTTAATAGCTAAGAATATTATGTACATTATTTCATTTTGTGCTCAACACAGATTCTTGAGGTACCATCCCTATTTTACAGATGACAAAACTGAGGTGTAGCAAGATTAAATTACTTGTCCAATAACCACAGCTAGCAAGTGATAGAGCTGAGATTCATACTTAGATAGGACGTGCACCAAAGCCCATATTGAATAATTGATTGGGATACTTACCTCCCTTGAATTACAAAATTACTGATCAAATATGCTCAAAAATTTATTTTTTTAACATAGTCCAAGTCATCTAACCAATTACAAACAATGAAAAACTTCAAGCAGAAGTTGAGCAAAATCCAGTCTCATTTGTTTCCGAAACAGAACCCAGACTGGGCCAGCCGAGTATGATAATGGCAAAACAGTGGGAAATAACCGGCAGGGTCACAGAGCAACCAAAATCTCAAATTAGCATAGGTTTGAATATTTCCCAAAGCACTGTGTCACAAACATGTACCAAAACAATGAATACAAATTACTCATTTCTCACAGTTTCTTCATTTCATTCCGGGAGGAATTTTTCCAAGCAATTCAAAGTCTTGGCCAATTGGCCTTCGTCAAAATAACAGGGAGAGTACAGGAATACTTTTTGAAGGTGAAGAATTGCTCCACAGGAGGCTAATTATTTGAAACTTGAATTTACACTCACTGCACGTTAATTTCTGCACTTTACCAGGCTCGCAAATTGCCTTTAGAAAACAATAGTGACAGTGAAATCCAACCAGATTCCCTGATGCTGCTTTAGAGACCCATTAGTGTCTAGAAGTGGAATATGATTCTGTCACCCATTTTGTAAATCTGAACTGTTTTCTATAGCTATTTAAAAGTGAGAGTAAGACTAATACATGAGATTGGTTGATATTGATTGGTTGATAAATGAGATTGGTGGTTCATCATGTCATTGGAGGTGCTGACCCTCCAGGTTTACTTCCTGGGTAAATAATACAGTATGGTAATGTGGCAGTGTCTGAAACTCTGTATCTGGGCTCTGTGAGTTATTGGTGAACTTTTTCCCCAACTACACACACACACAGAAACTCGTTTTCATGTATATCTTTGCATATATATGTACCTTTGCTTGTATAGGTTGCACTTTGCTCTAGGACAAAAATACTTCTATGGAATGAATCAGACGTAGCATTTGAAATAAGGTTACAGGTCTCTTTCTGTAGTGACAGCAGGTGAGACCAGATTCTTTTTGTCCATGCTAGCTGTATCCAGACTGTAAAATGGGAGTAGCTGCTCCTAACTCTTCTGAGTTGGACTGAAATCGACACTCCTCTTGAAATCTGAAGTATACCTACCCAGATATCCCATCTGTGTCCCTTTCCAAAATGGCCCTGCGCATAACTAGTTCTCAGCCAAACATACAGTTAAGTGCATTCCGTCACAAGAGTTATTTACATTTTTTATAAGAAACTCTTGAAGTCTGAAGAGGTTTATGCCATTTGGGAATAAATATGTAACAGTGGAAGTTTCACAGGCAGGTATTGTGGAGAAAATGAAGAAACAGTTTACTTCCTCAGATGTTCCCATTTTGCCTGCAACCTACTCACTACACCAGTCTTGGTCTCCTGAGTACTACTTAGCTGGAAATTTACACATAAGTTCTACCCTCCATCCAAATTTCCCTCCCATTTTCCTTCTTTCCTTCCTTCAGCAGATATTTATGGTGAATGCCAAGTATTTATTATCTATACCAGGCCCATGGAAACACATACCTTTCAGGGGTGGGTTTAGGTGGTGTGTATAAGCATAAGGAATAGTCAGAGCCGGCAAACGGTAAGCCCTTTAAAAATAGTGGCAGAGATAGAAAACTGTAGGCCCACGCCTTTCCTGTCGGAAAGGGAACATAAAGCTGGAATCTTTCAGCTCTCTTTGAAGCCACTGCTGCTTGTTTTGCTCCTATAGCTTTCTCCAGCTGCTGTCACATCTGTCTGAGATCACAGTGAGCTCGGCTGCTTTAATACCCTGGTATCTGTTAACTCCTGCTGGAACCTGGCACCTCAACTCTTCTATCAGCCCAGATCATCATCATTACCACCCAGGCTGACCTCAGGCCCAGCCAGCAGCTCTCATGCGACTCCCTGTCAGAGGCACACCTCAGGCAGCAGACAGTCACCGTCACAAACTACTCCCCATGGCTGTGGGAAGAGGTGACAAGCTGCTAAGCTCAGTCATATTTTATCAAAGCCTTTGATCTCCGGCTTGATCTTTGCCAAGATCTGTGACACAAACAGGTCTCTACCCCCATGGCAACCGGTGCTTACTAACTCAGTTCCTCTTTTCGTTTTGAGCACCCTACTGCCTATATATTAATGCTGCCTAACAGGAACCGGGTTCAAAGTAAATAAAGTAAAAATAGGCACTTTGTAAGAGAGAACATTTTTCCATTCACCCTATTGGCTCATTTCAGAGCCCCACATTTGTACAAGGCTTTTATTTGTACTTTCCTGAAAGGCATCATTAGGTCATTTTCTGTCAGGTCCTTTTTGGCTTGAACTAAGTAAGTTCTAAGAGGAGCCATGAGGTAAGATAATTCTAGCTGTGCTGCACATTAACTTTATTAGATAAAATTTAACACATTAAACACATATCGTAACAGATTATACTTCAGCAAGAGATGACAAAAATCATCTTGTTTTTCTTGTATTTCCAGTGGCTCTTTAAAAAAAAAAAATAGGCCTGATGAAAGGAAAATTCAAAATAATTGTGAACAAAAGAATTCTGAAAACCTAGGAAAAGTGAAAGAAGTCAGACATGTTGAATGGGACGAGAGAAAGGAAATCATTCAGAGCTCCAACACCTGACAGGGCAAAGACTGTGAACTTAATTCTTTAGGGAATGGGAAGCCGCTGTGGGATTTAAGAGTAAGAATGGAAATGCCAGAACCTCAGAAAGAATCATTTGAACACTGGCAGTAGGCAGGAATGGAACAGATGGACTGCTTACAAGCAAAGTGTTTCAGTGAAGAGAATCATTCAGGTAGAGAGCTGGGCAGCAGTAGAGGGAGAGAAAAAAGCTACAAATATAAAGGGAAGCAGTGAGATTTGGCAATCAATGCAACAAGTAAAGGGCAAAGATATATAAAGCTATAGCTGAGGTTTGGGGTTTGGATGTCAGAAAGACTAAAACTCGAAGCTGCTGCCTCCTGTGAAATACTATTAAGGAGATAATTACAGTGGGAAGGACAGGAAGAAGGAAAAAAATCACATCTTACCCTGGTTCCAAACATCACCAGATTGACCATCACCAGGCCTTAATAGGCACATCAAAAATAGACCAGAAGGCACTCCAAATTCAAGAAATCTAGTTTCAAATATGTGACAAAAATATGACCAAAGTCACACCCTCACCTACCCTACCGCCGCAACCGCCTGCAGCACCTGTCACAGGGCCTGTACCCCACCGAGGAGATCCAGATCTCCATGAAGCATGATGAGGTGGATATCTTGGGCCTGGATGGACATATTTACAAGGTACGGATAGATACAAGGCTGCCGGGCGTCCCGAGCAAAGACACCCCGGTCTCATCAGGCAAAAACAAGCACATCAGGCATTAACACCGGGCAAGAGATTAAGTTCGATTTAGACACTGATTGCCTCAGCTTCTCACTTTTTATTTTGCAGTAAAATATTAGTCATAAATAAGAATTAGGAAAAGGGCAGCATGGCATTATAGACACGACTTGTCTAAAAGTTAGGTAACCTAGGATTTAATGCCTGCCCGTGGACCTCCTTGACATTACCTCACCTGTTTTTCTTTCTACCTCAGTGTCTGTTGTTCCTCAGCCTTTATTCCTGTCTATTCCCTCTTTCCAAAATCTGAATTTTGGAGGGGCCCAGGACTTAGCTTTCAGTCTTCTACTCCATCTGCTCTCCTTCCTTAAGAGACCCTATCTTGCCCCAGGGTTTCTGATACCCTCAGCACGCAGATGATTCCCAAATTTCTCTCTGCTGTGCTGACCTCATTCAGCTCCAGACTTACACTCTAATAGCCCAATAGCCTACTGAAAATCTCTATGGACATATCTCACAGGCATCTCATAGTTCATGTGTCCACAAGAGAATTGTCAGTGTCTTCCCCAATACATCTATTCTTTCCCCAGTGTACCTATCTCAGCTTACCAGCATCCCCATCAGCCTAGATAATCAAGCAAAAAACTAGGAGGTAACCTAATTTCCCTCTTTTGACTCACCTTGATATTCAAAATATATGATAACCATGCTCTTCTCCCAAATCCACATCTCCCACTATCATTATCACCTTTCACTTAGCCATACAGTTGACCGACGCAGGGGTTAGGGGCACCAGTCCCCACACAGTTGAAAGTCCATGTATATAACTTTTGACTCCCCCAAAACTGAACTCCTAATAGCCTCCCTTTAACTGGAATCCTTACTGAGAACATAAACGGTTGATTAGCGCATATTTAGTTTGTTATATGTGCTCTTACAGTAAACTAAGGTAAAGAAAGCCTTAAGAAAATCATAAGAAAAAATACATTTATAGTATTGTACTATATTTATCTGAAAATAAAAAATCTGTCTATAAAGGGACCCAGGCAGTTCAAACCCATGTTGTTCAAGGGTCAACCATAATAACCTACTAGGTGATCTTCCCTCTGCCAGAATGGTATTTCAGAAATATACAGTAGATTTTATTCTCACACCATGCATGTGTCCATACACATGCTGTGTATAGTATGCAATAAATGTGAGCATAAATATAAACAAATTTCCACAATTAAAAATCAAACTAGTCACTACTACTTGAAAGGCCTCAGCGATCCGGCCCTTCCCATCTCTTCAACTTCTTCACACTCCAGAGACACAGGCCTTATTTCTGTTTCTCCTGCATGGCAAACTCTAGTCTCTACCCTTGCTGTCCCTCTGATTTAAGTGTTCTGCCTCATATCTTTGGAAGCATGGCTTCTCCTCTTTTGGGTCTCAGTTTGTCACCTCCTCAGGGAGAATTCCTTAAACACTAACTCTCAAGTGGCCAATCCCCAACTACAGTCACTTTATGTCCACTATTTCCTCTCCTTCTTGGCTCTCATCACTCTCTGAAATCTTGCCTTCTGTTTTTTCCTCTCTCTGCTCCTAAATATAGGCTCTGTGAGAGGACGGGTTCTTCCCGTGTTTCATTAGTTCCCCACTCTACCCCTAGCACCTAAGAAAGTGCTTAGTCCATGGTAGATGCTCAAGAAATATTTGTTACTTAATCAATCTGGGCCTCAGTTTCTTCATTTGTAAAATAAAAGGACTTTATTAGATGACCTTCAAATTTCTTTCCACCTCCATCATTTCTTTTGAATAAAATGGAGTATGTAACGGGAAAACTTTAATAGATAGACTCCCAGGTTAACAATATATAGTTATTTAATAGGTGTTTGCTAAACAACTAAAATGATTTCCAAGCTGTTCCTTTATATGCGTGCAACGATGCAATCACCAGAGCCTCTGACATACTGCTCCTCTGTGTGCAAAAGGACAGTTTGATTTGCTTCCCATTAATCTAATCTTTTCTTATTCTCCTGAGGAAATGCCACCTCAAGGCAAAATCTAACAAACACCAGACAATGAGAGCTGACATCCAGCTGGTATGCACCAGAGCGCCATATTCGTATTATGGCTGGTCCTTCTCCATTCCATACGGCTATTGAATATATTGCCACTCACCCATCTCACTATTCTCCAGTCCAAGGCTTTTTTTAAGCATGTAAATACCCAGCGCTTTCAAATAAGGGTCTTAGTTAAAGACTTTCAGTTAATATACTAGGAAACAATAGACACTAAGCCAATTTACTATTCTAAACCAAGGACCAGAAAGAGTGCGTACAGAATGTTGGTCATATTTGTTTATAGCATATTCAACAATAAAATCAACAAAGTCTTTCCCCAAAGTTCTTATTTGATTCCTCATAGATTGTTTTTGAGTTTGTGGACTTTCTTTTTCTTTCTGTTTTGTTTTGCATTTTTCTGAATTGAATTTTGATGAGCCTGTTCTTCCTCCTAGAAATACTCTTCCCAGTTATTACACATCCAGTGGTGTAATGTGTATTCGTCGAAGCCGCAGCTGAGAAGCACTTGAGAAAGTGATTTAAAGATGTTATTGCTGCCATTTGTTTATGAGTTTACTGAGGAAAGCCTGGGCGTCATATGGATTTCTGCCATATCAAGAATTACTTTGTCTTTAACAAGTTCAAATGCTGTAGGTGCATAATGGACCATTTTTTGTGATCTGTTCTCAGTCTCTCACAAAGATATTGGAAATAAATAAAATCTAATTAGAACAAAAAGACGGAGCAATATGTAGGCTCAGCTTTTTCAGTACAGCAATGAGTCAGCTTTATAATTATTTTAAAGTGTCAGAACAATTTGTCTTCATTTCATTATAATAACTTAACAATTAGTGCTCATTGGCCATTCTCCACCTCTCTAAATTTCATCATAAGTGAAAATTCTGTTTCATAATGAAATTTCTACTTAAATATCTGGGTTTGTTAAAATAAAACAAAATGGATATTTAAGATATAAGAGAAGCTGTTCAATTTTTTAAACAAAGCTTAATGTGTTAAGGTCTCCATACTTACAATATTCAACCCCAGGAAAACATTGAAAGTATTTTCAAAATCACTCATAATTCACTGGGTTGTTTTTTATGTTATTTCCTGGTGAACACAAATGTAAGGTAACACTTCCCATTGTAATTATCTGTCCATATCTTATATATATATATAATAGATTGTGAGTTTTGGGGGGAAAAGGACTTGTGCTCTGTGTCCTCCAGAGTACATGGTAACTTGTATATGATGGGCACTCCATTTAAATTAAAGTATGAAATTTCACAATATTCTTCTTTTGCTTGGGCAAGCAAAAATCAATGAGACTGTTTTGATTAGTTTTTTCCAGCCATGACATTCAAGAGACATTGGCCAAACAAATCTACTTCCCTAATGGGTATTCATATTCATGTTGCAAGAATTGTTGCTGTTACAGGCAGCAACAACTTCAGAAACATCAGAAACAAATTATAGCAAGGCCAAAAACTTACCTGCAGCTTAGATTCACTGGGTCACAGTTTGGTCTGAAAAAAACTTTTCCTTAGTTTAAAAAAGTAACCTATTAGGAAGCCCCCAGATTGGCCAATCCCTAGGATCTTTTGTAGTTTGAGTTAGTATAAAACTAGACTTCTTGGACCTCTTCAGACAAGTGTTGACCCCCTGGCTCAATAACAGATTCAAAAGGGTCCTCCGTCAGGGAACATCAACAGAAGCTACCCAAAGTGCCCATTTTAAATTTCAAATTCAAAAAAAAAAAACTTACATATCTTTGATGATAATGAAGTTTTATTTGTTTTGCTTTGTTATAGTTTTGTTATTGCTTCCTGATATAAAGTCTGTTTGGAGCAAGTAAAAATGTACTTTGTTATCCTTGACCATTTTTATTAAGCCCACCAATCAAATAGGCATCTCTAAAGCACATAGAAAGAAATCTTTGATCTAATATTTAAATGTTATTAAGGTGATAATGATGGGAGATATTAATTGTCCCCAATAAGATGAGCTCTGGAACCTCTTTGTTCAATTTCAATCACCTCATTACTAGATATTTGCAGACTTCTATAAATAGCAGTCAGAAGGGCTGAAGGCTAACGTGATTCATTCACATGAAAAGGTCAAAAGAACATCAGGGAAGGCATACAATTAATCCTCATTAATCTGGCCTCAGATTATTCAAAATCAGGGCTTTGCAGAAGTCAGAGAAAACCTAGACTTTTACATAGTTTAGGCATGAATGATTTTGTATTAAATGATGATCAAGGGTTACTGAGTATGGTTAAGATGGATAATTTGTAAAAGGCAAGATAGTCTATTCTGGATAATTTGGGGACAGAATAATAAATTAGTTGTGTCTTGGTACATTTATTCCTCAATTTCACACATACAAAACAAAAACAAAAACAAAAGCCTGTATTGTAATCATTTCACTCAGGGATGATTTGATGTCTAGAAAACCGGTTAATGCTAAGCACGTTCAAAATTGGATAACATATAAAACATAATGCTAAGATTTACATTTTCACTAAGAAGATTTTCAAAAAAATTGAAATAGATCATACACACATATATAATAAGAGGTCAACATTCAAAATATATAAAGAACTCATACAACTCAATTGCAAATAAAAAACACTCACAAATAATCCAATTTAAAAATGGATAAAGGACCCGAATAGACAATTGACTGCAAACAGTCAATAGGTATATGAAAATGTGCTCAAAGTCACTAATCATCAGAGAAATGCAAATCAAAAGTCATAATGAGATATTACACCTGTTATGATGACTATTATCTAAAAAACACAGATTAGCAAATGTTAGCAAGGATATGGAGAAAAAGAAACACTTGTATACTGTTGATCAGAATGTAAATCTGTGGAGCTACTATGGAAAAAAGTATGGAGGTTCCTCAAAAAGTTAAAGAGAGAATCACCATCTGATCCAGCAATCCCACTTCTGAGTATGTATTCTGAATTGAAATCAGAATCTCAAATAAATACCTGCACACCCATGTTCATTGGAGAATTAGTCACAATAGGGAAGATATGGAAACAACCCAATGTCCGTGAATGAACACATGAAGAAAGAAAAGTGCTATGTACATACAATGAAATACTTCTCAGCCTTAAAAAAAGGAGGAAATCCTACCACTGGCAACAACATGCATGGACATTATGCGCCAGTGAAATAAGTCAGACACAGAAAGCCAAATACTGCATGATCCCACTTACATGTGAAATCTAGAACAGTCAACCACATGGGACACCTGGGTGGCTCAGTCAATTAAGTGTCAGACTCTTGATTTCAGCTCAGGTCAGAATCTTCCAGCTGTGAGATCAAGCCCCACATTGGGCTCCACGCTGAGCATGGAGCCTGCTTAAGATTCTCTCTCTCTCCCTCTCCCTCTGCCCGTCCCTCACTTGCACGCTCTCTCTCTCTCTCTCTCTCTCTCTCTCTCTCTCAAAAATAAAATAGTCAAACATATTGAAGCAGAAAGTAGAATGGTGGTTGTCAGTGGCTGGAAAGAGAGGGATGTGGGGAGGTGACGATCCAAGGGTATAAAGTGTCAGTTATGCAAAATAAGTAAGTTCTAGAGTTCTATGGGACAACACAGGGCACATGATTAATAATATTGTATTATATAGCTATGAATTTGCCAAGAGGGTATATAGATCTTATGTTAAGTGCTCTTACCATGAAAGGAAACAAAAACCAAGGGGTGTGTGAGGAAACTGGACATGACAGATAGGTTTATGGCATTGATAGTGATGATAGTTTCATGGGTATATACTTATCTCTAAAAATATTGAGTAGTATACATTCACTATCTACAGCTTTTGTTTTTTTTTTTCCTTTTTTTTTCCTTTTCTTTATATGAAATTTATTGTCAAATTGGTTTCCATACAACACCCAGTGCTCATCCCCACAGGTGCCTTCCTCAGTGCCCATCACCGACCCTCCCCTCCCTCCTACCCCCCATCAACCCTCAGTTTATTCTCAGTTTTTATCTACAGATTTTTGTATGTCAGTCATATCTCATTAAAGTGGTTAAAAATAAAATTACATAAATAAAATTAAGTAAATAAATAAAATAATAAAAAAAACTGGATTCATAATCAGAGGACTGCTTGGTAAAACTATAGTTAGAATACAGGCAAGACTGTGTTTCATTAAAGTAAGGATAATTTGACCTACATTGCAACAAAAGTCAGGTTACAATTAGTTCCATCCATTAGGCATTGATTCTTGTTAACATTAGTTAAGGCATTTTCTTACCTTGGCCCTAAATATTAAGATGCATAGTTTACTTGCAGGTCATATCATCACTTATTCAAATTACACATTGAGCAAAGGTACGTTTTAAGCAATAAAGTTCTCCATCTTCAAGCATGATCGATGATTTCAGTGGCATAACGTATTGTTTTCTGCTATGTAGCTGTATATAGGCTTAAATAAGACTTTAAAGTGGTAATTATTTAAGTTTTAAGAAGGAATAATAAGAATGGATATATTTTGGTTTTCATGAAGTAATATCTTTGTTTTGCTTTGGTATTGAGTAATTAAATAATTTATTCTTTCAACTCTACTACTCGTCAAGCACTGTGCTAGGGCTAGGCACTGGGAATTTTAGAGTGAATGTGTAGAAGTAGTCTTTGCCTTCATAGATCATTCTGCACTTAATGGCGGAATAATATAGCTCACATTTTTGAAAACAGTGTTAAGTTTCCTCCACTTAGTGAATTTCTCTGAATACCTGGTATAACTCATGTGGTTAGTTAGAAACGCAAGTCTCATAAAGTCAGTGAGAACTCCCAAGGAAGTGGAAATTGTATAATGTGTTTTAATATATGGGTGTTTAAAGAAAATGTAAATTAATTGTCTACTTGATTATTTTCCTGCTATAGGGGAGAATAATTGCCCACTGATTGTGGGCACTGATAATTGCCACTAGCAGAAAGTTATTTGAAACAGATATTTGTTGTTCTTCACCATGTCTTTGAGTCCAAATATATTGATGAGACTCCTACTATGAAATTATAATAAAAGTCAATAGGAAAATAAAAATTTATATTGAATTTCTACTTTGTGAACCTCTCAAATATATATGTAACACAAAAACACATTAAAAATATAGTTTTAATGATTAAAAAAGGGGGAGAAGAGAAAAAAAGGGTAGCAAAAAACTAATTTAAAAAGCAACACGTAAAATAATGGAAGAGACGAGAAAAGGCTAACATGATTATAAGTAGCTAGGACAAGGAGACCTGATTTCAATTCACTTTCACCAACATTTACTGAGCTCTCCTAGGTGCACGGCACTGTGCTAGTTTGGAAGGAAATACAAGAGAAGTAAGAAATAGCTGTGCTCCCCAGGGTTGCACAATTTTGTGGGGATTTATTTTCTTCTCGTTCTAATTTCTCTAACTCAGGATGCATAAAGAGTATCTGATTCTAAACGAATATCCAGCCCTCCCCCCATATTACTGGATTGTCTGAGAGTTAATGAGAGGTTTAAGAGGAGAAATTAAAACATTCACAAGAGTCCTCCTTTGGTCAGACCCCCTTGCACAGTGATTGAGCTTTTTTGATGCATTTTCATAGCAATACCTCTCTGGGTTGTTTGTGAGTTTGCCTCATCAGTAAGAAGAATCTCATTGTGCCACCCACCAAGCACGCACTTGCTAATCACTGTTAATTGCCTACAATTGAGATCAGCAGACTGTTCACTGAGTACAGTGATGGGCACTTAACTTATTGGCACTGAGGTTTCCTGTGTGCCCATTTCTACTAATGGATCATTTGTCCTCAAAATTGGAAGTCCCAGCATCAATCACATAAACAGGCTCAGTAGGCAGAAGTGCTTACCTTCCTCTTCACCTCCAGAAGGAGGGCAATACAGACAGGAGCATACATCTGGCCAGAAGATGCACAGCCTTTGTGGAAAGCCAAAGTCCTTTGCACCACTGGTAAAGCTCAAAATAAGGAACTCCTAGAGAGGCAAAACATTCTGACACAGAGATGATGAGGATGATGAGAAGCAGAATCTCTCCCTGTCATCTCTTTGTTTTCAGACTCCCTGTCAACATGCCACAGCACTACAGGAAAAGTCAAAGAATGCCTCTGGAGATTACTGAAATGGCAGGCTTCACAACTGCCTCAAAAGTTGCTTCCTTTTAAGAGGCTACTATCATTGTACATATGGAGACAAAATCATGGTGATCAGAGACTACTGACAGCATATGCTTCTGATGCACAAGGAATGAGGAAACAGTGCTTTCCATCACCAGTCATGCCTAGATGTCTTCCTCCAGAGGTCAGAGGGGGTAGAACCACACCTGTGTTTGATGTGATTTATATTTCCTTATAGCTGTAGCATGTATGGCTTCATACTGGCACCCTTTAAAGAGGGGCATTTGCCTGGAGTTTGTTAGATCCTTTGCATACAGTAAACAATAAAACCTTATCCTCTACATTCCCAAGACACCCTACCCTCCCTTCCCATGATTACTATTTACCATTAAATCTTCTTGTTTCAGGTCGTTAAAGAAAAAATTGCTCTGACACTTGTTAAAATGGCAAGGAAGCCTTTATTCAAGACTATTGTGATAGATGTCAAGACTCTCAAAATAGGGGAGAGAGATCAGGCTCAATTCTGAATACAGCAAAAAAGCTGGGGATTTATAGCCAGTGAGGGTGTCCATGGATGGAAAATTACTAAGAGGAGACAAGTAGGGTAGGGAGAATCCTACTAAACTGACATAACGGGATAATTGCTGACGGCAGGCCAGGGTAATCAGGGATCAAGGGTGAGCAGGTTCTCACTAAACTGACTTAATGGCATTCACCCTAAAAGTGGACTCAGTAGACTGAAGGGAGGGCCCAAGGATGAGACCTAGCAAAAAAAAAAAAAAAAAAAAAAAAAAGGCTCAGAAGAGCATGCCAAATGTTTGGTCAAGGAAAAAGTCTTTGTCAAGGGGAGGCAGTGACCCTTATAATAGGCTACCCTCTGTTCAGAGGCTACAAAGTTTTAAAACATATTTCTTAGGCCAGTTATTGGCCTGATTGTCACTATCCGTTCTTGAATTTTGTTCCTTGTTCCTGTGTGAGCTAATGTGGAATTTTTCAAAACCCTCCATACACATATCCTTTCACCTAGATAAAGTCCACCAAGATCATCTGTAGGATAAGATTCTTCTATTTCCTTGATTCAAAACAGCTGTGAGCTTTGAAACCATGGGTACTCTTGCATGGTCATGGAGGCTATGGAAAAGAAAAAGAACTCCTCTTTTGGGGGCTCAGTCGGTTGAGTGTCCAACTTCGGCTCAGGTCATGATCTCATGGTCTGTGAGTTTGAGCCCCGCGTCAGGCTCTGTGCTGACAGCTCAGAGCCTGGAGCCTGCTTTGGATTCCGTGTCTCCCTCTCTCTCTGCCCCCCACCCCTGCTCACGCTCTGTCTCTCTCTCCAATAAATAAACATTAAATAAAACATTTTTAAAAATTTAAAAAAAGAAAAAGAACTCTTTAAAATGAGGGTCTAGAATCTGCAAAATTCTTGTAGAGAGTAGGCCCTATGAGAACTTTTGCACTCTTAGGATTATAAAATATCATTTGTGTCATGTTATTTTCAATAATCAATTAACGTTCTTTTTTTATGTTTTCATTTCTTTCATCTCCACAGCCACAATTTCCCATCTTATTCCTTTCCCCACTCCAAGAACCTGAACTTGAGAATTAAATTTACCGAAATGGTATTGTACTACACATCTATTATAATGTTAGCCATTCAAGTTTTCTCCCTGTGAATTATCCATTCATACACTTTGTTCACTTTTTAAAAAAAACTTTTTTATGTTTATTTATTTTTTGACAGAAAGAGACTAGAGTGTGAGTGGGGGAGGGACAGAGAGGGAGACAGAATCTGAAGCAGGCTCCAGGCTCTGAGCTGTCAGCACAGAGCCCGACACAGGGCTCAAGCCCACAGACCTTGAGATCATGACCTGAGCCAAAGCCAGACGCTTAACCGACTGAGCCACCCAGATGCCCCACTTTGTTCACTTTTATACTGGGTTGCCTGACAGTTTTCTTCTTGACTTGCAGGTTCTTTACACTTTACACTATTAATCCCCTTTCATTCACATATTTAAAAAAATATTCTCCAGTTGTTTTTTAATGTTTATATTTGCTTCCCATTGTTAAACAGAAGTCTTTAATATTACTATAATCAAATCTATTACTTTTCCCCTATTTGTGATCAATCCATTTGTTTCTTATTTAAAAAATATCTCCCAGGCCCAAGGTCATAATGAGATTCTGAATTTTGTTCTAATGGTTGTAAATATTTCCTTTTATGCACAGGTCTTTAATCAATTTTGACATTAATTTTTTTATAGGCGCAAGGATGAAGTCTATTTCCCAATAGTATTTGTTAAGTAATCATTTTTCTACTTACATCACTACTGTGGATGTGCCAATATACATACATATGAGTGTTTGATACATATATGTATATGTACGTGTATGTGTATATTTATACATATACACAATCTGATTATCTATCTGGCAAAATAATATTATTATTTGATCAGGTAAATCCTCTCTCTTTACTTTGGTGGGTATGAAGGGTCTTAACTATCAACTGACATTTGCTCCTCCATAAATTTTAGTGTTACTTTGTTTAATTCTCAAAACTATCACATTAGAATTTTAAGTAGAATTTCACTATGCTTATAGATTAGTTTTGGAAGAACTAACATCTTTACAATGTTAAGCTTTCTCATTCACAAACATGTTAATTTTTTCTTCAAATAGCAGAAATAGGAAACAATATCCCACATCTACCCCCAAAAATTTTTAGATAATGACAAAATGGTCTAATTAGGTTTTACATAGGTGCTGGATACTTGAATAAAGATTAAAGATTTATTTGGAGGAAATTAAGACCTATTTCATTTAGTTTTCTCATTTATAAAGCAAAAACTACTATCTCAGTGCTAGTCAAAATAGCTGGTCATGACTTGATTCCACTGATAAAGGGAGATGAGATACCTATACCAGAGTTCTTATTTCATCAAGGAAGTCTTCTAAGAAGAAAACACATCCACATAATTATTGGAAATGATTTCTAGATTCCCTTTTAACTGTTTCTATTAAAAAGCTATTTCTATTAATTTTTCAAATTTCTGAAAGTGCTTTGATTCTTTATGGGTTATTTTAACAATTTTGTTTTCCTCTAGTCTTTCACATATCAATACTTTCATTGATTATAAGTCATCTTTACAGAAGAGGAAAGAAGAAAGAAGATATAAGTTAGAGAAAATAAAGCACATTATCATTTCTGTGTCCCAGTGGCACAGGGAAGCCAGTTAAAAACAAACAGTAGTATTAGTTGATTAATTGAAGAACCCAGAAAATCAGCACAACTTTATTTTACTTAAGCATGTTGTTCTAATAGGTGTTTTCTGGAGAAACACTTTATAGGGAAAAGTGGTCTGTCCTCAAGATACCTTCTTCATCCATAAGCTTCTGAATTCCTTTTTCCTTCCTCTTAGACAATTTCAGTAGTTGATATTTTTCTTCTCAGTCCAAGCCTCTTTGTTTAAATGCCTGTATCATTATTGTCTTCTGTAGGGGAGAACTGGAATCAACACGTGATTAGACAATGTTTACCACCAAAGTAAGGGGGGCAAAAGGGATGAAATAGTCAATGGTATTTGTATTTCAGAATTATGGCAAGAGTAAAGAAAGGTGTGAAACACTTTTTTAATGCTCCTTTGTATCCTTCTCCAGCCAACTCTGACTGATCTGCAAATTTACGTATGGAATTTCTTCAACATATAGAAATAATTCTATAGAAATAAGATATAGAATAATTCTGACTATACAATGTGGCTGGAGTGGAACACAGATGTGTATACCTGTTTTAAAACTCTACAGATAGTGACATGGAACTGTAATTATGGTTTGTGATGGGAGCTCATGTGCCTAATTATATATCTAATTCTTAAATCAAATCAATAACACCCTATCAAGCTGTCCAGCATATTATTGAACCCCCTCAATGACAATGAACACATTTTCCAAAGCAACCTTATCCAACTTTAGATATTTCAGGATCCAAGAAATTCATCCAAAATCAGTCTCATGGAGACTTTCAGAAATTGGTCTGATGTCTTTCCATTGAAGCTATTAAAAATAAGTCCAATTCACTTCACCCAAGATGGCCTTTCAAATTTTTCAACTAGATTCACTTCCGACACACCCTTTTCCAGGCTCAACACCTTCATCTCTTTAAGCTTTTCCTATATTACAACATTTGCAATCCATCTCACCAGCTCTGTTCTTGCTATCTGAACACATTATGGTTTGTCTGTATCTGCTCTTAAAAGGCATCCTCAGAACAGATGAAATCCTTCAAATGAAATCTCAGAACCTGGGAGATCAAAACTAGTTTTCACTCAATTTAGATGCTATACTTAAATGACTGTATTTTAATATTTTATTTGTACTGCTCTTTGCGGCATCTATATCACACAAATAGCTCACGTTTAACCTAGGTAACCTAAAATTCCTAAATGAACAACTCGCTTTCCACAAATTTATACTTGGTGCCAACTTTTGGCTCTTAGAAAAGGACATTGCATTTGTTACTAGAAATATCTATCAAATTAGAGTTGATCTACTGTTCTTGCATTACCATTTTGGATTTTGCTTCTGTCATCATTTCTAGTCCTCTCTGCTTCTGTGCCTTCTCTATATTCATTCACGTCACTAATAAAAGTGCTCAAGAGAAGAAAGACTCGGACGGAGCTCTGGCACTGACAGCAGGAATTGTCCTCCAGACAATGACATGGGTTCATTGGTTGAGCAGCCCTGATTGTATCCTTTGAGTACGTTTCTTTCAATAGCAATTAATTTATTTAGTTGTATTAGGTTCTAGTCCATATTTCCAAATGATTTCCAAACAGGCATAGCAAGAGCTTTCCAAACATTCTGGTCCAAACATTCTAAGCTTACCATACTATCCTTATAACTCTTACTGTAAAAAAAGCAAATGAGGATTCAACTTCGGCCCACTGACAATTGACAGCTTTTACAAATGCTGCTTTTCTACTCACGGTGCACCAAACTATCCGTTTAATAATCTCGCCTAGAGTCATGCCCAAATTTGATGATAAAAACCTACCCCTGTCAACATCAGGCATACCTAGGCTCTCCCCATGTTTCTTACAGTTTCTTCTCACTACGTTATAATTATTCATGTATCTGTGATTGAAGGCAAGAGCTGTATCTAAGGACCGTGCCTGACATATGAAGTATTTGTTGAATGAAAAAGTGAAAAACCCTCAGTCATTTATAGTAATTAAAAATGGAGGCATTGAAAAGATTTTATATATTTTTTTAATATTTATTTATTTGGTGGGAGAGTGCACAACTGGGCAGGGGCAGAGAGAGGGAGACAGAGGATCTGAAGCAGGCTTTGTGTTGACAGGCTGACAGCAGCTAGCCCAATGTAGGGCTTGAAATCACGAATCGCAAGATCATGACCTGAGCTGAAGTCAGATGCTCAGTCGACTGAGCCACCCAGGTGCCCCAACAAGATTTTAGATAACAGGTGTAGTGGAAAGACTAGACTAAGGTGGCACCTATGATTCCTACCATCTGGTATTTACACCATGATATAAGTGGAACCTGTGACTTATGTCTAACCAAGTGAATACAGCAAAGGTGTCGGGATATGTTTGTTTACAAGCATATAAATATATTACATAACACTGCAATGCCCATCTTGTGAGGAGACTCCCCCTTCATTGATGGTTTTGAGGAAGAAATCATTGGGATAGAACTACATGGCAAGAAACTGAGGGCAGCTCCTAATCAACAGTCATCAAGAAATTGAGGTTCTCAAGCCAATAATACACACACACACACACACACACACACACACACACACACACAAATGAATACTGCCAATATCATGTGAGCTTGGAAGCAAACCCTTCCCCAATCAAACCTTAGATGAGATCTCACCAATTGGCCCCTTGACTTCAGTCTTAGAAGTGACTCTGCTAAGCCGTGCCTTGACTTCTAAGCCACAGAAACTGTATATCCAAATCATCCAGGAAGCTTTGTAATCATATACATGTTCCAACCTCAATTTTTAGAGTATTATGAAAAAGCCCCTTGGGAATTCTGATGTTTACCACTGTGATGAACCCCTGATCTAAACTAACCACCAATTTTATTATAAAAATTAAAACTAAAATTATGTAAGAGTAGTACCTTTCTTGTTATCACAGTGCTAATGACTAGCAGTCAGGACTTACTTTTCCCCTTTCACATTAACACCTTCATACATACCCTATGTACTGACTACTCTGTCCTTAAACACACAAAGGATCCCACATTAACAACAACAACAAAAAAAAGGTGGGAGAAGACTTTGTCACACCTTCCCTCTGTTTCCATTCCATTCATTCTTTTTAAAGGAAGTTCTAGGCCTGTTACTGCCATTTCACCACTCACTCCCATGCTCTACAACTTTTGATCTTACTAAATCCACTCACTAAGATACCTGTAACCTCTTATAATCCACAGGATACCATGCTCACCCTGTTCTTTTTCTTCTATTATGGAGGCACAGCCCTAAGTGATAATAAATAAAGGACAGAAGCAAAGATCAAGAACAAAGATTACTGCCCTACATCTTCCTTGGGTTGGGCTGGTTTATGCCTTCTCAATTTCAGCAATAGCATGCCATTGAAGATGGCAGGAACTACCATCAATCCCAGGGTTTATTTAATAGTTGACTTCGCCAACCAGCCCCCTTGCCTTCTAGTGATTAGAGAAAACTTTGTTTTACATTCTCAGACTTACCAAAGAGTAAGTAAGCCAGAAGCTATTTGGGTATCAGTCTTTTAGTCCTAAGAAACTATGAACACTATAAAAACAATACTGTTAGAGGGACCAGCCCAGGGACAAATATTCTGGAATTCTCTTCCCCAGCAGGCCAGGCCCTTATTTTCCTGTCTTCAAGCATCCCTGTGGCCTGAGGCCTGCAGCAGTGAGAGGCGAAGGATGGTTCAGACACGGACAGCAGTCCGCTCAACCCATGTGAAGACAATAGTCCTATTGGTACAATTTCTTTCCTTGGCTACAAAGGTAATCTCCTCTTAAGTGGTTAGTGGTAGAAATTTTGGTTTGGTAATACTACATTAATTGGAAGGGAGGAGTAAATCAGATCTAAGATTGTAACTGGATCCCTCCCACAGCCAGGCAGAAACCAAGAGAGAAGGTACTGCCTAATGAATAGGTGCTCTAAATGAATATAAAGGAGACAAGAGATTCTGATTCCAGCAATGTCCAAGCAGGGTATTCAAGGTATGCTTTATTCTTCAGCAACTGTGCATTTAGTCTTTGCTTTTCCCTAAACACTCTGCAAGTTGTGTTAAAGTATGCCTATCAGTATTCCACTAAAAGACACATGTCTCCACATTTTTGCTATTTTGTTCATATTTATCATAAGAATCTTGGTCTCCTAGGCCCATCTGTGACCTCTTGGTCTTGATTCCAGAACCACCTTTCTTATCTGAGATTATAGATTTTGAGTGCATCTAGGTCATACCTGCTTATCGTATAATATCCTTGCCTCTGGCATGCATCTGCCTTCCTTGTAAAACAATCTTTTCTGGACTTTCCTTAGGTCTCTTTTACATGCCCCCATTTTTAAACAATTCATGCCATGCATGCTAACTTCATCTTACCACCTCAACTCATACTCTTCAATGCTCCCTCTGTAAAAGCCCCTTTCTTATCCTGAAGCAAGAGGCTCAGAAGTTACAGTGACAAAGTTTCTGGTACATCAGTGTCCATGGCTGCAGTGATACATTCTTTACCTAATCTAGCTTATATCTGTCCTCTCAGCTCCTCTGAAAGAGATAAGCTATTCTATTAACAAACAGGTTAGACTGTGTTCTCCTGGCTATCCCCAGATTGAACTATAGTTCCACTAATGAAATTGTGCTCCTTCACTTGGAGAACCAGAGCTCGAACTTGAGAGGTTTCCTTTCAAACTTATAATCACTCTTTCCCTATAAATCTGCTCAGAACTGACCTCAAAACTATAATTTCCCTCTCGGGCCTCTGGATTCTTTCTTCCCTGAATCCATTTTGGTTGCGCTCTTTGTGTCAATATTTGTATACACCCCAAAGTTTTGACAGAACCCAAATTTGTCTCTAAATGGATCCCTCCAGTATAACATCAACTTTCCCTAGATACATCTGATTTTTCCTTCATATAGTCATTTGGAAAGACATCCAACTCTTCTCTGTCTCTCCATTTTTACTAGGAAAAGAAAACTACTTTATTATAATTTATTTAAACCATCATGTATAACCATTTGCAACAGATTTTTAGAACGGCATACCAGATTAAATATATATATTTTCTTCAGATTAAACATGTTAAAATATAATCTTCCAATAGGTAAAAAATAAATAACATGAGATTTCCATTTCAAATTAAGTCTTTTAACAAGCCAAAGGCTTCTAATCCAAGACCATGGATACCATAAAGAATCAACAACTTCATAATGAAGAGAGACCCTGTGCCTACACAATAGTGATGAGCACTGTCCATTTACCCAGCATCTGCTGAAAAAACAGGTATGCAGTGAGAATAAGAGGGAACAAAAGAGTTTGCATCCCCTGATTCTCCTTCTCTACCCTTCAGGTGATCCCAGGAGTCACATCATTGATAGCATTTCCATCAGGATGAGACTCCTGTTTGGGAATGTGACATACAAGGGAAAAGTTAGAGAGCTGCACCCAATAGCAAAACAAATCCAATTATGTACCAGCGATTTTAATGCCTTTCTGAGATTGAAGTGGCTCACTAAAGCTCAGACTGTAAAGATCCAGGGAGCATGTTTATTTATTTATACCATGACTCCCTCCAAATAGGATTTGAGGCAGCTCAGTGAGCATGTTAATAATGCTTATTCTCAAGACCCTATTTACCGTGTTGTGCTGCAGGAGATATCATTACCCCTGTTTGCTCTTAGAAAATCTGACTTTTTGGAGGGTTTTTTGTGGAACTTTCTGGAATTCAGAAGGGACCTTGAGGACTGCCTTCCTCTGATCCTGCAGGATTGTGAACATGGGAGGGAAAGAACCCAAATACTGGGGTGGAGCCATCACAGAAGGCAGGAATAAAATGAGCATGCAGGGTTTGAGGATGCCCAGGTAAGTCTTGGTGCACAGAAGTCAGTGCCCACATGAGGTCCCCATCTGGAAAGGGAACTTCAAGAATTAGTGAATGTGTTCCTGACACCAGAGGATGAGGCTTGTTATGGGTATTAAAATTTTCTTCTTGATATATGTGATGAGAGCACTGTATAGTTTGGAAGCCTCTGCTGTCTAGAAATGAATGTTTCTCATATTTCTGGCTGGGAAAACAGGTCAAGAGAGAAAAAGTGCTGACTGAGAGCTCACTAGGTACCTGGTACTATGCTTGGTGTCTTCCATATGAAGTTTCAACTGAGCTGTATAAGAAATCTGCCAGATTGGAGCTGTTGTTCCCCTTTGTGTAGTTGAGTTCCAGAGAAGGGTATCTCCTTTGCCAAAGGAGAGGCAGCTGAGAAGTGATGAGGCTGGAAGTCAGGCTTGAATCCATTTGTGACCCATAGATGTCTTATCTTTGTGCTAAGCTGACTGATACCCAACACTGTGCCTAGCATACAGCAGGCATAAGACATGTTTGCTTGCAGGAATGACACAAAAATATAAAAACTACTCATTCCACAGATATTGACGGAGTGCCTACTATGTGCCAGACACTATGAGTCAACATAGGATAAATTCAGCACTAAAATTGCAATTCTAATGTAAATCAGCTTTAATATGAAAATGAAATTAGGCCAGCAGGGAGGCCATAAATGAGCCTATTATAATACATCCCATAAGAGGAAGAGCAGCCAGGAAAAATGAGGTGAAGGGATGATGAGATAATGTAATTTTAAAATTGGCTTCTGTTCTCCTGAAATACTTTTAAGATTTTACTGCAAAATTACACAGTCATCAGGAATATGCCATTTTTAAAAGACTTTCTCACTTGGGTCAGTGCATAAATAATAATACATGTTTAAAAATGCATGACTATTCATTAAACCATTGACCACTTCCAGCCTATTGAGTACATAAGTATTTTAAAAATTACTTTAATACATATTTACCCAATAGACCAGAAAAGTTCCTTTGGTACATGATGTGCATTTAAAAAGCTGCCTGCATAAGGAGTTATCGGATCTAAACCAGAGTTGGCTGCCGACTACATAATATGCATTTTAAAGAACAACCTAATTATGTGCTTACCCAAGAGAACAAAGTTAATACTGAGGGTCAATAATTATTACCTTCCTTTACTACCTTTTATTTTTTTCTGTCAAATAAAATAGAGAAAAAGAAGTTTATATCTGCCCTCTCGTATGTTTTATCTTGACAACTACTGCCTCAATGCCTCTCTCACCCCCACTTTCAAAAAACAAAAACAGAGCGGGGGGGGGGGCAGTGGGAGGAGAAGAGACAGGGGAGGGGACAGAAGGGAAGAAGGGAGAGGTGGTTGTTGTTTTCTTTTCTTTTTTTAAGAAAACTATGTGTAATTAAAAGTAAGTACCTTTATAGCAAATGCAGATGGTCAAAAATCCATCTTTTAATGTTTGCTATTTTCTTCCCTTCTGTACTAAAAGATTATACTATTAACCACAATTTACTAGTGTTCCCTGTGTACTTTTACAGAAACATGACTATCTCTCCCCTTTCTCTTTGGTAAGACACAATGATAGAGATTTCTTTCTCACCTTGCACAAATGTAAAAGTCCTCTGTTATTTAGTCATGGAATCTGTGTCTACCAGCACGATGTGGGAGAGTTCTCAGCACAAAATCTATTCCTGTTCACAAACATGTAAAAATTAAAAGGTGTATTTTCAACAAATATACTAATTCACTAGTTTCTCTGCTCACTGCTCTTATTGTCCTACACTGATGTGAGGAGTGTCACCCCACCAGTAAATGGTGCTGACAGACCAGATAGCAACCTTCACAACCTCATTCTAGAGACAACACTCCCCCTTAATTTCTAGTAATGTAGAATCACCCCGTTAGCTCTAAAGAGCACACCCAACATGCAACTACCACTTTGTATTTATTTTTTTTGATTTAACGTTATTTTTTTATTTTTTTAAATTTACATCCAAATTAGTTAGTATATAGTGCAACAATGATTTCGGTAGATTCCTTAATCCCCCTTACCCATTTAGCCATCCCCCCTCCCACAACCCCTCCAGCAACCCTCAGTTTGTTCTCCATATTTATGAGTCTCTTTTGTTTTGTCCCCCTCCCTGTTTTTATATTATTTTTGTTTCCCTTCCCTTATGTTCATCTGTTTTGTCTCTTAAAGTCCTCATATGAGGGAAGTCATATGATTTTTGTCTTTCTCTGACTGACTAATTTCACTTAGCATAATACCCTCCAGTTCCATCCACATAGTTGCAAATGGCAAGATTTCATTTTTTTTGATTGCTGAGTAATACTCCATTGTATATATATACCACATCTTCTTTATCCATTCATCCATCAATGGACATTTGGGCTCTTTCCATACTTTGGCTATTGTTGATAGTGCTGCTATAAACATGGGGGTGCATGTGTCCCTTTGAAACAGCACACCTGTATCCTGTGGATAAATGCCTAGTAGTGTAATTGCTGGGTCGTAGGGTAGTTCTATTTTTAGTTTTTTGAGAAACCTCCATACTGTTTTCCAGAGTGGCTGCGCCAGCTTGCATTCCCACCAACAATGCAAAAGAGATCCTCTTTCTCTGCATCCTCGCCAACATCTGTTGTTGCCAGAGTTGTTAATGTTAGCCATTCTGACAGGTGTGCAGTGATATCTCTGTGTGGTTTTGATTTGTATTTCCCTGATGATGAGTGATGTTGAGCATTTTTTCATGTACTGGTTGGCCATCTGGATGTCTTCTTTGGAGAAGTGTCTATTCATGTCTTTTGCCCATTTCTTCACTGGACTGTTTTTTGGGTGTTGAGTTTGAGAAGTTCTTTGTAGATTTTGGATACTAACCCTTTATCTGATATGTCATTTGGAAATATCTTCTCCCATTCTGTCAGTTGTATTTTAGTTTTGCTGATTGTTTCCTTCACTGTACAGAACTTTCTATTTTGATGAGGTCCCAGTAGTTCATTTTTGCTTTTGTTTCCCTTGCCTCCAGAGACGTGTTGAGTAAGAAATTGCTGTGGGCAAGATCAAAGAGGTTTTTGCCTGCTTTCTCCTCGAGGATTTTGAAGGCTTCCTGTCTTACATTGAGGTCTTTCATCCACTTTGAGTTTATTTTTGTGTATGGTGTAAGAAAGTGGTCCAGGTTCATCCTTCTGCGTGTCGCTGTCCAGTTTTTCCAGCACCACTTGCTGAAGAGACTGTCTTTATTCCATTGGATATTCTTTCCTGCTTTGTCAAAGATTAGTTGGCCATACGTTTTTGGGTCCATTTCCAGGTTCTCTATTCTATTCCATTGATCTGAGTGTCTGTTCTTGTGCCACACTTTGTATTTAGGTATTAGATGTCAACTGGTTGTAGAACAGTGAGTCATACGTCTATGAGTACAGATGGTTCCTATACATACTATTCCTAAGTGTTATTCTTTATCACTCAATGGTATTTTGTTTCTAAAAATCTATTTTGAATAGGTTTACTTCCTCTCTTTACCACCATTCCCCCATTGCTAAATCAATTACATTCTATCTACAATAATTAACACAGAAATCTTTCACAAATTCTATTTGAGCCTTAAGAATTGTCTACTTTCTATTCTAGATGTGTTTATTTCAATCAGTCCAGAGAGATGAATTCAGGTTTGTTAAAGACGGATAAAAAGACTAAAGTCAACTTATTTTTTAAAATTTATCCCAATAATTTATAATTTATTCTTCCTTCTTTTCATTTTTTAATCATTGTTTCATACCTGAAGAATACCCCAGAGATTTAAAAGCTGGTGTGAGTTTCTTAAATACACTTGGTAATTTTATAGAGGAGGGGAGAAGTCTTAGAAGAAGCTAAGTGGACCATAATTAAAGCAAAGTTTATTTTATATCAGCACAGTAATTAAAATATAATTAATATTTAAAGAAACAACTCTAATACTAAAAACATATATCTAAACTCCCAAGCAACTATACTAATGAGCTCAATGATTCAACTTCATGTACTCATGCTTCTTACTCTCCAGTTGACAAGAATAACAAGCATAATTGGAAACATTTTGTAAATATAAAGTCATTATTTTTATTGTGGATATGGATATAGATGTATAACAAAGAACTAAATAAAATTTAAAAATAAGGTCAACATCATAAAGCTAAACCACCTCCTATTACTCAGATTGGCTTATTTTAGACACATCACTCTCTATGAGCAGTAAACTCTACTCAAGGGTCAGGTTCACTTTCTCCTTTTAAAACAGCTATAAGATACATACTAAAAATTAGAACAAACTAGAAGACTTTAGAGTCTCTAGGCTGTTTGCCGTGTGTAGTATTTTTCTAAGCCTCTGAGAAATACATCAGTACCTGTTTGTTTGAGAGCATGCTCTCCTTCTGTTCTAATAATTTTTAAATACATTTTGCATTATTTTTAAATTCCTTTGGCCATTAGATTCACTGACAAAACAAAACACACCTTAGTCTAATGGCATGAATTTTCTCTGTCACCATCTGGGTTGAATTGCGGTATTAGGAAAATCAGTTTAAATGCACATCACACAATCTTTTTGCATGTTCTTTCTCTAGGAGTTTTCTTCACAAAGTTGCACTTTCTCTTGCCCAACCACATTCCTCCCTCAGGCATGATATGGTGCCCTCTCTTCACAGAACTGGAAAAGCATGACTCAAAAAGGAAACCAGATTTATTTTTTAAAGGTGAGATTACACCACTTTGTTTCTAAAACCTAATGAGTGAGTGAATGAGTGTTTAATTGAGAAAGACAGGAAAAAGAAAGAATATGGATGCTCAAGATAGTATTTAAGAGCTTCCCTTCTTATTCTAAGTTGGATTTCCAGATTTAGAAAATAAAAATATAAGACTACAAGTTAAATTTGGATTTCAGATAAATAATGAATATTTTTATGTCGGTCCCATGCAGTATTCATATATACTTTATACACTACAAAAAAAAAATTTTATTACCTAAAACTCAAATTTAAGTAGGTTACCTATATTTTATCTGGCAATCTATCTCCCAGCTTCTCCTTAGTGTAATACTCAACTTATTTTATTATAAACAAGTACTTTGGGGATGGGCTCAAGCTAAGTACTCCCCTAAAATTGGTCCAAGTTTAGCAACTTTTTTCCTTGAATTGGAAAAAAATTTTTTAAACAAGAAAGGCAATCTTGAGCTGCAAAATTGAGAAATTGCATGGATTCAGACTGCCCAAGAGCTCATCATTTCTCAGAAAATTAAGAGAATGAGAAATGAAACCATTCCATTTTTCATCCTCCACCTACAAATTATCTATAATTACACCCATTCTTATCTACTACCTTCAGTTTTAGAAGTGTCTCTCTTTCTATAAGTCCTTCAGATCTTATGCTAACCCATTGTGTTTGATTTTCAATCAAATGTCCCTCTCTTCCCTAAACTCTCAAACTTTGACTTTCATCTACTTCTATCCTCATTCTACATACATATTCATCTCATATTCAGACCTAATCTCCACTAGTTGCATCTTCATTAATCACCATCTTTTCACAGACAAAAGTAGGCAACAGTGTTGACTTCCCTTCTTCTTCCCATCACTCATCATTAAGTGCTGAACCAGGGAAATAGATGAGAGCCCATAAATCCTTTGTATGCCAAAATAACATTCCTAAACTTCACTGTAATGTTCCCACACAAGCACCAACCAAAATATTGTATTTCAACTGTCAGAAAAAAGATAAAACTTCAAAAAGACATGAGATTTACTGTATGAAATTATAAAATTTATGTTATATTCCATTTAGTTCTACAACTAAAAAAAGAACATATTTTCATCCAAACAGAAAATAAAAAGAAAAACTTCCATCACGATATAATGAAAAGACATATAATTATTACATCCAACATTTCTGAGCTTCATCTTACAAATTCCTTTTTCATACATGTCTGTGCTTCAACTCACTCCATTCTCATTTCTGCCCTCACCACCCCATTGAAGCTACTCTCAGTTAAGGCCATCAATCTCTTCTTATTCTTATACGAAAGGAACATCTGTTAGCCTTTATTTTATAGTCTCTGATGTGATTGAACACTAGATTTTCCCATTCATGAAATCCCCTTCTCCACTGGTATATTATAAAGACACCCTTCCTGTCCATTTTCCTACCTATTCAACACTTCCTTGTAGCCATGAATTCCCTCCTTAAATATGTGTGCTCCTTTACATTCTATACATTTTCCTGGACAAGTCCTAAATCTATGGTTTCAATTGCCACTTACAAGCTGATGACTTCCAAATGTTTATTCCCAATCCAAAACTCACTCTTTTTTTTAATGTTTATTTATTTTTGAAAGAGAGAAAGTGTGTGAGCAGGGGAGGGGCAGAGAGAGGAAGACAGAGAATCCCAAACAGGCTCCGCACTGTCAGTACAGAGCTCGACATGGGGCTCGAACCCACAAACCATGAGATCATGACCTGAGCCAAAATCAGGAGTCAGACACTTAATCTGAGCCACCCAGGCACGCTTCTAACACAAAACTCACTTGTAAGTTCCTTCTTGATATGTCCACCTGGATATCCCCAAATTCAAACAAATTGAAAAGTAAACTCATCCTCTTTAAACTTAAATCTACTCTTCGTCTTTTACTTAATCTTTCAAAAATAACATCTTCCTTCCTTCCTTCCTTCCTTCCTTCCTTCCTTCCTTCCTTCCTTCCTTCCCGCCTGCCTGCCTTCCTCATTTCTCAGAAAATTAAGAGAATGAGAAGTGAATCCATTCAATTTCTCATCCTCCACCTACAAATTATCTATAATTATACCCATTCTTCCTCTCTCCCTTCCTTCCTTCCTTCCTTCCTTCCTTCCTTCTTTCCTTCCCTTTCCTTCCTTCCTTCCTTTGTTTGCAGAAATAGCATTTATTTAGTCACAAAAGTCAGGAATACCTAACAGAGGGCCATAACAGATTAAGGACCTCTTGCTTATAATGATATTTGTCTTATAGTAATTTGTGTGCTGATTTTTATTTCTCATGTGATATAGTAAGTTTATCATTGATTTCCTAGAAATAGCATCCAATAAAGGTTTGGTGGATGAATAATGAAAAATTTAATTTATCTAGAAAAACACTGATGACTAGTATTATCAGCTGGGATTACATAGATCATGCCTAGTCTACAGGGATTTGTGTCTGTGTCCACAGGTTCAGCCCAGCCTCCAAAACTGCTGGCACATAATAGGTTCTCCATAAATATTTGTTGAATGGAAGAATTAAAGTGTGTTTTGATAGAGACTATACTTTCCACATTTTTCGGAAGAAGTCTATGACTATAAGAGTGTCCTAATCACAATGCACATTATTTACCTATTACTAGATAATGTTACCCCAAAAACTTAGTGGCTCGAAAAGACACAGAATCCTGTGATTCAAGAACCTGGGTGACAGCTGAGTTGTCTGGCTCTGAGTTTCTCACAAGGCTGCAGCCATCTAAAGGCTCAACTGAGAAGGGTCTCTTACTCTCTCAGATGGTTGTTAGCAAGATCTAATTTCTTTCAGCTTGTTTGAGACCTCAGTTTTTAATGAGCTTTTGGCCAGAGACCTCCTTCACTGTTATTTTGTTGTTACTGTTTTTGCACATGGTCAACATGGTAGTTTACTTCATCAAACCAAGATCACCTGTTGTAATCTAATCACACATGTGATATGCATCACTTTTGTCACATTCTGTTCATTAGAAGCAAGTCATGAGGGACCAACCACACTCAAGGGGAGGGGATTTCATGAGGGCATGCCCCTTACTTGAAAGAGTTATGGAGACAGAGTCGGGGAGAAGTGTTCATTGAGAGCTGTGTCACAAGCTGCCTACCACATCGTACATAAATACTCTTCTAGGAAATAGGAAATCACTGTAAGCAGAAACACTCTGGCTTATGACCACAACTAGAACTACATTTATATAACTATTTCAGCCATGTAAAGAAATAGCCTTTCCACCAATATTAGTAAATAAACAGAATTTTTCCCTAGAGACAAAGAAGAAACCTTTCTTCTCTCTTCTCTACATTCAAGAATGTCTTCAAGAATGAGATCAGATCAAGTTACAAGCATATTTTTAAGCCCTGTTGTCCACATCCAGACTTCCCCTTTCCTTCTGTGCACAGGCCAACCACCTATATAAAATGGCAATGAGATGCTAGACTATCATCAATTTGGTCAGTCTGACTTGAGCTGGACTCAAAGTTGAGGACCAGAGGTAGATACAAAGGTCAATATCTGTCTGGTTACAACTTCTCCCAGACAAATGACCTATTGACTAACTCTTAGGTAAATGCCCATCAATAGTTTCAAATTCCACATAACCTCAAAGGACATTAAATCTATTCATTTCTGTACTGCTGAGTATCCACAGTAGATGCAGAAGGATTTAGAAATGATTAGATAAATGGTGGTTGGTTGTAGGAGTCAATTCTATTATTTGGTAGAATTTGGACAACACATCAAGTTTGGAAGTTAATAGAATCATGTGCAGGAATTTAGAGTATTGAGGGGATTCTTTTGGATATGGACAGTTAAAGCTGCCTGGTTAAAAAGATTTCACAGGCTTCCCTGTATAGCTTCTAAAGCAAAAGCAGATTCTCTGCATATTTAACACCTACTACTGTCTATTCATTTTCCATTCATACTCTAAAATCAAAACCTTGCCAGAAATTGAGAACAAAGAAGATTTTGAATTTTTATTGGAAGACAATCATTTGAGGTGACTGATTATGAGTTAATTGCCTCTGAGCATTTCTGGAATTGCTGCTTATGCATTTTCTTACTGCTGACAGGATCCCTAATACTGACAGTGGGAACTGTTTCAAGTAAGATCATGCAACATAGTTTTGCATCCTTTTTTTAGATCTGTTTGTGTGGCAGTAAATGAGTCTCTTTTGAGCAGGTCCTGGGGTAAAAATTTATATATTAATGGCCTTGGATTTGGGGACACCCAGAAGTAGGAGAAATTGGGAACTAAAGAGCAATTCAGTGCTTTATGTGTCAGAGAAACCTTGAAGGAAATGAGGAAAGAGAGGTACATGACTCAGACTCCAAAATAGGGAAGGAGGGTGAATGCATTAAGATTCAAAGGCTATAGCTTGACAACAACCTAGTATGGCAGCCTTATAATGGGAAGGACTCTGATCTGTGATTGTAATCCTACCTCTACCTCTATTCCCGCTGTGTGATCTTGGGGCTAGGCTTTGTAATCTACAAAATAAGAGTATTGAAGTGCTTGATCTGTAAGAACCATTCAAGCTGTAAATTTCTCTACCGTGACCTGATAGAGGAAACTCAATCAATTTCTGGCCTACAACCTCCCTATCAGTTTATATTTCTCTCCTCTTGGCACATTCCTCCCAGAATTCTCTCCAGCCTCCAGATCTTATCCTGGGTGAATATTTTCACTCTTCAGCAGTCAAACTCTCTGGTAATTAATGCTGCATAGTTGACTAGTAATAAAGATGTGAGTTGATAATGGCTGAATGAATGACCCACAAGTAATAGCATTTTAAACATAAATGGACTCTCAAAGACTAACACATTATGACCCAAAAGATTGAAATTATAATGATGAACTGAAAGGAAGTAGAGTTAATTTTTTTGAGCTTAAGCAATCATCTACCCTGATTACTCATAAAGCTGTCCTGGCTGATTTGTCCAGAGTGAGTAGTTCAAGGTAGAAGAGTTGAAAGAATGCCATATTAGCACAGACTTTGAAAGCAGACAGATGTGGAGTTAAGTCACTGTTCTACAATTTGCTAGCTGTTTGACTTTGAGCAATTTACTCATCTGATCTTAAATTTTCTCCTATAAGTGGAATTAATAGCGCCTATGTCCCACAATTATTTTAAAGAATAAAAAAGATAATATATCTGGGACACAGTACCCATGTAACAAATGCTATCATTATTACTACCTCTTCTTTGGGAACTTAATGATAAACTTCATTTTTAAAATCAAATGATGCTAGTTCCACTCTCAAATGGAGACTACAAAAAGCTTTGCTGTTTTAAAAAATGAATATACAATATAATATCTCTGCCTATTAAAAAAAGTGACACTGGCCCAGTATAAGAAAATCAGTCCGATTATTTTATAGTTACTTGTAATTAAATCTTTGAATACTGCTTTACCTCACGAAATCAAACCTTTCCACTTTCAATGGAAACCTTGAAGTCCCTCATTAATGATGGATAATTTCCCTAAGTTTTCAAAATTCTCTGTCCTACTTAGATAATGTTTAAATGATAGAAATCAATTTAATTTAAACAGAAAAGGACTGACCTCATGCTATGGATCAAATAAGTACAAATGAGAAACTAATCCAAAACATAAGCTCCCTGGATCTGCATACTTTATTAGTCCTTGGACACTGACTATTCAATATTATTATTGTAGCATTACTTCACTACATAAATCCCTTTATGTTTTATTCAGATCTAAAGCTTTTGCCTTTAACACCAAGTGCTGAGGAACTATGGAGCAATGGGCTGGGGGAGAGCTCCCTCCACCAACAGGGGTCAAGAGGGAGGCTTGCACAGAGAGACCTTCATGTTCAAAGTAAGGTCGCCCTCTGGCCTCCCCAAGCTTTTTATCTACAGGGTCCAGAGGGGTCCCCAAGTGCTAATAGTAAGCCTAACACCCCTGATCTTTTACACCTTCACTGCTTAGTGTCAAGTTAAAGCACCAAAACTTTACAACTCCAGGTAAGACTGCCATTTTTTTGTCCTGCCTCAACACTGATGGTCCAATCTAGTCTTGGGACTAATTTCAAAATGCCTTTCATTACATTCTTTGTCTTCATCACAGGAAACCCTGTACTCTTTGGTCACTTTTCTTCCCTGAACTATCTTCTTATTTTCCCCTGAGAAAAAGGAAACAATCAGATGAGTTTCACAAGTTTCACTACTATATCCTCCCACCTATCTCTCTTTCTTCTCTCATTACAGTGAGCTAACGTCAATGTCCCTGGCTAAGCTTAACTGTTCTACTTAGCAAGGAGTATCATCAGATCTTGCCTGCTTGAGAATATTGGTATGGCTGATTTCTTCTCTCTATTGCATTTTGAAGGCTACTTTTTCTGGTACCTCTCTTCTATCAACACACAGGCATGGTATTATTTCTCCCATTAAAATACACAAAAATTGTCCCTGGACTTCACCTCCCCTGCCAACCACAGACCACTTTCTCTCCTTCCCGCTACAGCAAATACCTATACAGAAGTCCCTGTGCCTACTTGTGTCCTGTTTCTCTCTCCCTTTTTTCTTTTAAATTCTTTCCAATAATGTTTTTGCCTCCACGACTCCATGGAAAGGCCTCTTTTTCTTATGGTTGTCAACACATTTTCATCATTACTAAATCCAAGAGTCAATTTTCAATCCTCATCGTACTTCACCAAGCATTTAACATATTTGATCATTTACTCCTCCTTGTCATGGTTTCCAAAACCCCACACTCCCCTGACTTTCTCATCACTCACCAGGCACTCCTTTCACTCTCTAAGGTAGTTTCTCCTCAGCTCACCAAGCTCTTAACAATGGAATAACCCAGGACTTGGTGATCCCTAAACCTCACCTATTTTCCCCCTACACCTATTCCTTGGTGATTCCATCCAAGGCTTTAATTATTCCCTCGATGCTGATGGCTCCCAAATTTAATCTCCAGCCTGCATCTTACCTTTCCACTTCAAACTGCCACTCCGTGCCTCTACATGCATGTCTAATAAGCATCTCCAGCATAAAATACCTCAACTGAATTCCCAAACTGGTTCTTTTCCCCAAACCTTCCACCACACACTTTCTCAGGGGTGAGCAATTCCTTTCTTCCAGTTGCTCAGGCCAATGCCTTGGAGTCACTCTTGACTCTTCTTCTCACACATATACACTCTTATATTTTATCCCATCCAACACCAAATCTTATTAACTCTGTCTTCAAGATATATCCAGAGTAATACCACTTTTCACCACCTCCACCACTATTATTCTGGTCCAAGCCATCATTACATTTTGCCTACATTTTTGCAAAGGCCTCCTGGCTTCCCTCCCTGTTTCTTTCCATGAATTCGCAACACTGTAGCCACAGGAATCCCAGGAAAACATGTATAAATTGGACAGATCATTTCACTCTTCTGCTGGAAGTCTTCGATATCTCAGTCAAATTAAGAACCAGTGTTTCTGGGGGCGCCTGGGTGGCTTAGTCAGTTAAGCATCCGACTTCTGCTCAGGCCATGATCTTGCAGTTGGCAGGTTTGAGCCCCACGTCGGTCTCTGTGCTGACAGCTCTGAGACTCAAGCCTGCTTGGGATTCTGTGTCTCCCTCTCTCTCTGCCCCTCCCCAATCCATGTGCATTTTCTCTCTCTCTCTCTCTCTCTCTCTCTCTCTCTCTCTCTCTCTCCCTCCCTCTCTCTAAAATAAATAAAAACATTTTTAAAGCTAAAAACAAACAAACAAACAAAAACAATGTTTCTGAGATTTCTGGGAGGCTCAGTTGGTTAAACATCCAACTCTTGATTTTGGCTCAGGTCATGATCTCATGGTTTGTGACTTCGAGCCCCACAATGTGTTCTGTACTGACAGTGCAGAGCCTACTTGAGATTCTGTCTCCCTCTCTCTCTCTCTCTCTCTGCCCCTCACCCACTCACTCTCTCTCTCTCAAAATAAACACATAAACTTAAAAAAAAAAAAACCAACCAATGTTTCTACAATAGCTTCCATAGCCCTATAGGATCTGCTCCCTGCTCACTGTTTTGTCCTGTAATCTCTCACTCTCCCTATGTTCCATCCTGCTGGGCACCTTGCTCCCCCTCAGACTTGCCAGGTGCGCTTTCACATCGGAGTGTTCACACTTGCTGCCCTCATGTCCTGGAATGTTCCTCCCCCAGATATCCACATGACTCAGTCCTCCACCTTTTTATGTATATATAGTCTTTTTCAGGTACTGTCTTCTCAGAAAGATTTTCCCTGATCACAATACTTAAAATTATAAACCCCAACTTTCATATTCCGTCCTCCTCCACAGCTTTTTTCTTTTGCATTTTCACCATATAACATACTATTATTTTACTTACATTCTTCATTAACTGTCCATCTCTATTAGGATGAAGCTTCTTGAGAAGAAGAATTTTTTAGTTTCATTTTATTCTCTGCTATCTCAGGTGCCTAAAGCAAAGCAATTATTAAAACATGAAAAATTCATAGATATTCAGGAAATATATAACAGTCTATTATAGTGTTGTTAATAATAATAATAATAATAATAATAATAATAATAATAATAACAAGCACTGTATAATGCTTATTATGTGCCAAGCACTGTATTAAGGGCTTTATGTATGTCTATTCATGTCATTGACTCATTTCATCTCCATTTCCACATGAATCTACAAGTAGGTAAGACTTTTGTCTATATTTTAGAGTTGAAGAAATTACAGCCCAAAGAGGCTAAGAAACTCTTATACTGAGAGTATGTGGGAAATTAGAATCTGAACATGGAATGTATATATTACTTCTCTAGGTTCTGATTCCTCTATTAAAATCAGGAAAATAAGAATTTTCTTGTGGAAATTATAGATAACATATACAAAATATAAAGACAATAGCACAGTGTCTAACTCTGGCAAGTCAGTATGTACGTGGAAGCAATAATTATACCGCAACTATTCATACACAGTAAACTTCAGTATAAGGAATCTTAAAATACCTTTCTAAATGGAAGTGCTGTGTTATTCAATCTCCCAATTTGTGTTTTGATTGGTGGTACCAGACTTAAGGCAGTCCTTCAAAATCACACAAATGAGAATTAGTCTTTTCTGTCTATCTATGGAAAAAATAATTGGGGCTTCATTTTTGTTTTTGTTTGTTTCCTTAGCTTACCAGCTGTATTATATAAGCCTATATCAATGTACATACAGTCTAACAATGCAAGCATATTTGTTTTTCAAATCAAAGGGGGAAGACTTTATAAGCCAGTCAGTATTCATCTTATTTGTGTAAGACTCTAATCTGCTCTTCATTTAAGCTTACAGAGCTCCAGTATGAAGAAATCTTTAAACCCCAGGCCTACTGATTAGCACGAGCTCTGTTCCAGTACCACAAAGAAGTAAGAAATAAGGCTTCATATAGGGGCTCCAAAATGCAGTGGGTAGATTGATGTCCCCACTTGTGTTTCAGTGCCCCCAAAATACCTTCACAGCATGTGCAACAGTATGGGGGCTCTACTGAATTTGTATTCTGGAAAACAAACTAAAAGGTCAACACGCATGTATATTTATAATGGAATTGGTATTTGTTAATCAATGAGGGGAAATGTTTCTTCCTTTGTAGCAAGTTCTCAAACTTTTCTGGGGAGAGCCTGCAGCTAGCCTTAGAAAGCTCTTACAAATTACACATCAATATTTTCTAAGATACTTGGGACAAAGCACTGTTAAACTAATAGTCTACTGGCTTTATAATTTCAATACTAAAACTAAGATGCAATATTAGACTGGTACATTTTTCATGTTCTTTAAAGGGAGAAAATATACGAGGGTAAAAGTGGAGTAGAAAATTTTAAAAAATAATAATATTTTTTTTGAAACCACACCATAGTGTAAATACCCTCAGATTGGCAAATATTCTTTAGCTGGAAACTATGGGTGAAGCATGTCAATATCACAGGGGACAATAATCGTCAACCAGCTTTATCAAAATAGAGATCATACCTTAATGTAAGTCTTCTCTAATAAGAATGGTAAAAGCAGCATTTCACCCCTAACTCCCAATTTTATACTTATAATTGATTAGTCACTTTTTTTACCCCAGGTTAACTAGTTCTGAAAACATTTGTTTGTATGACTCATAGAGATATCTAGAAAAATAATTAATCATGAAAGCATCACTTCGGGAATATAAAATGAGAGTTTCTCAGTATACCTCCATTTGGTTATTCAGGTCAAGTTGTCTGATAAGATCATTTCTCCCAAATCCATATCCTTCATACCAGGTGACTCCTGTTACCGAACACAGCACCTGCACCAGACAAAGTAGTGGGAATAGTGGACCATGAGTTCTCCACCTCTATTCCCTCTATTGTTTGCTATAGTCATTGCATCATCTCTCTTTTTGAGTCCACCAACTGTCATAATCCTTTACAATTTCACCTTTGGAGATTATTTCATATACTTTTAGTTCTAATTTTCTAAGTCCTAGCAACATAGAAGAGAATCCCTTGCAATTATTAGTCACATTATCCAAGCCACATTCTCACTTCTAGGAACATCTGGCAACCTTCAAGATTAATGTCTTCTTGCAAAACTTAATCACTGAAGTCAGTACTTCCTTGCCTGACCTCAGCCCCCTGCTCATTTATTTATTCTTTCTCAGATAGTACTTAGCACCCACTACTTTGCATATGATACTCAATAAATATCAGATTAAATTGAGATTCATCCAGGGGCACCTGGGTGGCTTAGTCAGTTAAGCGTCTGACTCTTGGTTTCAGCTCAGGTCATGATCTCACAGTTCGTGGGGTCAGCACGGAGCCTGCTTGGGATTCTCTCTCTCTCCCTATCTCTCTCTCTGCTCCTCCCTCACTTATGTACTCTCTCTCTCAAAATAAATAAATAATTTTTTAAATTAGATTTATCCTTTTGTTTATTACAGTTCCAGTAACTTTGTATTATAAGTGAACTTCTGGGTTGTAAATGGGTTTTAGTTTCAGACATGAGTGGCTTGGAAATCAGTGGATGGAGTAATTAAGCAGCAAACTTAGGTTAGTAGAGAAAAACTACAGTAACTGAATAGGAGGTAAAATTAAAAGGTGATAGGAACACACTCAGAGAAGACAAAGCTGATACTAAAGTGAGTCTGGGAGAAGATTTATAACTCATACAGTATAATAATAATAAATTTAAAAGTTTTGCTAGCACATATATGTAAAATGTGAGCTATAGTGGAAGAAGGTTGATGAGCAGGGTGATATGATATTATGAAGAGACAATGGGCAAAAGAGAACTTGAAAGGGGGATTGTTATGAGGTTACAGTTGCAGTTAACATGTGTTATCCAGGTACAGTGATATTCTGTCATGAGTAAGACATTGTAAGTTTAAATTTTTCCTCCTAATAAGAGGTTTTTGTTTACTAACAAAGCAAAATTGCTTTGTTGTTTCAAATAAGGAGTTACTAGTCATAGTAAGAGAGCTTATACAATTACTTGATAATGTCTCAATACATTGTGACTGCCTTCATCCCATAATTCTATTGACTTGCTTTTGAGGGAAATGGAAGAACTAGCGATCCCATCTCTTAGATTGACAAATAATGCCAAAAAAAAAAAAACAAGTTCCCTTAAATTTGTGCAAACAAAATTCAAATGGAAGTTAACCAATTTGTGTACATTATTATAATAACCCTGCTGGGAAGCAGCTGCATATAATATTTTAAAGCATAGGCTTTGGTGTTGAATGAACCTGGGCCAGCCATTGCCCCACTATTCATTAGCTGTGTACCTTTGGGAGATTCATGGCACCTCTCTGGGCCTCAATTTTCTCATCTGTAAAATGAAGATAACTCCTATGCCACAGGGTTAGTTTGGAAATTAAATGGTGTGGTACATGTAAGATAACAGCTATGTAAATTGAACTATTTATGACAATAACAATGATGGTGACAGTATCATATTGTGACATAAGCATCAAAGCAGCATGAGTCATTCCTTTTTCTCTCCCCTTTGATGTGCAACTAATCCAACGTTCATAACTGAAAAAAGAAAAGTCCCTCTGTACAACATACCAGGACACCTCAAAGATCCATTCATCTGTTCACCAAAAGTGGGTGGGTTGGACAGCAGAGGAACAGCAGAGCAAGGGAGGTGGTGACAGAGGTGGTGATGGCAAAGAAGGCTACAGCCCATCTGGCAGCAAGCAGGCATGATCTTTCTGCAAAGAGGTTGGAAGGTGAAGGCCATGAGTGGGGATCTGCCCTGCCATACATACTGTAGCTGGAGATACCAGTCGCTATCTCTGAGGAGAGGCCACAGTGATGCCAGGAGAGAAAGGAAAGGAAAAAAGCAAAAAAAGCTGAAAACAAGAGTCTTCTACTGGAGATAGATGTCTCCTTCTAGAGACAAGAGGGCTAACTCTAGACCTCTGGGACCCTTCCTGCACCTTCAGGATACCTGTAGCAGGCAGTAGGCACACCCAAAGCCTCAAGTGCTAAGCATATGCCTCCTTGCACACCTCTGTTCCAACTCTGCCATCACTCTTTGCCCCTTTGTGGTGTGTATGTGTGTTTGTTTTAATCCAATCTTAGCAGTGAGTCACATTGTCAGGGAAACTAAAACCTTCTGCTATATCGCCACCTTCTGGAAAACAAAAATAAGGCTTCTAATTACCAACCTGGTAAACTGATTCTGAATCAAAGTAAAGAAAAATCTTGCCTAAATAATAAAGGTCTTTCTTGCTTCAAATGTAGTGGCAGAGGCACTTTTCATCAATACCATGAAACATCAGAATATGGTATCGCAAAAAGAAAATGAAAATTTTCTAGTAACTGGATGCAAAGTCATGGAATATTACAATCCAACTGATAATTTAAAATAGTTGCTATGAATAAATCTAATGAGCTACAAGGAAACTCAGAAAGTCAATACAATGCTCATAGATCTAAAATCAGTGAACAGGAGGAGTACTTTACCAAACAGACTGGAATTCTAAAACTTAACCAAACAAATACTGGAGCTGAATAACTCAATAAATGAAATGGAGAGTGCATCAGATGCATTGGAAATAGGGAAGATAACATGGAAGAGAGAATGAGTGACCTGGAAGGTAGAAATATAGAAGTAATTCAGGTGGGAGAGCAGAACCAAGATTTTTAAGAAGTGAAGAAACTCTACAAGAACTGACTTCGTTTAAAAAGACAACATAAGAATAATGGGTATTCCAGAAGGAGAAGCAAGGGAGGAGGGAAGAGAGGGTTATTTTTTAAAAGAATAGGTGATAACTTCCCAAACCTGGGGAAAGAACCAGATATACAAGTCCACGAAACTAATAGAACACCTTATTATCCCAACACAAAAATACCTCTCCAAGACACATTATATTAAAATTGTCAAAAATCAACTATAAAGAAAAAACTTAAAGGCAGCCAGGGAGATTTAAAAAAAGAAGAGAAGAAAGCAATCTACAAACAAATCAGTATGCCACTATTAGGCTATTGGCAGATTGGCAGATTTCTCATCAGAAACCCTATAGGACAGGAGAGAGTAGAATGACATACTCAGAATATTTAAAGATAAAAACTGCTAGTCATGAATACTCTATTGAGCAAAAGCAATCTTTAGATATGAAGGGTAGGGGCTCCTGGATGGCTCAGTCAGTTGAGCGTTCGACTTTGGCTCATGGTTCATGGGTTCAAGCCTTGCATCAGACTCTATGCTGACAGGTCAGAGCCTGTAGCCTGCTACCGATTCTGTGTCTCCCTCTCTCTCTCTGCCCCTTCCCTACTTGCATTCTCTCTCCCTCTCTCTCTCTCTCTCAAAACTAAACATTAAAAAAAAATTAGACATGAAGGGTAAATAAAGGCTTTCTCAGACAAACAACAGCTGAAGGAGTTCACCACCACTAGACCTGCCTTACAAAGAATGTTTAAAGCACTTCTTCATGCTGAAACAAAAAAACAAAAGTATACAAAATTCTGATTTTGTGATTAAGGTAATAGTCAGGGGGTTCCTGGGTGGCTCAGTCAGTTGAGTGTCCATCTCTTGATTTCGGCTTGGGTCATAATCCCAGAGTCATGGGATTGAGCCCCTTGTCAGACTACACACTGATCATGGAGCCTGCTTAGGATTCTCTCTCTCCCTCTGCCTCTCTCCCCAACTTATGTGCTCTCTCTCTCTCTCTCTCTAAAATTAAAAAAAAGATGATAGAATTAGAATACTCTGACTCTTTTTTAGAATAGTGTATTAAACTCTTAACTATAGAATAAAATTAAAGGAAAAGAGTATTAAAAATAGCTACCTACTATAATTTGCTAACACAATCACAGCATAAAAAGAATATCTGACCTCAAAAATATAAAAGGGGAAAAGTAAAAGGATGAAAACCTTAAAGGCAAATGAAGATAAATTGCTATCTACAGAAAAATACTATTTTATCTATGAGATGTTTTATGCAAACCCCATGGTAACCACAATGCAAAACTATAGAGCAGACACAGGAAACATAAGAAAGGAGGGAGGAGTAGCAAATCACCATGGACAATCACCAACTTACAAAGATAGACAGAAACAGAAGGAAAAAGAAACAATGGAGAGACAAAACAACCTGAAAGCAAAGATAAAATAGCAGTGCATTTTATCTCTGTACATTACATATCAATGTGCATATCATTGTACATAACATTACATATCAATAATCAAAATGTAAGTGGATTTTACTCACCAGTCAAAAGGCAGGGTAGCTAGATGGGTTAAAAAAAAAAAATAGACCCAACTATATGCTGCCTACAGGAGACTCATTTCAGCTCTAAATACACATAAAGGCTCAAGATGAAAGGATGGAAGATGATTTCCAAGCAAACAAAAATGAAAAGAAGGTAGACTTAGCCATACTTATATCAGACAAAATAGACTTCAAGCCAAAAAGGGTGATAAGTCACAAAGAAGGTCATTTTATAATGATAAAGGGGTCATTATATCAAGAAGATATAGCAATCATAAGTATATACACTCCAAACACACAAGCACCAAAATATATTAAGCAAGTAATAATAGATCTTAAGGGAGAAATAGAAAACAATAAAATAGTTGTAGGAACTTCAATATCCCCATTATCAGCAATGGATAGATCATCCAGATAAAATCAAAAAGAAAACAGTGGAACTGAACCACACTTTGGAACAAATGGACCTAATGCAGGACATTCCATCCACAGCAGCAGAATACACATTCTTCTCAATTGTACAGGGGACATTCTCCAGGATAGATTATATAATAGGCAAAAAGAAAAAAAATTCTTAGCAAATTTAAGAAGATTGAAGTCATACCAACTATCTTCTCTGACCACAATGGCATGAAACTAGAAATTAACAAGAGGAAAATGAGAAGATCTACAAATACGTGGAAACTAAACAACACACTTTTAAGCAACCACTGGATCAAAGAAAACATAATGAAAAGGAAAATAAAAACATTATCTCAAAACAAATGAAAATCGGAGTGCATCAAATATTGTGGCATATAGCAAGAGCAATTCTTGGAAAAAGTTTATAAAAACAAATGCATATATTAAGAAATTAGAAAATTCTCAAATTAAAAAACCTAACTTTACACTTTAAGGAACAAGAAAAGAGCAAACTAAGCCCATAGTTAGCAGAAGAAAGGAAATACTGTGGATCAGAGTGGAAATAAATGAAAGAGCCCAAACAACAGAAAGGATTATCAAAACTAAGATGTCCTTTGGAAAGATAAAAATTGACAAACCTTTAGCTAGACTAAGAAAAAAAAAGAAAACTCAAATAAATACAATTATAAGTAAAAGAGGTAACATTGCAACTTATACAAGATGGTGAGACTGCTATAATTATATGCCAACAAATTACATAAAATTTATCCTCAAAGAAATGGATACATTTCTAAAAACACACAAACTATCAAAACTGAGACAGGAAGAAATAGAAAATCTGAACAGAGAAATAACTAGTAAAGAGATTGAATTAGTAATCAAAAAGCTCTTGTACACTCACTTGCCATGAGTATTTATTATGTAACAAATACAAAAGTAGAAAATTTTAAAGGATAAAATAAAAAATAAGTTAAAAATCAAAGGAGTACCTAAAATTTAAGCCTATTTAACCACCAGGCCACAGACTTTATCTTCTAGGCTACACTTAGGGAATGTTCTCAAAGGGAGGGCAGTACAGGGCTTGACATATAGGCATTGAGGTAGTACACTATTCAAAAGTACTACCTCCCTACATGTTAGACTTTTGCTAACTTGCATGAGTGTGGAAGAGAAGGAATAGAGATCCTGAGGCTTCCAAATGAGTCTTGGAAAGAGGAAAAGAAACCTTCCTACATAAGCACTGACCCTTAAAGTTTGCACATAGGATCTCATACACATGCTCAAACACACACCACACACACACACACACACACACACACACACACACACACACACGGCTAAGTCCTGGCCAGTCCTCACCTGCCCTAAAGGTCACAGAACTCAATTCCTGACCTCCAAAGAAGGTGGCAGGAGGGGTGTCAGGAATGTGTGCAGTGCTAGTGGCAGGTACACACGGAAGTTAGAAGGGCATGAATGGGTAAGGGAGTGGGTGTGTGCACACAACCAGCTACTCCCACATAGGGCTCTGCAGATTGGATAATAAAATTGTCAAAGAAATTGGACTTAAAAAAACGAATCTCTTCTAATTCAAACAGAGGTGTTCATGGGTGAGTGGGGGGTCCTAACCCTGAGGCCAGACCTGGAAATACGACACAACACAAGAAGGAAGGAAGAGGAAAACATATGACAAACGAAGCAGGCAAATCAGGCACTAGCTCACAAAATGACTCAGGCCAGTGGGACAAGAGAAGGCAGGAGACAAGGAGCAGAGAAGGGATACTCGGGTGTCTCTGAAGAATGTTGCCTCTTGTTGCTGCTTTCCTAGACTGCCTCAGCTCAAATTCCTATGTAGCCACTCACTGTACTGTGACCATGGACAAGTTGTTTAAACTCCAAGTGTCTCAATTTCCTCATCTGCAAAATGGACATGAAGATACTACATTTGTCATAAGGTTTATGTGTGGTAATATGTGTGTTAAATAAATTAATGCATGTAAAGGACATAGAAATAACATTCAAGAAATGATATCATCAGGATCATTTTTATTATTATTCACAGTTTATTAGCAAGTTCTCAAGGCTGTGGATTGCTTTGTACCAAAGCCAGTCCTTCTGCCTGGCTCCTGTCCATGCCATGAGAAATCAGTAAGCACCACTACATCCTTCCAAATCTGTATGTCCTAAGTGATCTTCCAGCAGGACCAGAGCACATTGGAGAGGGACAGGCCCTGACAGACACCTGGGGCTCAAAAGAAAACTCTGTGCTGTTTTTCATCTCCATTTTCTAAGTCAGCAGGCAAAGGACAATATCCAAAACCATGAAGCCACTCACCTAGGAACTTGGCCAGGTGCACAAAAGAGAGTGCATGACGTGCAATTAATCATGCACAATATTACAGTTGAATACAGTAGTATGAACTGCCAGTTAGGTATTTCATACCATAACACATTAAGGGAATTGTCCATAGAAGCTAAAATTTTTATTAAAACCCAATGCAAAACACTGTCCCTAAATTCTAAGCTTCTGGGCAAAACACTTTCCAGTGGTATCATGATTTAAAAATTTGTGTTAAGTAAACGCTTTTGTTAAAAAGTGAATCTGGTAACATCAATATATCCCAAACTAAACCCAAGACAATGTTTCCGGTTTAGGAGATCCGGATCCACCATCAATAACACAAAAAGCTTCTCGAACTCCTCCAAATCATAATGAACCTAACGTAGAAGCACAAGATTATGAGTATTAACAAGCTTACCAGGACAAATGTGATACACATCATAGCAAAACCCCCATGGCATCAAAACTAATGATGAAGCTACACATAGTTGAGCAGGGTGCTGCAGCAGCTGGCAGAGCAGCATGGTATACAGATATAAGCCACAGAGTAATTGTGTTTAAGTAGAGTTACCATGCACACTATGCACCTAGGGATTGTGCAGGCATCTCCGATCGCATTTTTAATGACTGTTCAGATGAAGACAGGATGATTAATGATATACGTTCTCATTTTTTTTCAATATATGAAGTTTATTGTCAAATTGGTTTCCATACAACACCCAGTGCTCATCCCAAAAGGTGCCCTCCTCAATACCCATCACCCACCCTCCCCTCCCTCCCACCCCCATCAACCCTCAGTTTGTTCTCAGTTTTTAACAGTCTCTTATGCTTTGGCTCTCTCCCACTCTAACCTCTTTTTTTTTTTTTTCTTCCCCTCCCCCATGGGTTTCTGTTAAGTTTCTCAGGATCCACATAAGAGTGAAACCATATGGTATCTGTCTTTCTCTGTATGGCTTATTTCACTTAGCATCACACTCTCCAGTTCCATCCACGTTGCTACAAAGGGCCATATTTCGTTCTTTCTCATTGCCATGTAGTACTCCATTGTGTATATAAACCACAATTTCTTTATCCATTCATCAGCTGATGGACATTTAGGCTCTTTCCATAATTTGGCTATTGTTGAGAGTGCTGCTATAAACGTTGGGGTACAAGTGCCCCTATGCATCAGTACTCCTCTATCCCTTGGGTAAATTCCTAGCAGTGCTATTGCTGGGTCATAGGGTAGGTCTATTTTTAATTTTCTGAGGAACCTCCACACTGTTTTCCAGAGTGGCTGCACCAATTTGCATTCCCACCAACAGTGCAAGAGGGTTCCCGTTTCTCCACATCCTCTCCAGCATCTATAGTCTCCTGATTTGTTCATTTTGGCCACTCTGACTGGCGTGAGGTGATATCTGAGTGTGGTTTTGATTTGTATTTCCCTGATGAGGATCGATGTTGAGCATTTTTTGTGCCTGTTGGCCATCCAGATGTCTTCTTTAGAGAAGTGTCTATTCATGTTTTCTGCCCATTTCTTCACTGGGTTATTTGTTTTTCGGGTGTGAAGTTTGGTGAGCTCTTTATAGATTTTGGATACTAGCCCTTTGTCCGATATGTCATTTGCAAATATCTTTTCCCATTCCGTTCGTTGCCTTTTAGTTTTGTTGGTTGTTTCCTTTGCTGTGCAGAAGCTTTTTATCTTCATAAGGTCCCCGTAGTTCATTTTTGCTTTTAATTCCCTTGCCTTTGGGGATGTCTCAAGTAAGAGATTGCTACGGCTGAGGTCAGAGAGGTCTTTTCCCGCTTTCTCCTCTAAGGTTTTGATGGTTTCCTGTCTCACATTCAGGTCCTTTATCCATTTTGAGTTTATTTTTGTGAATGGTGTGAGAAAGTGGTCTAGTTTCAATCTTCTGCATGTTGCTGTCCAGTTCTCCCAGCACCATTTGTTAAAGAGACTGTCTTTTTTCCATTGGATGTTCTTTCCTGCTTTGTCAAAGATGAGTTGGCCATACGTTTGTGGGTCTAGTTCTGGGGTTTCTATTCTATTCCATTGGTCTATGTGTCTGTTTTTGTGCCAATACCATGCTGTCTTGATGATGACAGCTTTGTAGTAGAGGTTAAAGTCTGGGATTGTGATGCCTCCTGCTTTGGTCTTCTTCAAAATTACTTTGGCTATTCGGGGCCTTTTGTGGTTCCATATGAATTTTAGGATTGCTTGTTCTAGTTTTGAGAAGAATGCTGGTGCAATTTTGATTGGGATTGCATTGAATGTGTAGATAGCTTTGGGTAGTATTGACAGTTTGACAATATTTATTCTTCCAATCCATGAGCATGGAATGTTTTTCCATTTCTTTATATCTTCTTCAATTTCCTTCATAAGCTTTCTATAGTTTTCAGCGTACAGATCTTTTACATCTTTGGTTAGATTTATTCCTAGGTATTTTATGCTTCTTGGTGTAATTGTGAATGGGATCAGTTTCTTTATTTGTCTTTCTGTTGCTTCATTATTAGTGTATAAGAATGCAACTGATTTCTGTACATTGATTTTGTATCCTGCAACTTTGCTGAATTCATGTATCAGTTCTAGCAGACTTCTGGTGGAGTCTATGGGATTTTCCATGTATAATATCATGTCATCTACAAAAAGTGAAAGCTTAACTTCATCTTTGCCAATTTTGATGCCTTTGATTTCCTTTTGTTGTCTGATTGTCGATGCTAGAACTTCCAACAGTATGTTAAACAACAGCGGTGAGAGTGGACATCCCTGTCATGTTCCTGATCTCAGGGAAAAAACTCTCCGTTTTTCCTCATTGAGTATGATGTTAGCTGTGGGCTTTTCATAAATGGCTTTTATGATCTTTAAGTATATTCCCTCTATCCCAACTTTCTCAAGGGGTTTATTAAGAAAGGGTGCTGAATTTTGTCAAAAGCCTTTCCTGCATCGATTGACAGGATCATATGGTTCTTACTTTTTTTTTTTTTTTATTAATGTGATGTATCACATTGATTGATTTGCAAATGTTGAACCAGCCCTGCATCCCAGGAATGAATCCCACTTGATCATGGTGAATAATTCTTTTTATATGCTGTTGAATTCGATTTGCTAGTATCTTATTGAGGATTTTTGCATCCATATTCATCAGGGATATTGGCCTGTAGTTCTCTTTTTTTACTGGGTCTCTGTCTGGTTTAGGAATCAAAGTAATACTGGCTTCATAGAATGAGTCTGGAAGTTTTCCTTCCCTTTCTATTTCTTGGAATAGCTTGAGAAGGATAGGTATTATCTCTGCTTTAAACGTCTGGTAGAACTCCTCCGGGAAGCCATCTGCTCCTGGACTCTTATTTGTTGGGAGATTTTTGATGACTGATTCAATTTCTTTGCTGGTTATGGGTCTGTTCAAGCTTTCTATTTCCTCCTGATTGAGTTTTGGAAGGGTGTGGGTGTTTAGGAATTTGTCCATTTCTTCCAGGTTGTCCAGGTTGTTGCCATATAATTTTTCATAGTATTCCCTGATAATTGCTTGTATCTCTGAGGGATTGGTTGTAATAATTCCATTTTCATTCATGATTTTATCTATTTGGGTCATCTCCCTTTTCTTTTTGAGAAGCCTGGCTAGAGGTTTGTCAATTTTGTTTATTTTTTCAAAAAACCAACTCTTGGTTTCGTTGATCTGCTCTACAGTTTTTTTAGATTCTATATTGTTTATTTCTGCTCTGATCTTTATGATTTCTCTTCTTCTGCTGGATTTAGGTTGTCTTTCCTGTTCTGCTTCTATTTCCTTTAGGTGTGCTGTTAGATTTTGTATTTGGGATTTTTCTTGTTTCTGGAGATAGGCCTGGATTGCAATGTATTTTCCTCTCAGGACTGCCTTCGCTGCATCCCAAAGCGTTTGGATTGTTGTATTTTCATTTTCGTTTGTTTCCATATATTTTTTAATTTCTTCTCTAATTGCCTGGTTGACCCATTCATTCTTTAGTAGGGTGTTCTTTAACCTCCATGCTTTTGGAGGTTTTCCAGACTTTTTCCTATGGTTGATTTCAAGCTTCATAGCATTGTGCTCTGAAAGTATGCATGGTATGATTTCAATTCTTGTATACTTATGAAGGGCTGTTTTGTGACCCAGTATGTGATCTATCTTGGAGAATGTTCCATGTGCACTCGAGAAGAAAGTCTATTCTGTTGCTTTGGGATGCAGAGTTCTAAATATATCTGTCAAGTCCATCTGATCCAATGTATCATTCAGGGCCCTTGTTTCTTTATTGACCATATGTCTAGATGATCTACCCATTTCTGTAAGTGGAGTTTTAAAGTCCCCTGCAATTACCACATTCTTATCAATAAGGCTGCTTATGTTTGTGAGTAATTGTTTTATATATTTGGGGGCTCCCGTATTCGGCGCATAGACATTTATAATTGTTAGCTCTTCCTGATGGATAGACCCTGTGATTATTATATAATGCCCTTCTTCATCTCTTGTTACAGCCTTTAATTTAAAGTCTAGTTTGTCTGATAGAAGTATGGCTACTCCAGCTTTCTTTTGACTTCCAGTGGCATGATAAATAGTTCTCCATCCCCTCACTCTCAATCTGAAGGTGTCCTCAGGTTTCAAATGAGTCTCCTGTAGACAGCAAATAGATGGGTCTTGTTTTTTTACCCATTCTGATACCCTATGTCTTTTGGTTGGCGCATTTAGCCCATTTACATTCAGTGTTATTATAGAAAGATATGGGTTTAGAGTCATTGCAATGTCCGTAGGTTTCATGTTTGTAGCGATGTCTCTGGTACTTTGTCTCACAGGATCCCCCTTAGGATCTTTGTAGGGCTGGTTTAGTGGTGACTAATTCCTTCAGTTTTTGTTTGTTTGGGAAGACCTTTATCTCTCCTTCTATTCTAAATGACAGACGCTGGATAAAGGATTCTCGGCTGCATATTTTTTTCTGTTCATCACATTGAAGATCTCTTGCCATTCCTTTCTGGCCTGCCAAGTTTCAGAAGAGAGATCGGTCACGAGTCTTATAGGTCTCCCTTTATATGTTAGAGCACGTTTATCTCTAGCTGCTTTCAGAATTTTCTCTTTATCCTTGTATCTTGCCAGTTTCACTATACGTCGTGCAGAAGATCGATTCAAGTTACGTCTGAAGGGAGTTCTCTGTGCCTCTTGGATTTCAATGCCTTTTTCCTTCCCCAGATCCAGGAAGTTCTCAGCTATTATTTCTTCAAGTACACCTTCAGCACCTTTCCCTCTCTCTTCCTCCTCTGAAATACCAATTATGCGTATATTATTTCTCTTTAGTGCATCACTTAGTTCTCTAATTTTCCCCTCATGCTCCTGGATTTTTTTATCTCTCTTTTTCTCAGCTTCTTCTTTTTCCATAATTTTATCTTCTAGTTCACCGATTCTCTCCTCTGCCTCTTCAATCCGAGCCGTAGTTGTCTCCATTTTATTTTGCAGCTCATTGATAGCCTTTTTTAGCTCCTCTTGGCTGTTCCTTAGTCCCTTGATCTCTGTAGCAAGAGATTCTCTGCTTTTCTTTATACTGTCTTCAAGCCCAGCGATTCATTTTATGACTATTATTCTAAATTCACTTTCTGTTATATTGTTTAAATCATTTTTGATCAGTTCGTTAGCTGTTGTTATTTCCTGGACGTTTTTCTGAGGGGAATTCCTCCGTTTCGTCATTTTGGATAGTCCCTGGAGTGGTGCGGAACTGTGGGGCACTTCCCCTGTGCTGTCTTGAACAACTTGCGTTGGTGGGCGGGGCCACAGTCAGACCTGATGTCTGCCCCCAGCCCACCGCTGGGGCCACAGTCAGACTGGTGTGTGCCTTCTCTTCCCCTCTCCTAGGGGTGGGATTCACTGCGGGGTGGCGTGGCTTGCACACTGCCAGGCTTGTGGTGCTGGGGATCTGGCGTATTAGCTGGGGTGGATTGGCAGCATGCACAGGGGTGGGAGGGGCAGGCTCAGCTCACTTTTCCTTCAGAGATCGGCTTCGGGAGGTGCCCTGCAGCACCAGGAGGGAGTCAGACCCGCCGGAGGGATGGATCCGCAGAAGCACAGTGTTGGGTGTTTGCGAGGTGCAAGCAAGTTCCCTGGCAGGAAGTGGTTCCCTTTGGGATTTTGGCTGGGGAATGGGTGAGGGAGATGGCGCTGGAAAGCGCCTTTGTTCCCCACCAAGCTGAGCTCTGTCTTCAGGGGCTCAACAACTCTCCCTCCCTTTGTCCTCAAGCCTTCCTGCTCTCTGAGCAGAGCTGTTAACTTATGATCCTCCCAGATGCTAAGTCCTGCTTGCTGTCGGAACACACTCTGTCCGGCCCCTCTGCTTTTGCCAGCCAGACTCGGGGGCTCTGCTTGGCTGGCGGGCTGCCCCTCCACCCTGGCTCCCTCTCGCCAGTCCGTGTAGCGCTTACTGCCTCGCTGCCCTTCCTATCCTCTTCCATGGGCCTCTAGTCTGTGCTTGGCTCCGGAGACTCTGTTCTGCTAGTCTTCTGGCGGTTTTCTGGATTATTTAGGCAGGTGTAGGTGGAATCTAAGTGATCAGTAGGACGCGCGGTGAACCCATTGTCCTCCTACGCCACCATCTTCCCAGGATCCTCCCATTCTCATTTTTTTAAGTGCCAAATATGAAGCCAATCCTACATAAATCCTGTTACCTTGCAGAGAGAGCAATACTCTCTCATTACCATATACTCCCATAAATCACATGGGATTGCATGGTAGGAACAGCATAGCTGGGCCTTTAATTCTCTTTTTGTGTGTGCATGTGAGTGTGCACTGACACATGCATATGAGGAAAAGACAGAAAGAGAAATGGGGCTTCCATCCACCTTATAAAGTCCTTTCAAGTAAAAGTAACTAGTGTTATAAGTGTTCAATGGTATGTCTTTCTTCAGAAACAATGTAGTATTTACAGGCTAGCACAATGCCTACCACAGAGTACCTCTTCCATAAGTGTTTGTATAAGAGAAAAGGAATAAAAGGATAAGGAAGCAGAAAGTAAGAAAGAAGAATAGGGAAGGGAAAAGGAAAGAAAAATGACCAGAAATGTTTTCAGATCAGTCTGACCAGCTGAAAGGTCAGCTCTGTGTGCATTTCACATGGGGTATGGCTCAAAGAGTATTGGTGGGAAAACTGTAGCTATTATCACATAGTTCCCTGGTGAATTATATGAGCTATGTGAAGATCCAAAAGGTCCCCGAACTGGTCAATGGCAGAGCTAGACCTAAATTCCAAGTATCCAAGTTCCTAAATGCTTTGAGACACTAAGGTGAAAGTTTATGTATTACACACCATCTAACCCTTTCCAAGAGCCTCCCACCAATCTGATGTGGTATCAGAGGGCAAGACATCAAATATCAAGTCTAATTGTTTCCATTAGACAGTTATACTGAGTTGGTTTCAAATATAAAAAACAACTGAACTATTTCTGTCTCTTTAATTTCCACCATTTTCCCTTATAATTCAGGAAACTTTCTGAATTCACAGACTTCAGTTCTCTTGAGTTAGAAACAGCTCTTTACTTCCACGAGGTGCTTCACAGATGTGTCTTGCGACCCTTTCAGCTTTGCTGTTTACTGCTAACCACAGTGTTCTCCCCAATCAGCAAGTCTTTGTAATGTGTTAAACCATTAGGGTGACTGAACTGGGTTACAGAGTGAACTAAAGTGGATATAGAAAAAAAATTAGTGTCACAAGTCATTTGCATCCATTATTCTAATGGATTTTAAAACAATGAAATTATTTCTTATCAAAGCATATTGAAAATGTGTGCAGTTTAGAAGCCACTTGATTTTCATATACTCTATATTTTAACATTTAACAATGTGACAGTCTAAAAATGGCACATTGTCACAGTTGAAAACCACTTTAGAAATTCTGAGATACTAAATTAAGTGTGGGGTAGGCCACATACAATTATCTTTGGAATTTCAGGGCAATATTGGTTCTCAAGGACTTTGATGACAATATAGTGATCACATGACCCATATAACTGTTCTTTTCTCAAAATGTTTTTCTTAAAGTGTAAACTTCTTATGAATGTATTTTCAAACCAAAAGCTTACAATTGAGGCCACATTGATTAAAGAAAGTTAAATACTAGATTCTAATTCTCTAGTGTTTAGCCAACCTATAGGTTTCAAGTTTTTATTTTCACATGTCTGTTTATCTCCTCAAAGTGAAACTTCAAAAATATTTCACTCTTCATGAATTCAAGAAATGAAACTTCCCTAGGGTCACTGAGAAGGGGAGAAAATAAGTTCTAGAAAGCAAGACCAAATGATACAAGGAAACTCAATAAAGGAAAGACTAAAATAGAGAATGATAGAATTTAAGGAATAAGAATGATGAAAAAGATTGAATTTGAAAATAATAAATTAAAATAAGTGAACATTAGTATGTTTTTTAATCTGAAATGGGGAGAGGGGCAGAGGAAGAGAGAGAGAGAACCCCAAGCATGCTCCACACTCAGTGCAGAGCCCTACATGGGGCTTGATCCCATGACCCTGGGATCATGATCTGAGCCAAAATCAAGAGTCAGATGCTTAACCAACTGAGCCACTCAGGCACCCCAGTTTATATATATATATATATATATATATATATATATATATATATATGAAGAAAAGAATTAGAAAATACAGAATAGGGGCGCCTGGGTGGCTCAGTCAGTTGAGCATCCTACTTCAGCTCAGGTCATGATCTCACAGTTTGTGAGTTTGAGCCCCACATCAGGCTCTGTGCTGACAGCTCAGAACCTGGAGCCTGCTTTGGATTCTGTGTCTCCCTCTCTCTCTACCCCTTTCCCGTTCACACTCTGTCTCTCTCTCTCTCTCCCTCTCAAAAATAAACATAAAAAAAAAATAAAATACAGAATAGAAATACAAGCATGGAGGAAATCCTGAGAACAAAGTACTACTGAGCTACGAATTGTATCACTCTTGTGAACCACATTGAAAACTTCCCACCTTACCCCTGTGTATTATATTCGAATGGATCTGTCCATCCCTTGAAGTCCCCAAACCAACCTCAGTGCACAAATTTGAGAAGCCATAACATTTGATCTTTGGCAAAGTGATGGCCAGCTGATCCTTCCTTACTTATATAATTACTATATTCCTAAGTCAATACCCTAATATAAGCCCATCCAGCCATTTATATTCACTATACATTCATCCAGATTCTGCTGGGTACTTATCTTCTGTAACAGTCTTTTACTACCCCTCTCCAATCCCATCTACTATGTACCCCGGAACTTGCATTCCATGATTAACAAACTTCCTAAAATCTTTCACCCCTTGAATGAATTTTCCTTTTATTACATGGTTTTAACTGAAACCTTTGTTTACCACTTGAAGTAGACATTACTAATGATCATCAACATTTCCTATTTTCTTCTCCTCCCTGAATGTTTATGTATGGGCACCCCCTTGAAGTTAGGTATAGACCATGTAATTTTTGCGGTCCAGTGAAATGTGAATCAAAGAGACATTGCATTTCTTTGGATGAGCATTTAAAAGCCAGTATGTGACTCTCTCTATTCTCTTCTTTTAGTGTGGTATTTGTGGAAGCTTATCTTGATGTTCAGGTTACATAACATGAAAACATGCAGGAATACTGAGCCACCCCATGAAGCACAGCTGTCCTAGAGAGTCACTCAACCTGACAGTGAGTTTTCTGTGCTAAACTCTTGTTATGTAAAACCTAAGACCTAGATGTTGTGTGTTTCAGCAGCATAACCTAGCCTATCCTGACTAATACACTCTTGAATAAAAACATCTCTTATTGAGTTCTCTCATGAGCAGTGTGTTCATTTATGTATCCATAAATGCCTCAGAATTGAGATCCCAAATCTATCATCCCCTCCCTCCTCCTCATATACCATACTCATTTGAGAATCATGCCATTTGATGACACAAGCCCTGGAATTTCATCTCTTACATGACCTATATTCAACCTGGATGCTTTCAGTGTTCATATGTATCATCAATTCACCAATTTATCCAATGAGTTGTTTCACTGTCCCACTTCAGTGATCTCAATACCATTTCATCCTCACATTCCATAAGTGTACACACATATTTTCATCACCTGGATCAGGGTTTCCACTGATAATGGATTCATTTATCTCACTTTCTAAACACAGCCTCTTACCCTCCAAGTTCATTCACTTAATCATTTCCTATGATACCAATTCTTTAATCTCATCAGCACTCCTAAGATACTGACCTTTATCTTTTATCTTTTATCTATTTATCATAGTGACTATTGACCCTATGGGCTTTTTTTTGTCCTTAGTAATTCTAATTTTTATAATTTTGCAAATATTCTCAGTGTCCTTTCTTTGTTTTCCTTTCCTTCCTTATGCCCCCACCCCAAAACACTTTACATTGAATTAACAAAAATGTCTGTCTTCTCTGTATCTTCACCTTAGAAAATATCTATAACTGGATAAACTGATTCAAGTATAAATTTGTGCTCAACAAACATCACAAACCAACATCAACTGGATCCTCCTTTACTGCTTAGAAATATTAATGTTCTTTTTAACTCACTCTTTCATTCTTCACGAAAGTTCACCATTCTCCTGAAATCTCAACTTGACCCTTTCTTATTTTTATCATACAAATGATAAGAAAAGAACCCCCACCATGTTCCCAAACAAAAAACCTACAAAGTATAAGCATTAATAATCAGTCATCCTTTTCTTTGTCATTTACTCTGTTGCTTTTCTCTCCTCCTCCTTGTATCTCCAAACTCTCCCTTTTCTAACTCCTCCTTAGCATTTAACTATGATCACAATTCTTTCCTACTTTATAATTACCTAACCACTAAAATTATCTCTTATAATTCCACCTAAATTACTTTCATCCATGTCTTGAGTGCTGTTAAATGCAACAAACTTCATCATCCAACAGTATTTTTATACAGGTGACCACTTTTTTTCTTGGCTTCAATTGTCCCACACTTTCTTGATTTTCCTTTAATATTTCTGCCTGTGTTATCTCAGCCCAGTTTACAAAATCATCTTCTACTTCCAGTTCTTTAATTGTCAATATACATGTAGATTTCATTCTGAATGCAAAATTTCTTAATCCACACACTCTTTCTGGGTGGTCACATTATACATTAATGACCTCTACTATCTACATAGATTATATGTTAATGGTTAACAAATACTTACCTAGAGAACAGACCTCACTCCTAAGCCCCCTCTAACTGCTTACTACACAGCTCCATGCAGGTGTCTCATAGGAATATCATATACAACCTAAACAGATTAAACTTCTGGAATAAACCAAAATGATCCAAGAAACAAAAAATAGAGCACATTAAGTCATAAGGAATTTTCAGGTTGATGGTAAGGAAGTGCATAAGATGAATCTGTGCAACAAACAGAGGTCAGCCTACCCAACTGAAATGGGAAGACAGAGGCAGAAGGAAAGGTCTCCAAGATGAAAATGAAACTGGTAAAATATGAACTGTGTTTAAAGAACTGTAGAAGAAGGCTTTATAAATAAAGTGCAGATTAATTACCAAAGAATACATAGAAAATGAGATAAATTCCAACATTAGAAAGTAACTCCAGGAAAAGCAAAAAATTAACAAGAAATATAATTATAGAATACTTTTTGAGTCATCAGTAAATAATGGTTATGTTATTATAAAAATGTAAATACTGAATGTTGATATAAGCAAATATTGTAACGTAACTATATTGAATAAATGAGAGAAATAGAAGGCTAATAAATAATATGTAAAACCGAATAATCAAGAAATATCAATATAAACAGAGGGCATTTCTCAGAATAATTAACTAAACAGATGTGAGCATGGCTATCAAAAGGTAGTAGAAACCAGGAGAGAAGAGAATAAGGCACATGACCATTATTAAATACTAGTCTTCTCGGAGTGCCTGGGTGGCTTAGTCGGTTAAGTGTCCAACTTTGACTCAGGTCATGATTTCACAGTCCATGAGTTCAAGCCCAGCATCAGGCTCTATGCTGAGCAGTTGGAGCCTGGAGCCTGCTTCAGATTCTGTGTCTCCCTCTCTCTCTCTCTCTCTCTGCCCATCCTCTGCTTGTGCTCTGTCTCTCTGTCTCTCAAAAATAAATAAATGTTAAATTTTTTTTAAAAAATATTAGCCTACTAGGTTTACTTGTTAAATAATGTACAGGTACTATTTTGATAAAATTTTTTAAGTGGTAATAAAATTTTAAAACTATGTGTCTTGCTTTTGTCTAGATACAGGTGGTATGAGGGGCAAATCATTGCCTAGGTAGGAAAAAATAAAATACTAGAAAAAAAGTAAATAAGTTGATAAAAAGGAGATTGTAGCACATTGGTGCATATAAAGTAAGAGAGCATTTGGTTGGTTGATTGGGTAGTTTGGAAAACTAGGAAACAAGAAACAAAATAAACATCTACATAGAAATTGTTGCTAAACTCCTTGACAGTAAATAATATGTATAATTTGCTTTGTTTACAGTAAGTAGTCTGAAACTAATATGAAATCAAATATATTTTGAAAAATAAATATATTATGAAAAGAGATATATTTTACATTAGTAAAATATATGAAAAGTAGTTGAAAGGACATTTAGAGCAAACTTTAATAATGATGATGAAACCCCTATAATGGTAACTGAAAACTTATTTTCTGAATGTTTTGAAAGTGTTGGGATGGAAGATAAACTACCATTGCAATATAAAATGTAGAATGCCCAGTTAAATTTTAATTTCAGATGAGCAACAGACTTCTATCTTGATGTCCCAAACACTGCATGAACTTAGTTAGCCACAGCAATTAGACAAGAAAAAGAAACAAGAAGTATCAATATTGGTAAAGAAGTTAAACCGTCACTATTTGTAGATGACATGACACTATGCAAGGAAAATCCTAAAGATTCAACAAAAAAAAAACTAACAAACAAATTCAGTAAAGTGGCAGGATACAAAATTAACTCAGAAATCAGTACTGTTTCTACATGCTAACAACTAAGTCACAAAAAGAGAAATTTAAAAAACACCATTTACAATTGCACTAAAAGTAATAAAATACCTAAGAATAAACTTAACAAAAGAGGCGAAAGACTTTTACTCTGAAAACTATAAAACACTGATGAAATAAATTGAAGATGACTCAAACAAATAAAAAGATGTCCCATGTTTACAGATTGGAAGAATTAATATTATCAAAATATTCATATTAACTAAAGCAATCTATAGATTCAATGCAATTGCTATCAATATACCAACAGCATTTTTTGCAAAACTAGAACAAATACTAAAATTTGCATGGAACCAGAGAAGATCCCAAATAGTCAAAGAAACCCTGAGAAAAAAGAACAAAGCTGGAAGTATAACAATTCCGTATTTCAAGACATACTATACAGTTGTAGTATAGTTGTAGTTATCAAAACAGTATGATGGCACAAAAATAGACACGTGGACCAACAGAACAGGGTAGAGATCATGGAAATATACCCACAAATATATGTCGAATTAATCTCTGACAAAGGAGATGATAATATACAATGGGGAAAATTAGTCTTTTTAATAAATGGTGCTGTAAAAACTGGACAATTATATGTAAAAAAGAATGAAACTGAAGTGCTTTTCAACACCATATACAAAAATAAACTGAGAGTAGATTGAAGAACTAAATTTGACACCTGAATCCACAAAAATCTTAGGAGAGAATACAGATGGTAATCTCTGACATCAGCCATAGCAACGTTTTTCTAGATACACCCCCTAAGGCAAGGAAAACTATTTTGCCCCTAAGGCAAAAATAAACTATTAGGACTACATCTAAATAAAAAGCTTTTGCACAGCAAACAAAAACATCAACAAAACAAAAAGACAATCTACTGAATGGGAGAAGATACTTGCAAATGATATATCTGATAAGGAGTTAATATCCTAAATAGATAATACATACAACTTGACATCAAAAAACAAAACAAAAAAAGAAATCTGATTAAAAAATGGGCAGAGGACCTGAGTCAACATTTTTCCAAAGAAGACACACAAATGGCCAACAGACACATGAAAAGATGCTCAACATCACTAACCATCAGGGAAATGCAAGTCAAAAACCACAATGAGACCATCTCACATCTGTCAGAATGGTTAAAATCAAGAAAACAAGAAACAACAAGTGTTGTCAAGGAAGTAGAGAAAAAGAAACCCTCATGCACTGATGGTGGAAATGTAAATCAGTACAGCTACTATGGAAAACAATATGGAAATTTCTCAAAAAAATTACAAATGGAAATACCACATGATCTAGTAATTCTACTACTGGATATTTACCCAGGGCAAATGAAAACACTAACTCTGAAAGATATATGTATCCTTATGTTTATTGCAGCATTATTTACAATAGTCAAGATATGGGAGCAACCTAAGTGTCCATCAATAGACAAATGGATAAGGAAAATGTGGTAGATATATACAATGGAATATTACACAGTCATAAAAAAGGCTGAGACTATGCCATTTCAGACAACATGGATTGGACCTAGAGGGTATTGTACTAAGTAAAATAAGTCAGACTGAGAAAGACAAATACCATATGATTCCACTCATAAATGGAATCTAAAAAAATAAACAAACAAAAAGCAGAATCAGAACTATAAAACAGAGAAGTGATGGTTGCCAGAGGGGAGGATGGTAAGGGGTTGGGCAAAACAGGTGAAAGGGAGAGGAAAATACAGGCCTCCAGTTATGAAATGAATAAGTCACAGAAATAAAAATCAGGGCATAAGGAATACAGTCAATCATATTGTAATAACAATGTAATGGGACAGATGATAGTTATACTTGTGGTGAGCATAGCATAATGTATAAACCCACCAAATCACTAAGTTTTACACCTGAAACTAATGTAACAAATAAAAATAAATAACTTTAAAATACCCCAAAAAATTATTTGTTGTTTACCTAAAATTTAAATTTAACTGATAATCCTATATTGCTATTTGCTAAATATGGCAACCCAGGTATAAATCAATTGTTAAAGACCTGAAAGATAAATACAAAATACAAACATTCTGGGCAAAAGTAAGAAATTATAATTGCTAAAGTTTTTAAAGTTCACTTAATAACCTAAAATGAAGAACAGGGTGACAAACATTCTAAAGGAAATACCCTGATAGAAGAGTTCCCCTTACTCTTGGTGAACACCAAAAAACAGTTTGTTTTTATATAGTGATGGTAGTTTTCCTGACTGGATGAACATCATCATGAGGCCAACTTCCTGTCTCATATTCAAAGGAATCAACTTTCTCCCTAATAGACACATCTAAGTTTCTAGCAAAGAGCAATTTAGAATAGAGAGGAAAAAAAAAAAAACTACCTGATCCTTTATAGAAAAAAGTTTGCCAACTGTTACTCTGAAGGCTACTTTGACCAGCAGAACACAAAAGAATTAGGAAACAAGAAAGTCTGAGCAGGCCTAAAACTAACTCTTCTTTCAATAGCCAAAATTTCAATCTGAGTTCTCATCAGATTGAGAAGCCATCAAAGTTAGAATGAGTTAATTGGTGGTTATTAAAAGCATTTACAGAGGGCCACCTGGCTGGCTCAGTTGGTAGAGTTGCCTGACTCAGGGTTGTGAGTTTGAGCCCCACATTGAGTGTGGAGCCTACTTAAAGTAAAATTTTTTAAAATTTATTTAAAAAAACATTTGCAGATTAAAGAGTTTATTTCAGATCATCTTTCTTCAAGTGATATTTTCTCTTATTTTTAATATCTACTACTTTAATTATTTGATTTTATTAAAAATGTATTCAACTAGATCATACACTCTTTTCAAGTCTTCGTTTGGTCTTTCTTGGCAAAGAACCTGCTCTTGAGTTCATATTCAAGACACTTTTACCTGGCCGCAGTGGCTGACACAAAACCATAGGTCAAATGATCTTGGAATGGAAATGATGGGTAAGATTTAAAAAAATTACAAATCCAACATATTTCAATAATAGCAAGCATCATATTATATAAGAATTATAATTTATATTTTCATTTTTAACATTGAGTCGATTTCAGCTTTTGTAAAAACATAGCCTTGGTACTGAAAATTATAAAGCTGTTTATAGGATGAAAGTTACTCGCTTGCTCAAAAAAAATTTTTCTTATGAAATCTTTTCACTGAAATGTCTTAGGTAAAGAGAAAAATCTGTTTTCTACCAAGTTGCACAGATGTAGATGCATCTTTAAAAATTCCTATACAGGGGTGCCTGAGTGGCTCAGTTAAGCATCTGACTTTGGCTCAGGTCATGATCTTATGGGTCATGGGTTCAAATCCCACATCTAACAGTGCAGAGCCTGTTTGGGATTCTCTCTCTCCCTCTCCCTCTCTTTCTCTCTCTCTCTCTCTCTCTCTCTCTCTCTCTGCTCCTCCCAACTCATGCTTTATCTCTGTCTCTCTCTCAAAATAAATAAACTATTAAAAATAATAATAAATTAACTAAATAAATAAAAATTCGTATACAATAAAAATGGATTTATTTTCTTCCATACATTTACCACGAACTTACTTTCTCATTAAAATATGAAATATGCCAAAGGAGGAAACATGTTAGGTTCTAATTAACTTCTTTAAGTTAAATAGTATAATGACTTTAAATTATTTCTTGGAGTCAAAGGCTTTGCCTTTTTTTCTTGTAAGAAAAACATAATTATCAAAAAGTACATCAATTTCAAAAGCTTAAGTGTTTTTACATAAATGTTTTTAAATGCTCACCTTTTTACTTGTTTGAAAAGCTTTCTTGAGATATAATTAACATACAATTTGTCCATTGTAAGTATACCATTTGATATTTATTTACTACAGTAGTCACAGGGTTATGCAGCCACATCACAATCTAATTTTAGATCAAGTTTGTCTCCTTCAAAAACAAAACAAAAAATGTCTTTGCCCTTATTCCCCTCCTCCCCACTCCATCCCAGCCTTCGGCAACCACTTACCCATTTTCAGTCCCTGTAGATTTACCAGTGGTGGACAGTTTATATAAATAGGATCATACAACATGAGGTCTTTGCGACTGGCTTTTTCACTTAGCATGTTTTCAAGTTTTATCTATTCTGTAGCATGATCAGTACCTCATTTCTTTTTATTACTGAGTAATATTCCATTACATGGTTCTACCACATTTTCTTTTGCCATTCACCGGTGACTGCACATTTGGCTTATTTCTACTTTTGGCTATTTTGAGTAATGTTGTTCTGAGCTTTTGTGTACAGGTGTGTGTGTGTGTGTGTGTGTGTAGATATATGTTTTTATCTATCTTGGGTAGATACTTAAAAGTAGAACTGCTAGGTCATATGAAAACTCTGTGCTTAATATTTTGAGGAAATGCCAAGCTTTTTAAATTCCAACTAGCAACATAAAAGACTTCCAGTTTCTCATGTTCTTATTAATATTTGCAATTGTCTTTTTTTATTAGATCTATCTATTGAATATGAATTATTACCTCACTGGAGTTTTGATTTGCAGGTCTGTAATGATCAATGATGCTGAGCATCATTTCAAGTGCTTACTGGTTATGAATCTTCTTTGAAGAAATGACTATTCAAATTCTATGTCATTTTTCTTAAATTGAGTTATTGAGTGTTTTTATCATTGAATTATAATATAGATAGATAGATAAAATACAAGTGCTTTATCAGATATATGATGTGCAAAAATTTTCTCTCATTTTGTGTATTATCTTTTCACTTCTTTGATACATCGATTTCAGCAGAAAAGTTTTAAATTTTGATGTATCCAATTTACCTGTTTTTTTTTTCTTTTGTAGCTTATATTCTTGCTGTTGTATATAAGAAAACATTGCCTAAAGCAAAATCATGAAGATTTTTTTCTTCTAAGAGTTTTAAAGCATTAATTCTTACATTTAAGTTTATAATCCATTTTGTACTATTTTTGGACATAGTATGAGGTAGGGATCTAACTTCATTCTTCTGATTTGGATATTCATTTTCCCAGTACTATTTGCTGAAACATTATTCTTTCTTGACTGACTGTCTTAGCACCCCGGTCAAAAATCAAGTGATTGTAAATGCGAGTTTCTTTCTGGACTCTCAATGCTATACCATTGATCTATATGTCTGTCCATATACCAGTACCACACTGTCTTGAATACTATAGGCTTGTGGTAAGCTTTTAAATCACCAACTGTGAATTCTCCCATACTCCTTTTCAAAATTGTTTTGGCTATTCAGGTTCTCTTATATTTCCATAAGATTATTAGGATCAGATTGGAGTGGAGCTCTTGCCCTTTGAGCAGTGGCTAGGTAGAAAAAGGGACATCCAATTCTGTCTGGGAGGGATGAGAAATGGCAACCTGTCCCTCCAGAAGTGAAACTTTAACCCTAGACTGGGAGCTAGAGGGAGTTAAAGCCATAATTTTTTATCATTTTCATCAATAAATTGTTGTTTCTTAAGAAGAGAGTCTACCAAGATCCATATTCTGCCATTCTAAAAGTCCCTGCCCCCTTTGCATAAACTTTAAAAATCTACTTGATTATAACTTTGCTTTGAGTTGAGGAGTAGCTGATATTATTCCCATTTTTCAAATAAGATGAAACAGGTTAAATGTAGAAATGGAAATTGTATAGCAAAAAATAGAATACATGTCCCCCAACCAACTGGTCTCAACAGTTCAAGCTGCCTCTGTGGTAGAGTAAGTCTGGAGAAAGAGTTCAATGAATTTCATATACTTTCTAAAATCCTGTGATCCTGTGTTTTTACTCTGCCATGGAAATGTTCAAGAACTTTGCAAACATGGCCAGAACTAGCCAGGTAGCAATTTTATCAAATATTTTGTCAAAGGTGTAACAGTTTACATGTTTAGAAAGACTCCTCCTTAATAGAGAATATGTCAGAAACAGATAAATTAGTAGTAATCAACTAAGTTGAAGAGACAGGAAAGATTTCTAATGGTTTTTCTGTTGGATACTTGTTACAATTAAAAGAAAGCAATGACAGAAAATCACAGATGCATATAGACAGCTAAACTCATAGGGCAACCTACTACTTGGAGAAAAATTATAGGGTCAATCCAAGACAAAATTGTGATATAGGCAATTTTTCTTCTTCAATGCCTTTTTCCTTTTGCTCTGATAACAATTCCATTTCCCCAGCTCCAAGTGTTTGATGAATTTGTATTCTTCTCCATGATCTCAAAACGCATGGCAGCCATTTGATCTTAACACAATACCTATTTAAGTTATCCACATCCCTACTTAAGCTTGAATTAAAGACTATAGTTTCATCTTTGTCATTTTGGGCATCATCAAGGGAATAAGAGAGAGCTTTTGGAATACACTGAAGCCGTCTCCCCTTAGAGCTGAAACCAATCACATGTGGGTGGTTTCCGCTCTACTTACGCATAAGGATTGCTCTACAAGAAAGATACCATTTCTGTTTGTATAACAGAATCACTCTCCTGAATTTACAGCTTCAATCCCCCTATCAGTCATTGTGACAGCACTTCACAGCAATACAACAGGAGAGATTGAAGACAAAGACAACTGGTCTGCCTACCAGTCAGATGTGATTACAGCTCTGAACATCAATGTTTAGACTACAAGGCAATGCGTATCATCTTTATCACAATGTAAAATCAGATAAACTATTTGTTGTTCTTCATTATCTGGGGAAAGCCCAGAAGAGAACACATAGTGCCAACCATATTATGTGCCACCTTTCTTCCAATAAAAAGTAAAATTGGAAGACATAAACAAAAATTTACCAATTCAGCGGAGCAGAAATCTACTTCATTCTGCAACTAAACATTAGAGACCTATACGCTTCTATTTCAGTTCTTTGAATATAAGATCTATCTAAGAATACGGGGCAAAGGACCCTGACAATGCCTCTAAATTTGTTTCCATCTCTGGTCAAGTTCAATATCAGATAGGAAATACTGAAATGCAATAGAAAGTTGCCTTCACTTAGCATTTTATGACTCTTTCTGGAAGATTCAACCTAACAGAATCCTATTTGAAACCTACCTGCCTTATTATGTAAAAATCCCACAAAGAAGAAAATAAAGCTAGTGGAGGATAGAAATAGAGTCTGTAATGTAATTTGACTCAATCCTATTGCCATCTACCCAGGAATCTACTACAACTGTGTCACAAACAGAAGTGTTATAAGAAAGCATGGCGGTCTTTTAGAACTCCATGAGATATTTTATCTTCAAATTTCTAACGATATACTTTTCCATGTCAATGCGGGATAATTAGTTGCATACATTATATACCTTTCTGACTTTTAAAGGTAATGGTACTGAATGACTAATGTGATATTTTGCATGTTTTAATAAATTTAAGTCAATTAAGTTTTTAGTCTAGTTTTATAATTGATAATTAGTACCACACTCCATATATTTCCTCAAGCTCAAAACCTAGGAGTCATCTTGTTTGTTCTCATGCCTATGCACCCACATCTAATCCATCAGTAAGTCCTGAGAGTTCAACCTTTAAAAAATATCACAAGTACAGCACATATCACCACAGAGCCACCTTCATAACTCAGGCTATTCCAGGAACCTCTTATTGCTTCTCCTTGCTTCCACTTTTGTTGTGCTTCAGGCAATTTTCTACACAGTAGCCAAAGTGAACATTTTAAAATAAAAATCAGATAGTTTCACTCCTTTGCTTAAAATCTGCCAACGTCTTTCTTCTTCTCAACTTATGCAAAAGAAAATTCAAACTCCTAATCATGACCTAAATGCCTTATATATTTCAACCTCTCCCACTTCTATTCAAGCCACACTGGCTTCTTGCTCCTCTTTGAACATAGCCTTTGCATTAACAAAATGGGATTTATGTTTTACAAACTAAATACCACAGCGCTTTTGTGTGAAGTCATGTGCTATAGAATTCTTTTGTATGATACTCTCTTTGAACAACAACATCAAGTAACACTTCTTCAGGCATAAGTAGTACATAAAAGAGTGATAAGTCCTCTTATTAGATGATAGAAAAATGAATGAGAATCTCCTACAAATAAACAAAATCACCAAAGAGGAAAAATGCTATAAAACAACATTGAATGCACAATTCTGCATACCCACTGGCATCCAATTGGATCACAGAAGTTGTTTTTCAGAAGATATTGGTCTTGGCAATGAGTTTTTGTAGCTGATTCCAAAAGCAAAAATAAACAAGTGGGATTACATCAAACTAAAAATAAATGAATTAATTAATTAATACATAAATAAATCCATAAATCTGCACAACAAAGGAAACAATCAACAAAATGAAAAGTCAACCTACTAAATAAGATAAAATATTTATGAATCATATATCTGAGAAAGGGTGACTATCCAAATTATATAAAGAAACTCATACAACTCAATAGCAAAAAACAACAACAACAACAACAAACCACAATCTCATTTAAAAAATGGGCAGAGGACCTGAACAGACATTTTTCCAAAAAAACATACAGATAGTCAACAGCTTCCTCAAAAAACCTGAAAACAGAACCACCGTATGATCCAGGAATCCCAATTCTGGGTATTTATTCAAAGAAAACACTAACTTGAAAAGATACATGTATCTTATGTCCACTGCAGCATTATAATAGCCAAGACATGGAAACGAACTAAGTATCCACTGACAGATGAATAAAGAAAATGTGAGATACACACACACACACACACACACACACACACACACACTAGAATATTATTCAGCCATAAAGAAGAATGGAATCTTGCCATTTGTGACATTAATGCACTTTGAAGACATTATGCTAAGTGAAATAAGTCAGACAGAAAAAGAAAATACCATATAATCTCACTTATATGTGGAATCTAAAAACAAAAACAAAAACACCAAGCTCGTAGATACAGAGAACATAAAAAAACAAAATGGTGATAGCCAGAGGTGAAGGGTGGGCTGGGAGGTGAAATGGGTAAAGGAAGTCAAAAGGTGCAAACTTTCAGTTATAAAATAAATAAATCATGGCAATGTAATGCACTGCACGGTGACTACAATTAATAATACTGTATTGCATATTTCAAAGTATTACATATTTAAAAGTTGCTAAGAGAATAGATCTTAAAAGTTCTCATTATGAGAAAAAATTCTGTAACTGTGTATGGTGATGAATGTTAGCTACATATTTTGTGGTAATCATTTTGCATTATATACAAATATCAAATCATTATGGTTTCTGTTTGGTTTTGAAGCAAAAAGTTTTATTATCAGAAGGGAAGCCTAATGAGAAGGCTGGAGAGCATTCCCAAATCTGCCTTCTAGATTTTTTATAATCATAGAGATTGACATTACATACAAATTGATGAAAAGGTCAGGAATATATGACTATTCATGAGTTCAACAGGAAAAACAGAACATACACATTGAGCAACCATATATGCAACATACATCCTACTTTCACTTTGGGGTGCAAACTTACCATCAGAAAAAAGCAAAATTCAGGAGGTTATCTTAAAACAAGGAGGCGGGGCTCTCAGCATAAACTGGATAGGGTCTTGGGCTCTTATTTCAGGTAAGGTACGCAGGGCCTTGGGGCGCCTGGGTGGCTCAGTCAGTTAAGCAGCCAACTTGGGCTCAGGTCATGATCTCACAGTCCCTGAGTCTGAGCCCCCATTGCGCTCTGTGCTGACAGCTGGAAGCCTGGAGCCTGCTTCGGATTCTGTGTCTCCCTCTCTCTCTCTGCCCCTCCCCCACTCACACTGTGCCTCTCTCTCTCTCTTTCTAAAAAATAAATAAAAATTAAAAAAATAAAAAAGGTATTCAAGGCCTTGTGTATTTGTAGACTTGAGTCCTGGCTTATGCAGAGACAGCTAGTGTATTCGTTAGTGGGCTCAAGGAGGTGCCTATGGCCCTACTTGGAAAACCAGTGACACACTCCCCATAAATGCTGTGACAGAGTGCTGGGTGGGAAGCCATCCTCAGTTTGAATGAAATACCGTAAACCTTTGTCCAGGATCCCCACCAGAATCTCACACTGAAAACTGGAGAAAATGTGCTTCACCTCCGGCAGATGAGGGGAAAAGTAATAGGCCCAAAGTATTCTGTTCATCTCAGTGAGGCCTGTCCACAAGAGAAACTATTTTATCAAGCCCTCAAATCATTATGTCATATACCTGAAACTAATGTAATGTCGTATGTCAATTATATCTCAATCTTTAAAAAAAGAAAAAAAGATACTAATACTAGTATTAAAATCCCTAAAAAAAGAAAATATGAATATTCATCTCAATCTTACATCAGAGAAGGAAATTAGACATTTTAAATACGTATTTATCACACATTATCTATTTGGGTAGATACTTTGAAGTCCAATGGATTTCCATATATAAGGAAAGGATTCCCTTGTGAGTATTAAATAGAAGTTGCTTAAAGTCTGTTGCATATTACATGTAAATAGAGTGTTTAACACATATATTTTACTCCTTACAGATGCTCAAAAGTTTTTAATCTGGGGATTTACTACCATAACAGTAAACCCTCTTGGTATATATTTATAAAATATTACCTAGTTATTATAGTTCTATCCCCACTCTGACTAATGTTTTAAGAGTAAAATGGTTACTTTACAACACAAAAGTTAAACTTCAAAAAACTTAAGTATATAATATTTCCTAGAGAAAAGAACTATAATTCTCAAGCTGATAGGAACTGGGGAGATTTAGTGATACTCAATCCAGCTTAAAATAAAGTTGCTGTCCTGTCCTTTCCTACGGCTTAGGTCTCTGACAGCAAACATAATTAAAGCTATAGAGAGAGAAATCACCAGTTGTTCTGAATCAGTGAAACGTGACAGCCAAGAAAATAATGCTAAGGTTTTTTTTTAAGTCCCAAGTACTGATTCTACCCACAGTCCCCTTTTTTCTGTGTCATTCTTAACAGCAGAAATAAATACAGAACAAACATGAATCAATAGAAAAGGCTGGGGAGAGAGAGAACAATTTAGGGAATTTCTGTGATGTATTATAGTTCATACCCATGCAGTCATCCAGTGAGCCTGGCGTTCCCCTCAGCTCTGCCCGGCTGGCACCTGCTCACTCTTATAGTCAGCCCCATGGCTTCTCCATGTCACTTCCCTCCCGTAGACTGTCCGTTCGGGTGCCAGAAAAAGTAGGGTTAGTACTTCCACATCTGTTTCCTACTAAAGTCACAGAAGTCTCTTGTCAATGACCTACTCCTTGGACTTGTTAGTAAAAGGTGGATATGAGGTAGAAGATTGGTACGATGAAAAGAGGCTATTTTAAATCGCTGTCATCGTGATTAAATGTGATTTTCTCCAAAATTCCCCAGGGGCTTATTTTGAACCAAATCCTCTCCTGCTGGCATGTTTCTGATTCACTGGCATTACCTTCCTGTATGCCAGGGATATGCCATCTTTAAAGGAATTAAAAAGGGTGATCACCATGAATTCAGACTGTGTTGTATTTAACGTGTATATAATACGTATTCTTGAAACTGCTATGAAGACTGTGGTTTTCCTGAAACTAATTTTTGCAGGCTGCATGATTCTTGGCAGTCTCCTAGAAGCAACACAGGAATCATCCGCATAATTCTGCCACTGGCTCTTAAACTCAGAAGTGGGCAATCGGCTAGTACTTATTTTAGAAAGTCTGGCAGGTCCACTGAGTTTGCTCACAACTGTGCACCTCTTAGAAATCTCGTGCTAGTGAGCTCAATTATTATTAAAAGACCGAAATATAATTAACACACAACACCATGCCACCTTGTCACCTTTTGGACTAACCATTCCTCACAGTGACATACTACAGAAAGCCTGCTCCTTCGTGATATGGCCATTACACTATAAGAACTGAAATTATGTCGGGGCGCCTGGGTGGCTCTGTCAGTTAAGCGTCCCACTTCGGCTCAGGTCATGATCTCGCAGTTTGTGAGTTCGAGCCCCCGCATCAGGCTCTGTGCTGACAGCTCAGAGCCTGGAGGCTGCTTCGGATTCCTCTCTCTCTACCCTCCCCTGCTCAATCTCTCTCTGTTTCTCAAAAATGTATAAACATTAAAAATTTTAAACAATTTTTTTAAAAAACTGAAATTAGGTCAATTATTTTTATTTCTTAAAACTATGCAAGGTTACAGACATTTTTCCCTACTAGCAGATGATATAAATCCAAAGTTCCAAGACTGATTTGTTTTATCTTGGTATGTTTCATTATGTATGTGTCTGTGGCAGATAAAAAGAATGAGGATTGGACTTCTGGTCTTGGGCCTTTCACTTCCTTACGATGCAGCCTTGCATAAGTCACCTTAGTTTCATGATTTTTATCTGTCAAATGGGAATAACAATACACATCCTACCTATCACACAGAATATAAAATTGTAAAGTGCTAGATAAATGTAAGGTTTGTGCATTGATGAAAATGCCTTGAGTTAATAAACATATGTTTATAAAATATGCATTTTTATTGAAAACATATATATTAGTAAAAGGGCTGTTTGGCAAGAAAACTGGCTGGGAACCAAAGACTCATGCTACAAATTGCCAATTCCAAGTGGCTTGGCAGAAAATCCAGATGGAAATCACATACCTCCCTATGATGATTAACTTTATGTGTCAGTTTGGCTGGGTCCTGGTGTCTAGATATTTGGTCAAACATTTTTTCTAGATGTTTTTATGAAAGTGTTTTTTGGATGAGATTAACATTTGTATCACTGGACTTTACAGTTAAGCAGATTGCCCTCTGTAGTGTGGGTGGGCCTCATCCAATCAACTGAAGTCCTGAATAGAAAAAAGACGGCCCTCCCCAGAACAGGAAGGAATTCTGCCAGCAGACAGCCTGTAGACTTCAAGTGCAACCTCAGCTCTTCCCTGGCTGTCCTGCCTGTTGGACTTACCCTGTTGATTTTGGACCTGCCAGCCTCTATTATAATGTGAGCCAATTCCTTAAAATAAAGTTTGTTCTTTCTCTCTCTCTCTTTTTCTCATTCTCTGTCTCTACACACACACACACACACACACACACACACACACACCCTCAGCTGTTTTGTTTCTCTGGAGAACCCTAACTACTATACCCCTTAAATCTATGTGGAGTGATTGACTAATCCTGGCCAATGGATAAGTGAAGCGTGTCACTTCTGCAGTGAGGTATCTAATTACCTGGTGTGCTCTCTCCACTTTGTCTTCTCCTCCTGTGGCATATTTGGAAGCCATATGTGGAGGATAGCTACATGTGGTGCACAAGATGGATGAAGCCTGAAGATTGGCCCAATATGACGCAACAGAGATTTGAGGATTATCTGCTACAGCAGCTGGAACTAGTTACCCTGACTAATACAGGTATATGTTATTGTGTACAAATTGAACTAAAAAGGAAAATTCTGCATTATTTGGAGCATATAAGAAAAAAAAAAGCAGCTCCTGACACCTGGAAACTATCCTGAACACTTTCTCACAGAACACCAACATCGGACAAAGCATTCTCTGACTATGATATCAAGAAAGAAACAAGCCATGGAATGAATAAGTCAGGGGAATCAAAGGTACAGCATAGGGAACACAGTCAATGGTACTCAGTAGTGACGGATGGTGGTTACACTTGTGGTGAGCACAGCGTAACCTACAGAGATGGTGAATCACTATGCTCTACGCATGAAACTAATGTAACATTGTGTGTCAACCATACTCAAATTTACAAACATAAAGACAGAAACCAGACCACTCTGTAATCATGTGTGAAGACAGAGAAAAATGTAAATGTTGTCCAAACAATTCAATTCAACATCTCCCTATCTCGAGTAACATGAATGAATACTGCTCATTTTAGCTTCCCTCTAGTCTCCCCTCCTTCTAAGTCAGATATTCTAAATACCCAATCAGGAGAAGCCCTGCTTCCTGACAGCATGCAATCCAGAAAAAAAAAGCCTCAGAACAAAGACTTAAAATTCCTTATATCTTCCCCCAAATCACCTAACCAACACTGAAATCCTATTTTAAAAGTCCTTTCCAACACTTACTGAGATGCCCTGTGATTTCCCAGCACCAGTTGTGTGGCCTCCTTCAACTGAAGGACAGTTGACATCTAAATTGACATCTAAGTTGACATCATGTGAAGGACAGCAGAAATCTAAATTGTCCAACGACAGGTGTGTTCCTAGTAGTCTTTAGCTGGAGAGCATCAATACGGGCAATAATTGTACCCTCAGAAAATACAGACTATCTATTTGATTCTAATCTCCTGTAGTCATGCTGATTTTCAGAGTGGGTAGATGAAAACAGTTTTGCTTTAAACCACATTGTGAGACTCTATAATCAGTAACAACATTATATCTGGATTAAATTGTTATTTTAAAAAAAACTTGGGTTTTTTCTGGGGGAATTTTTTAGCTTGAAATATGTCCAATTGCTTATTAAAAACTTGTTACTTTAGGGACACCTGAGTGGCTCAGTCAGTTAAGTATCTGACTTTGGCTCAGGTCATGATCTCGCAGTTTGTGGGTTCAACTCCCACAACTGGATCAGCACTGATCTTGCAGAGCCTGCTTGAGATTTTCTCTCTCCCTCTCTCTGTCCCTCCCCCACTTGCTTGCTCTCTCTCTCTCTCTCTCTCTCAAAAATAAATAAACTTAAGAAAAATAAAAAGTAAAAAAAATATAAAATAAATTAGCCACTTTATATTTGATCTTCATTTATTGAAAAGTCTTTAATGGAATACATAGAGAATTACGATTTGTATTTTGACAAATCAATTGTCAACTTTATTTTTCTTTAACAAGAAAGAAAATTTTACTCTCCAGAAAACTATGAATTGCCAAACTTGGAATTAAATGTATGGGGGAAAATTAAAAAGACTTCACCACCGGGCAAACTTTTTAATTGGCTTTAGAACAACTGGAAAGCCTCTTGGCTAAAGACAAAATTAGATCTGCACCTCACACCATGCGCTAAGATAAATTTCAAAAGGATCATATATTTAAAGTAAAAAATAAATTAAAATTTTACAGGGCACCTGGATGGCTCAGTTAGTGGAACGTGCAATGATTTGGGGGTGGTGGGTTCAAGCCCCACATTGGGTGTAAGAAAAATTCTAAATACCACTATTGTGACAAAATATTGCTTGCCTATCAGATTGGCAATATTTAAGTTTGACAATAAATCTGTCAGGGAAAATGTTAGGAATGGGAATGTTTCTCAATTTCTAGTGGAAATGCAAACTGGAACAGCCATTAAGATAACAGTTTGGCAATATATAGAAAAAATAGGGAATTAATAAGTGATTATAGCAAGCTTTCAGAATAGAAAGCTAAAAGGTCAACGAACTATAAACAAGTTGAATTTGAAATTACAAACGCATTGTCATTTATATTAGCACCTTCAAAAAACTGAAATACTTAGGTATAAATCTAACAAAATTATGTACAAGATCTATATGAGAAAAACTGCAAAGCTCTGATGAATGAAATTAAAAAACTAAATAAATGGACACCATATTTCATGTTCATGAATAGAAAGATTCAAATATTGTCAAAATGTCAGTTCTTCCCAACTCCAACTACAGATTCAGTACAATCCTAAATTCCATCAAGTTATTGTGTAGATATCAACAAACTGATTCTAAAGTTTAAATGGAGAGGCAAAAGACTCAGAATAGCCAACACAGTATTAAAGGCAAAGAACAAAGTCAAAGGGTTGACACTATGTGACTTCATGATTACTATAAGACTATGTGGTATTGGTGAAAGAACGGACAAATAGATCAATGAAACAGAATAGAGAGCTGAGAAATAGACCCCATAAATACAGCCAGCTGATCTTTGACAAAGGAGCAAAGGCAATACAATGAAGAAAAGATGGTCTTTTAAATAAGTGGTGCTGGAACAACTGGATATCCAAACCAAAAAGAAGAAGGAGAAGGAAAAGAAATAGCTACACACAGACTTTGCACGCTTGTAGAAATCAACCCAAAAAGGATCACAGAGCTGAATGTAAAACACAAAACTACAAAACTCCTAAAAAATCACATTGGAGAAAATCTAGATGACCTTATGTCTGTAATTACTTTTTAAATACAACAGTGAAGGCATGATCCATGAAAGAAATAATTAATAAGTTGCAATTCCTTAAAATTAAAACTTTCTGGGGCGCTTGGGTGGCTCAGTTGGCTAAGCGTCTGACTCTTGATTTCGGCTCAGGTCATGATCTCACGGTTCATCAGATAGAGCCCCATGTGGGGATCTGCACTAACAGCTTAGCGCCTACTTGGGATTTTCTCTCTCTCTCTGCCCCTCCCCTGTTCTTGCTGTCTCTCTCTCTCTCTCACTCTCTCTCTCTCTGTCTCTCTCTCAAAATAAATAAACTTAAAAAAAAATTTTTAACTTTCTGCTCTGCGAAATATACTATCAAAAGAAAGCAAAGACAAGCCACAAATTGAGAGAAAATATTTGCAGAAAACACATGATAAAGGACTGTTACCCAAACTATACGAAGAATACTTAAAACTCAACAATATGAAAACAAACAGCCCAATTAAAAAATGGGCCAAAGACCTCAACAGGCATCTCACCAAGTGAGATATACAGATGGCAAATGAACATATGAAAAAGAGTTTCACATCAGATGTCATTGGGGAAATGCAAATTAAAACAATTGAGATACCACTACACACTTAGTAGAAATTATCAAAATCAGTTGATCTAACAATGAAAAAACTGACAATACCAAATGTTGGCAAGGGTGAGGAGCAACAGGAACTCTCATTCATTGTTGGTGGGAATGCAAAATGCTACAGCCACTTTGGAGGATACTTTGGCAGTTTCTTATTAAAGTAAACATACTCTTACCATACAACTCATCAATCTCACTCTTTGATATTTACTCAAAGGAGCTGGAAATGTATGTCTACACAAAAAATCTACATTAAAAATGTGTGTAGCAGCTTTATTAATGATTGCCAAAACTTTGAGGCAATCAAGATGTTCTTCAATAGGTGAATGGATAAACTGTGATACATCCAGACAGTGGATTAATATTTAGCACTAAAAAGAAAGATCTGTTAAGCCATGAAAAGACATGAAATAAAATTAAGTGTATATTACTAGGTAAAAGAAGTACTATTATATGATTCCAATAATATGACATTCTGGAAAAGGCAAAACTATGGATACAATAAAAAGATCAGTGGTCGCTAGGGGCCTGGGGGCATGGGATGAATAGGCAAAGCACAGAAGATTATTAGGACAGGGAAAATGCCCTGTATACTATAATTATGGATACATGTCATTATACATTTGTCCAAATCCACAGAATGCACAACACCAATTAGACTGTACCCTAATGTAAACTATGGACTTTGGGTCACAATAATGTACCAATGTAGGTTCGTCACTGGCAACAAATGCACCACTCTGGTCAGGGATTTTGATAAAAGGGCAAATTGTGGATGTGTGGAGGCAGGGGGTTTAGGAGAAATCTCTGTACCTTCTGTTCAATATTGTTGTGAATATAAAACCATTCTAAAACTTAAAGTCTGTTAACATATTTACCCAAAAACATGATTTTACCCTTGACATTTCTACCTCTAGGGATTTATCCCAAATATACACTGGAAAAGTATGAAATGACATACAAAATTTATTTATTGTGAAATTATTTATAAAATTAATTACTAGCAACAATAAAAATATCCACCAACAATTTCACTGAAATCCCAGGATACAAAATCAACATATAGACATCAATTGCATTTTTTTACACTAATGATAAAGAATCTGAAAACAAATAAATACAACCATCCCATTCACAACACCATCAAAAACAATAAAGTTCTTAGGAATAAATTTAACACAAGGAAGTAAAAGATATATACAACAAAAACTACAAAATTTAGCTAAAAGAAATCAACACAAAAAGTGGAAAAATATCCTGTGTTCATGGATCAAAAGACTTAATATTGTTAAGATGGGCATAATACCAAAAGCCTTCAACATTCAGCATAACCCCAACCAAAATACCAATAGCATTCTTCACAGAAACAGAAGAGAGAACACTAAAATTTGTGTGGATCCACAAAAGACCCAAAATAGGCAAAATAATTTTGAGAAAAAAGAGCGAAGACAGAGGTACCATGTTTCTGGATTTCAAGCTATACTACAAAGCCATGGTAAAACAAAAACAAAAACAAAAACAAAACAGTACTGGCACAAAAATAGACACAACCTATGGAACAGAGTAGAAACCCCAGAATTAAATACCAGTATATACTGCCAACTAATATTTGCCAAGGAAGCCAAAAACACCCAATAAGGAAAAGATAGTCTTTTCAATACATACTGCTGGGCGAACTAGAGAACCACATGCAGAACAATGAAATTGGACCCCTAATTCACACCACTCACAAAAATTAATTTAAAATGGAGTTCCATCAGAACTAGGAACAGAGAGTGAACCCCAGAGAGCCCTGAGCAGTCCCACTGCCTCCACAGGCCTAGTTATCATCACACCCCAGGAGGAGCCCAGCTACCTAATCTGGCCCCAGTCACCATCACCATAGCTGTAAGCATGGAGGCTGAGACCCAGTAGCCAACCGCAGTCCTTGCCCTCAGCACTGCTGACACCAAGCCCGGTATGATGGGCAGTGGCCTCATTGGGGACACTAGCCAGCAGCCCCAAGATCACTGCAATGGAAGGTTTGGGAACAGTAAAATGGTTCAACGGATATGGAAGAAACAGATATGGTTTCGTCAACTGGAATGACACAGAGGACAATGTACACCAGCTTACCATAAAGAAGAACCCAGGAAGTACCTTCCTAGTGCAGGAGACAGAGACGCTGGAGTTTGATGTTGTCAAAGGAGAAAAGGGTTCAGAAGCAGCTAATGTGACAGGCCTCAGTGGAGTTCCACTGCAAGGCAGTTAAGAATGCAGCATACCATAACCATTATAGGCGCTATCCGTGTCACAGGGGTCCTTCATGCAGTTACCCACAGAATTACCAAAATAGTGAGAGTAGGAAAAGAAGAAGGGATTGGAGAGTGCTCCCAAAGGCCAGGCCACATAGCATAGGCCCTACCACAGATGGTGGGTTGGATTCCACTTGTGCAGAGGCCCTATGGGCATGGACCACAGTATTCTCAACCTCCCTATCCAAGCAGGCTGCAACAGAACAAGATAAAAAAAGTGAGACAGAATATTACTGGGGCTATAGATCATGATTCCACAAGGGGTCCTCCCTGCCAAAGACAGCCTAGGGGCACCTGGGCGGATCAGTCAGTTGGGCATCCCACTTCGGCTCAAGTTATGATTTCACAGCCCATGGGTGTGAACCGCCATATCGGGCTCTGTGCTGAAGCTCAGAGCCTGGAGCCTGCTTAGGATTCTGTGTCTCCCTCTCTCTCTGCCTCTCCCCCACTCGTGCTCTGTCTTTCTCTCAAAAAATAAATATTAACAAAAAAAAAATTTTAAAGACAGTCCAGAGAGGACAACAATGAAGAAGATAAGGAAAAATCAAAGAAATGAGACCCAAAATCACCAGCCACCTCAACCTGGGTACCACAGCAACTTCAATTACAGAGGCAGATGCCCAGAAAACTCTAAACCACAAGATGGCAAAGAGACAAAAGCAGTGGATCCACCAGCTGAGATTTCATCAGCTTCCAAGGCTGAGCACAGTGGGGATGAGTAAATGCGGCTTACCATTGCTACCATGATCAGGTTTAGTCATCCAACAAGAAAAAATCAATATGAAATCCCTGTAATAAGAAATGAGTGGCACCTGGGTGGCTCAGTTGGTTAAGCATGGGAGTCTTGACTTTGGCTAAGGTCATAATCTCATGGTTCCTGAGAGAGAGCCCCACATGAGGCTCTGTGCTGGCAGCACTGAAGCCTGCTTAGGATTCTCTATCTTGCCCTCCACCACTCATACTCTCTCTCTCCCTCTCTCAAATAAATAAACTTAAAAAAAAAAAGATTTAAGAAATGAGCAAAAGATTGGAGCTGAAGACCTTAAGTGTTTGCTTTTATCCCATTAAGCAGATAAATAGAACTATCTATTATTATCTATGCAGCATGGGTGGTTTTTTTTAATGTTTATTTATTTATTTTGAGAAAAGGAGAGAGAGAGAGAGAGAACAGGGAAGGGGCAGAGAGAGAGGAAGAGAGAGAATGCCAAGCAGGCTCCGTGCTATGAGAACCCAATGCCAGGCTCCATCCCACAATCCTGGGATAACTACCTGAGCTGAAGTCAAGAGTAGCATGCTTAATTGACTGAGCCACCCAGACTTTAAAGTTATCTTTAAAGTTAAAGATAAAAGAGAGAATCTTAAAAGCAGCAAGAGAAAAACGACTTGTTACATATAAGAGATCTCCCTCATAAGACTAAGAGCAGAATTCTCAGCATAAACTTTGCAGTCCAGAAGTGAGTGCCATAATATATTCAAAGTATGAAAAGGAAAAAACTCAACCATGAATACACAACCAAGGTTATTATTCAAAATTTAAGGACAGATAAAGAGTTTTACAGAAAAGTAAAAGCTAAAGGAGTTTGTCACCACTAGCCTTACAAGAAATGTTAAAGAGATTTCTTTAAGTTGAAGTATAAGAAAACATATGGGGGATGCCTGGGTGGCTCAGTTGGTTGAGCGTCCAACTTCGGCTCAGGTCATGATCTCGCAGTTCATGAGCTCAAGCCCCGCGTCTGGCTCTGTGCTGACAGCTGGGAGCCTGGAGCCTGCTTTCAAGTCTGTGTCTCCATCTCTCTGCCCCTTCCCCGCTCATGCTCTGTCTCTGTCTCTCAAAGATGAATAAACGTTTAAAAAAAATTTTTTTAATTAAAAAAAGAAAAAGAAAACATATGGAAGGAAAAACCTTGCTGATTAAGGTGTGTGTGCGTGTGTGTGTGTGTGTGTGTGTGTGTGTGTGTATGGTATATACTATACTATTTATACTATATATAAAGGTGTGTGTGCATATATATGCATATGTGTGTGTGTGTGTGTGTGTATATATATATATATATATATATATATATATATATATATATATACATATATGTATATATATGTATAGTAAAAGTAGTGGACTAATCACATATAAAGCTAGTATGAAGGTTAAAAGACAAAAGTAGTAAAAATAAAATATAACCATAATAATTAGCTAAGGATACACAAAATAAAAAGATTTAAAATGTGACCTCAGAATACAAGTATTTACCTCTTTGGGTAGGTTTATTCCTAGGTATCTTATGGGTTTTGGTGCAATTATAATGGGATCAATGCCTTGATTTCTCTTTCTGCTGCTTCATTATTGGTGTACACAAATGCAACAGATTTCTGTATGTTGATTTTGTACCCTGCAACTTTACTGAATTCGTGCACCACTCTAGCATTTTTTTGGGGAGTCTGTCAGGTTTTCTACATAGAGTATAATGTCATCTGCAAATAGTGAAAGTTTGACTTTGTCCTTACCAATTTGGATGCCTTTTATTTCTGTTTGTCGTCCGACTACTATGGCTAGGACTTATAGCGCTATGTTAAATAACAGTGGTGACAGTGGACATCCTTCTCTTGTTCGTGACTGTAGAGGAAAAGCTCTCAGTTGTTCCCCACTGAGGATGATATTAGTTCTGGGTTTTTTGTATACAGCCTTTATTTTGTTGAGGTATGTTCCCTTAACCCTACTTTAGTGAGGGTTTTTATCATGAATGGAAGTTTTACTTTGTCAAATGTTGTTTCTGCATCTATTAAAAGGATCATATGGTTCTCATCCTTTCTTTTATTAATGTAGTCAAAAAATAAATAAAATGTGACATAAACAAAACATTGCAGGGGTGGGGGGGGTAAAAATGCAGAGTCTTAGAATGTTTTCAAATTCAGATTATCAACTTAAAATAGACTCTTATATATAGGCTTTTATCTGTGACCCTCATGGTAACCACAAAGCAAAAACCTATACCAGATACACAAAAGATAACACAAAAGAAATCTAAACATAACACTATAGAAAGTCACCAAACCACAGCAAAGATATCAAGAGAAAAAGAAAGGAACAGAGAGGATCTACAGAAAACAATTAACAAAATAGTAATAAGTATGAAGCTATCAATAATTACTTTAAATGTAAATGGATTAAATGATCCATTCAGAAGACAGAGTGACTGAATGGATTAAATAAACAAAACCCACCTATATCTGCCTATAAGAGATTCACTTAAGCTGGAAGACCACAAAGTGACTAAAAGTGAAGGGAAGGAAAAAGATATTTCAGGCAAATGGAAACCAAAAGAAAGCTGGGGTAACTTTACCTAGACAAAATACTTTAAAACAATGACACTAATAAAAGACAAAGATGGGCATTAATTAATAATAATAAGGGGAATTAGACAAGAAGATATAACATTTGTAAATATTTGCACACCCAGCATAGCAACACCTAAAAATATAAAATAAATATTAACAGATCTAATTGACAGCAATAATAGTAGGAGACATTAAAAACCTATTTACATCAATGAATAGATCATCCAAACAGAAAATCAATAAGGAAACATTTGCCTTAAACAACACATTAAAAGATGGACTTAGTAGATATATACAGAACATTTTATCCAAAACTAGCAGAATACACATTCTTCTCATTTGCACATAGAATACTGTCCAGGATAGATCACATGTTAGGCCAAAAAATGAGTCTTAAATTCAAGAAGACTGAAATTATATCAAGCATCTTTTCCAACTACAATAGTGTGAAATTAGAAATTACAAGAAGAAATGAAAAGCCACAAATATGTGGAGATTAAACAACATGTACTGAACAACTAATGGATCAATGAAAAAATCAAAGGAAAAATCAAAATACACCTTGAGAAAAATAGAAATGAAAATACAACATACCAAAATCTATGGGGTACAGCAAAAGCAGTTCTAAGAGGGAATATTATAGCAATAGAGGTCTACCTCAAAGAACAAGAACATTTTCAAATAAACAATCTAACTGTACACCTAAAAGAACTAGAAAAAGAAGAACAAATGAAGACCAAAGTTAGTAGAAGAAATAAAGATCAGAGCAGAAATAGAATTAACACTAAAAAGGCAATATAAAAGATCAATGAAACTGAGCTGGTTCTTTGAAAAGATTTTTTTTTTTTTTGAAAAACCTTAGGAGAAGGGCCAAGAAGGTGGAGCAGCATGGAAGGGTTTTTTTGCATCTCTCGTCCTTGAAATGCAGCTTGATCAGACCAAAGCATCTTGAGCACCTAGAAAACTGATCTGAGGATAAACACAACAATCTGCACAACTTGAACCACAGAATTTGGCAGGTATGTGGCACAGAGAAGTGAACTAGGGGAGAGAGAAGCCGCAGAGGGCAGGGAGCTATTTTTGCTTGTGGAGAGAGGACAGAGGCAGGGAAAGAGTACAGGAAAAGTATTCCCCCTGAAAGCAGCTGGAGAGAAAGAGAAAGAGTGGAAACACTTAAAAAGGACTGAACAAGAAAGGGAGAAAGGAGAAAGGAGATGGCTTAAACTCCATTAAGACTCTATAAACAGGAGCACATCATCTGAAACTCTTCAGCTCTTGTGGGAAGGGCAAATCCCCAGGAGCAGACAGTGAGGTCCGAGGGGCCCTCAGGCCACATGGGAAGAGGCGGTTCCCTTGTTGGGAGGACATTTTGTAGAGGCTGTGTGTCCTCCCCACAGGCAAATGTCCCAGTGGACCCTGGAGAACAGCCACATTTGCTGGTGTTGGAACAAGAACATTAAAGGGGAAGCCTGTCACCAGATGTGTGTTGTGATTTTCCATAATCCTTGAAATGCTGCTGCTAGATGATCATGCAAACTTTTTCTGGAGCAGACTGGTGCCTGGCCAGAGTTCTGGGCATCTGCAGCAGCATGGTGTCATGAACATTCCTGGGGGCAAGTCAGTACCCGGCCATTGCTCAGGGAGATCCTCCCCTAGAGGGTCTGAGTGCTCAGAGCTACACGGCCCTCAGAAGTGAGGGGTTTGGAAACACAGCCCCATCTGAGATAAAACTCAGGAGGGAGGTGCTGCCTGGCAGGCTGACAGCTTGGTCACAGACAGGGTAGACACAGGTAGTGGATGGAAGCCAGAGACAAAGAGCGGTGTTGGATTGCCAGTCAGCAAGAGTACAGAGTTCTGATACTGGAGACTGTGTAAGTGGATGACACCATTTTGACCCCTCCTGCACATGCACATACATGCATACACATGCCACAAAGATCCATTCCAGTCAACTAAGCAGCGCCATCTAGTGGAGAACAGAATTGCTACACCAAGCCCCATCCAACTTCGCTCTAGAAGAACACCACAGTCTCCACCTGCTTAGTTTATGGACTATAAAGTGTTTCATAGTTTGACTTCTAGGGAAAAATGGATGTATTTTTAATCAATTTCATTCTCTTAGCTGGTCCATGTATTCATTTTTTTTCTTTTTCTTCTCTTTTCTTATTCTTGAATACAAAAAGAGAAAAAAAACTAATTTTTATTTTCTGTTTCTATAAGAACAATTTTTCTTTACTTTTTCTACTATATTCTTTACTTTCTTGTAAACTTTTAAAATTATATTTTACTTTCATAATTTCATTTTATTCTATTTTATTATATTCCCTTTTTAACTTTCAAACATTTCCCTTTTTTTCCCTTTTTTTTCTTCTTTCCCTTTTTTCTCTATTTTATCAAGCCTTTTTCAAGAACCAGACCAAACCACACCTAGGATCTAGCATCCTTTATTTAATTTTTTTGTGTTCTTTTTAATTTTTTTTTACTTTTTGTTTTTTTTTTAATTTTATTAATTCTTTTTCTTCCTTCCAAATGATCAAATGAAGGAATTTACCCTAAAAGAAAGAACAAGAAGAAATGACAGCCAAGGACTTATTCAACACAGATACAAGCAAGATGTCTGAACCAGATTTCAGAATCACAATAATAAGAATAATAGCTGAGGTTGAAAACAGATTAGAATCCCTTTCTGCAGAGATAAAAGAAGTAAAATCTAATCAGGATGAAATTAAAAATGCTATAACTAAGATGCAATCTTGAATTGATGCCACAGTGGTAAGGATGGATGAAGCAGAGCAGTGAATTGGTGATGCAGAGGACAAACATGGAGAATAATGAAGCCAAAAAAAAAGAGGGAAACAAAGGCAAAAGAACATTATATAAGAATTAGAGAACTCAGTGACTCATTAAAAAGGGATAACATCTGAATCATAGGGGTCCCAGAAGATGAAGAGAGAGAAAAAGGGGTAGAAGGTTTATGTGAACAAATCATAGTGGAAAACTTTCCTAACCTGGGGAAAGACACAGGCATCAAAATCCAGGAAGCACAGAGAACTCCCATTAGATTCAACAAAAACCGACCATCAACAAGGCATATTATAGTCAAAATTACAGAATACTCAGGCAAGGAAAGAATCATGAAAGCAGCAAGGGAAAAAAGTCCTTAACCTACAAGGGAAGACAGATCAGGTTCACAGCAGACCTATCCACAGACACTTGCCAGGCCAGAAAGGAGTGGCAGTATGTACTCAATGTGCTGAATCTGAAAAATACGCAGCCATGAATTCTTTATCCAGCAAGGGTGTCATTCAAAACAGAAGGAGAGAGAAAGGGCTTCCCAGGAAAAAAAAAAAAAAAAAACTAAAAGAGTTCATGACCACTAAACCAGCCCCACAAGAAATTTTAAGAGGGACCATGACGGAAGAAAAGATGAAAACCCAAAAAGACCAAAAGCAGCAAAGACTAGAAAGGACCAGAGAACACATAAGAAACTCCAACTTTACAGGCAACACAATGGCAATAAATTCATATCTTTCAGTACTCAATCAAAAGACATAGGGTAACAGAATGGGTAAGAAAACAAGATCCACCTATATGCTGTTTACACGAGACGCACTTTAGACCTAAAGACACCATCAGATTGAAAGGGGATGGAGAACATCTGTTATGCTAGTGGTCGCCAAAAGAAAGCCAGAGTAGCCATACTTACAGCAGATAATTTAGATTTTAAAATAAAGACTGTAACAAGACATGAAGAAGGGCATTATATCATAACTGAGGTGTCTATCCACCAAGAAGATCTAACAATTGTAAACATTGCTCCAAACATGAAAAACCCAAATATAAAAATCAATTAATCATAAACATACAGAAATTCATTGATAATAATACCATAAGAGTAGGGGACTTCAACATCCCACATAGAGCAATGGACATGATCTAAACAGAAAATCAACAAGGAAATGATGGCTTTGAATGACACACTGGAGTGGATGGACTTAACAGATATATTCAGAACATTTCATTCCAAGAGGCAGAATACACATTCTTCTTGAGTGCACATGGAACATTCTCCAGAGCAGACCACATACTGGGACACAAATCAGCCCTCAACAAGTACAAAAAGATCAAGATTATACCGTGTATATTTTCAGACCACAATGTTATGAAACTCAAAATCAACCACAAGAAAAAATTTGGAAAGACAACAAATACTTGGAGACTAAAGAACATTATACTGAAAAATGAATGGGCTAACCAAGAAGTTAAAGAGGAAATTAAAAAGTACATGGAAGCCAATGAAAATGTTAATACCACAGCCCAAAATCTCTAGGAACAGCAAAGGTGGTCTTAAGAGGGAAGTATATAGCAATTCAGGCCTTCCTAAAGAAGGAAGAAAGGTCTCAGATATACAACCTAACCTTACATCTTAAAGAACTGGAAAAAGAACAGCAAATAAAACCCAAAACCAGCAGAAGACAGGAAATAATAAAGATTACAGCAGAAATTAATGTTATTGAAATGAAAAAAATAGTAGAATAGATCATTGAAACCAGGAGCTGGTTCTTTGAAAGAATTAACAAAATTGATAAGCCACTAGCCAGTTTGATCAAAAAGAAAAAGGAAAGTACCCAAATAAATAAAATCAAGAATGAAAAAGGAGAGATCACAACCAACCCTGCAAAAATACAAACAATAATAAGAGAATATTATGAGCAATTATACACCTATAAATTGGGCAATCAGGAAGAATTGGACAAATTTCTAGAAACATATAAACTACTAAAACTGAAACAAGAAGAAATAGAAAGTTTGAACAGACCCAGAACCAGTAATGAAATAGAATTAGTAATCAAAAATCTCCCAACAAACAAGAGTCCAGGGCTGGATGGCTTTCCAGGGGAATTCTACCAAACATTTAAAGAAGAGTTGACACCTATTCTTTTGAAGCTGATCCAAAAAATAGAAATGGAAGGAAACTTCCAAACTCATTCCATAAAGCCAGTATTTCCTTGATTCCGAAACCAGACAAAGACCCCACTAAAAAGGAGAACTACAGACCAATATCCTTAATGAACATGGATACAAAAATCTTCAACAATATACTAGCTAACTGGATCCAACAATGCATTAAAAGAATTATTCACTGCTACTAAGTGGGATTGATACCTGGGATGCAGGGCTGGTTCAATATTTACAAAACAATCAATATGATACATCATATCAATAAAAGAAAGGACAAGAACCATATGATCCTCTCAATAGATACAGAGAAAACATTTGACAAAATACAACATCCTTTCTTGATAAAAACCCTCAAGAAAGTAGGGATAGAAGGAACATACCTCGAGATCATAAAAGCCATATATGAATGACCCAATGCTAATATCATCCTCAATGGAGAAAAACTGAGAGCTTTCCCCCTAAGGTCAGGAACACGACAGGGATGTCCATTCTCACCACTGTTATTCAACATAGTATTGGAAGTCCTAGCCTCAGCAACCAGACAACACAAAGAAATGAAAGGCATCTAAATCAGCAAGGAGGAAGTCAAACTTTCACTCTTCACAGATGACATGATATTCTATATGGAAAACCCAAAAGATTTCACCAAAAACCTTCTAGAAATGATCCATGAATTCAGCAAAGTTGTAGGATATAAAATCAATACACACAAATTGGTTGCATTCCTATCCACCAATAATGAAGCAACAGAAAGAGAAATCAAGGAATCAATCCCATCTACAATTGCACCAAAAACTGTAAAATACCTAGGACTAAATCTAACCAAAGAGGTGAAAAATCTATACACTGAAAACTATAGAAAGTTTATGAAAGAAATTGAAGGAGACGTACCAAACAATATGAAAAATATTCCATGCCCATGGATTGGAAGAACAAATATTGTTAAAATGTTGATACAACCCAAAGCAATCTACATATTCAATGCAATCCCTACCAAAATAACACCAGAATTCTTAACAGAGATAGAACAAACAATCCTAAAATTTGTATGGAACCAGAAAAGACCCCAAATAGCCAAAGTAATCCTACAAAAGAAAACCAAGCTGGACACATCACAATCCCAGGCTTCAAGATGTATACAAAGCCATAATCATCAAGACAGTATAGTTCTGTCAAAACAGACACAAAAACAGACACTCAGATCAATGGAACAGAATACAGAACCCAGAAATGGACCCACAAATGTATGGCCAACTAATTTTTGACAAATTAGGAAAGAATAACCAATGGAATAAAGACAGTCTTTTTGGCAAATGGCGCTGGGAAAACTGGACAGCGACATGCAGAAAAATGAACCTGGACCACTTTCTTACACCATACACAAAAATAAATTCAAAAAAGATGAAAGACCTAAATGTAAGACAGGAAGCCATCAAAATCCTAGAGGAGAATTCAGGCAAAAATCTTTTTGACCTTGGATGCAGCAACTTCTTACTCAACACGTCTCCAGAGGCAAAGGAAACAAGCAAAAATGAACTACTGGGACCTCATCAAAACAAAAAGTTTCTGCACAGCAAAGAAAACAATCAGCAAAACTAAAAGGCAACTGACAGAATGGGAGAAGATATTTGCAAATGACACATCAGATAAAGGGTTAGTATCCAAAATCTATAGAGAACTTATCAAACTCAACACCCAAAAAACAAATAATCCAGAGAAGAAATGGGCAAAAGATGTGAACAGACACTTTTGCAAAAAAGACCTCCAGATGGCTAAGAGACACATGAAGAAATGTTCAACATTACACATCATCAGGGAAATACAAATTAAAATCACAATGAGACCACCATCTCACACCACCTCAAACCACCTCAAACCACCTCAAACCACTCAGAGTGGCTAAAATTAACAACTCAGGCAACAACAGATGTTGGCAAGGATGCGGAGAAAGAGGATCTCTTTTGCACTGCTGGTGGGAATGCAAACTGGTATAGCCACTCTGGGAAACAGTATGGAGATTCCTCAAAAAATTAAAAATAGAACTACCCTACAACCCAGAAATTGCACTACTAGGCATTTATCCAAGGGATACAGGTGTGCTGTTTCAAAGGGACACATGCACCCCAATGTTTATAGCAGCTATCAACAATATCCAAAGTATGCAAAGATCCCAAATGTCCATCGATGGATGAATGGATAAAGAAGATGTGGTATACATATACAATGGAGTATTACTTGGCAATCAAAAAGAATGAAATCTTGCCATTTCCAACAAGGTGGATGAAACTAGAGGGTATTATCCTAAGTGAAATTAGTCTGTCAGAGAAAGACAAATATCATATGACTTCACTTATATGAGGAATTTAAAATACAAAACAGATGAACATAAGGGAAGTTAAGTAAATTTAAAAACAAGGAGGGGGACAAAACATAAGAGACTCTTAAATACAGAGAACAAACTGAGGCTTGCTGGAGGGGTTGTGGGTGGGGGGTTGGGCTACATGGGTAAAGGGCATTAAGGAAGACACTTGTTGGGATGAGCACTGGGTGTTATACATAGAGGATGAATCACTGGAATCTACTCCTGAAATCATTATTGCACTATATGCTGACTAAATTGGATGTAAAATAAATAAATAAATAAATAAATAAATAAATAAATAAATAAATAAACAAACAAATAAACAAACAAATGTTAAAAAAAAGAAACCGCAGTGGCAAGTTTATCATAGATTATCTCTTAGAAGTAATCATTTTACAGATGAGGAAAGGAGACCAAATGAAATTACATTTTGTCTTGGGTTATTTGCCTATTTAAGAATATTTGCCTACATAAGAATAAGAACTCAGCTTTTCTGAATCCCTATCACACTAAAACCATCTACCCATGGATTAGCCAAGTAGTGGTCAAAACTACTTGGGTACACTCTGGGATAGAAGCTGTTAATCCTTCCAGCCCCTCCCAATGGGAAAGGCCTAAGTCCCTAAATTTAAGTAGGCAAAGTATTTTAATGGTTGTTATACTTCTAGAAAATGATGTATTTTACCAGGATTTGGAAAACAACAACTATATACAAGATGCTTCCTACCACCAATAACAATACTGCTGCCATAATATATCAAAATGTGTTGAGATTTTTAAAGTACCTGATATTTTAAGATTACCTGATCACAAGAAGACCAATAATAAAATATAATTTCCACATAGTACTTCATAACTTATAAGTTGTTTCATATACATTGTCTTATGAAACCATTTGACATGGGATTTAACTCCTACTCATCCTTCAGTCAGTTTAAAAGCTGCTTCATCTGGAAAGCCCTCTCTAACCTCAATAGACTGAATCAGGGGACACTGTCATATGCTTCTCTAGCAATTAGCTTCCTTGTCTCCTATGTCAACAACATTTGAGTTCTCTGGATACAGAAACATTTCCATCTCATTTATCACTGTATACTCAAAACCTAGTAGAATCCCTGGCACATATTAAAAGATACATAAATACTTGCTGATGAATGAATAAATGAGCAAGAGAAATATTTTAACAACTTGGGAGTAAAGGGGAAAAAAGAAGTTTGAAATATCAAGAGTTTACTATAAAAGACAGCTATATAACCTGAGAATCAGGTCCTCTAAGTGGGTGTTTCCCCCATCTCTGTAGCAACAAGTTTACTAAAACTTCCAGACATTATCATAATGGCTTCAGTAGCTGCAGTTCTAACAAAGCAATGAGAATAGAGCTGGACTATATACATACATATATATATATATATATATATATATATATATATATATATATATATAACTGATCCATCTACAAAATGTTTTTAAGTCAGAAACTGAATGAAAGCTTCCTTTCTAGCAAATGGTACTATTGCTATTCAATAGGAACAATTTGCTTTTGGTACGTTTTGTACCATAGCCGTATACATTAGCTCCCTTTATCAAACATACAGAACACACTAGAAGAAAGATGGTAGAGATTATCTCCTCCCTATGACTTTGTAAACCTCACATAAGGGCTTGAAGGTCTGGGAAGTGACAGATAGGGGATTTTATCTTCAACAAAATAATCACAAATGTAGTTAAACCAACTACACTCTAGAGGCCCATACTGATTTGTAATGGGAAGTAAAAGTCACATGGCCCTGGTCAGAATGTGGCTTTTTCAATCCCAAGATAGCTGATCAATAAAATAATTTTGGCACCACTTAGGCTAGAATAAAATGGCTAACAGAAATGTGTACTATAACTAACATCCAAATTTCTACATCAAATAAATGATACTATTTTCCCCACTTCTTCCCTCCTCCACTCCATCCCTCTCCCTGTTTAAGCCCTCCTAGGAATCGTTTGTCATCCCTGCAAACCCAAATGGCTGACTTTAAAAATACATGTTTATAAAATACTCATACTACGTTCTGCCTCTTAGACTCCCTTGAAATAAAGCAGCCATAATCTCTGTGACAGTTGCCACCATTAATGCCGATCATAAAAGCTGGTAAAGAGGCAGAAATGCTGATTTACCATTCATTGCTACGCTCATATATCCTCTTTCTAATAAAAATCAGTGGAATTATTAGTTTCTGAGAGCTTAGCACTTCAACATTTGTATTTTGAACCTCCCCCACTGTAAGATTTCCGTGTTCCCCATGCTATTTTTTTCTTCCCAAGGAGCTGCCAGCGAAAATGTGCCACACTTGGGCTCTACAGCATACTAAGCTGAAAGAGCATATGTCCTACATCTATAGTGGAAAATTTGGTGTTTAGGGAGCAATGAAGCAAGCTATAACTCAGACTTTAGAGATGAATGCTGTTTGAGACTCCAGTTCTGTTTATAGATACAATTTGAAAAGCTTAGATATCTTTCCTGTAAGAATTTTTACTCCCAAGACTGGGTAAAAAATAGTGGTGCTACAATGTCTGATATGAAAAATGCATTCTTCTTCATTTCTCCTTTATTTAAGTTTTATCTAACACATTAATGTAAATGAAGTCAAACAGCACTAAAAGTATATGGCAATAAGGTGTACCAAATGCTGAAATCATTGGCATATGCATCTGGATAAGATGTAGGACTCCAAGAACACACGGTATTAATTTGATTTAGCTTGATGCTTTATGTGGTACTTTCACTTAACTCAGAATTATATTGTAGAAACACTGAGAGTTTTTAAATGAGATTTGACCTAGCCATATTACCAGTTGTAAAAGTGCATCCTCTCCAGAATACCAGAGTCATTCAATGGGAAGTGATCACCAGGTTACAGTTGCACCCCATCTTATCACACACACACACACACACACACACACACACACACACACTGAATAATGCCTACACACTCTTGCCTTAAAAGAAACCAAAAGGCAAAGGTCTAAACTGGAACATTGTTTCATATTACTTCAGACCAATCATACCCCTCTCTACAATACAAAGTCATGTCAATTCCACAACTTGTTTACTTATGCTTTCCTTTAGCAAAAGTATATTGAGTACTTACTAGGTAGAAATCACTCAGCTAGATGTTACAGATACAATGTTACTTTCTCTTTTAAGAATAGAGATTTAAAATTTTTGAGAGAGCGTGGCGGGGGGAGGGCTAGCACAAGCAGGGGAGGTGCAGAGAGAGAGGGAGACACAGAATCCAAAGCAGGCTCCAGGTTCTGAGCTGTCAGCACAGAGCCCCACATGGGCTCGAACTCACATATTGTGAGATCATGACCTGAGCCGAAGTCGAATGCTTACCTGACTGAGCCACCCAGGAGTCCCAAGAGTAGAAGTTTAGATAAGAAATAAACTACAAAGCAAAGTAACTTGAGACTGTCTTCAGTGTCATAAAGAAAAGTATAGTATGATGTGACAGAGCACATTGTCCTTTTCAGAGATACCTCGCTTCATATTATATTGACATTGTGTGTGCCATTTGTCTCTCCAGTAAATTTACCATCATCACCCATTCCTACTGATTGAAACAGGATTAAGCTATTCTAGTAAAGCTTTTACTCAACTCTGAAATACACTAGAGAGTTAGAAAAATTAAAAAGTTATCAAAATGATAGACACAGAAGACAAGACTGTAAGCACTTTGGAGGGAACAGGAGTGAGCCCTGGGTGATGTCAGGCACACATAGCAGATAATCTCAATGCATGGAGAGATGATGGATGGATGGATGGATGGATGGATGGACGGACGGATGGAAGGATGAAGAAGAAACTCAGAAAAGGAAGGGTCCTTAATTCAACACAAACAACAAACAATTACTAAGTGCTCACTGTGACACAGGCATTGATTTAGAGCTCAAGGACATATAATAATAATAATAGCAATAGTTCACATTTATTGAGCACTTACTAAGTGCCAAGCACTGTGCTAAGAACTTTTATATATTTCCTTGTTTAATGTTCACAACAACCTCAGTGACAGTTATTATTATTTTCATTTTGCAGACGAGAAGCTATGAAGAATTTTTTTTAACTTCCTTGCCCAAGGTCACACAGTTAACAAATACGGGATTACTGTCAGGACATTCACTCCATTCTTCAACCTCTTATTTTTATAGATGTCCTATTTGTATAGATCAGCTTACGATCTACTGAGGGAGGAAGGTTCTAGATAAATATGCTAGTAAAATGTAAGATAAATACCATGAAACACTATAAATGAAATTTGATGTTTTTTTCAAAGTAAATATAATGTCTAGCTGATGCTGTAAAAATCTATAGCCCGAAGACACAATTACCAGACTCAGCAACACATTCTAGGTCTTACCACAGCATAGTGTTTGAAACAAGTTACTCTGCTAACTTCTTCCACTAATTGAAATATGCTATTTCTCTTTATTCATTTTAAAATTTAGCTGATCTTGGGGCACCTGGATGTTTCAGTTGGTTAAGCATCGGACTCTTGGTTTCGGCTGATGTCATGATCTCACAGGTCATGAGTTCAAGCTCTGCATCTGGCTCTGTGCTGATCGTGCTGAGCTTATACCGAAGATTCTCTCTCTCTCCCTCTCTCTGCCCCTCCACTGCTTGTGCTATCTCTGTGTCTCTCAAAGTAAACTTTTAAAAAGAAATAAATAAAATTAAATTAAATTAAATTAAATTAAATTAAATTAAATTAAAATTTAGCAATCTTGGGGCATCTGGGTGACTCATTTGGTTAAGTGTCCAACTCTTGATTTTGGCTCAGGTCATCATCTCATGGCTTGTGGGATCGAGCCCCACATCAGGCTCTGCACTGATAGCATGAAGCCTGCTTGGGATTCTCTTTCTCCTTCTCTTTCTTCCCCTTCCCTGCTTGTGCTAGCTCTCTCTCTCTCTCTCTCTCTCTCAAAATAAATAAACACTTTTAAAATAATAATAAATAAAATTTAGCTAATCTTTCCTTTACCTGTTTATGGAGTGTTTTGTACATATTTTTTATTTATTTTTAATTTTTTTTAACGTTTATTCATTTTTGAGAGACAGAGAGAGACAGAGTTCAAGAGAGGGAGACACACAATCTGAAGCAGGCTCCAGGCTCCAAGCTATCAGCATAGAGCCTGATGCAGGCCTTAAACTCATGAACTGTGAGATCATGGCATGGGCCAAAATCAGACTCTTAACCAACTGAGCCACTCAGGTACCCCTTGTACATATTTTATATTGTTATCATTTGCTTATAGATCTGCTTTCCCCTATAGATAAAGTCCCTGCAAGTAAGAACTCTCTCCATACTTTCCCCCTAACTCACTGCCTAGAATTGATATGTAGCAAACAGCCAATAAATGTTCATTCAGTAAACAGTAAGGTGCCTTAGCAGCCATCCAGATGTAACACAACAGTATGGCCTCAATTTAAATGCAATAATTGTAATTCAATTCTGGATTAAATGACTTCTTAATGTACAAAGACTTTTGAGATGACATTCAGGCATTATTTAGTATGGTTCCAAATAGACTATTATTGTACTATAATGAATAGAATGCTAGAACACTTAAAACCACTAATATTTTCTCAACATTATGAATAGATCTACCAGGAGGCAGACGAAACATGGCAAGTACATGTCAGGTATGCTACGATACTCCTACCCTACAAGAGACGCTGCTAATCAATCATGACAGTCATTTCTTCTGAGCTTGAGCTGATCCTTAGCCACTTTCCAGCATGACATTCTAGCAGTCAGTGCCGACTGATGGGTGCTTCATTATCACTTGACACTCACTTGTCAGGCTTGACCTGGATCAAGTCACATAATTTTCCTATCTGCAACATTTCACCATTTAGTACTTCTCCTTTCAGTGACGAAAGAAAGCACATGGCTATCTCAGAGAAATCTCAGATAACCAGGGCTCCAGATTTTATTTGAGCCAGCTGTGTCCCGACAACCAGTCTATAGACACTGCTGATCTGCAGTTGATTCTTCACCACTTCATGGGGGGGGGGGGGGGGGGGGGGGAGAAAAGAAGAGAAAAATAGCGTACGTACTGGTCAGGCTAGCTGGGGAGCTTTTTAAATATATAGATCACCAGTCTTGAATCAACATCTCTAGAGATTAAGTCCAAAACTCTGTAAATATACGTACATTGTGAAGTGCAGTCAGGTTTAGGTACTGCTGGGTATTTGTGTCTGTAGGTGTATTTTCAATTGTATATTTTTGAAACAAATTATGTTTTTCTAAAACTGTCATTTTTTATCATTCGTAAGTTTTATCCTTCATTTATGAAATAATGGATAAATAGTAGTAGTGAGGGTATTTTGGATTACCTTTTTTAATTCCATACTAAGCAAAATAGAGCTGCAACACCTATATAAGTCCATTTTTTTCTGAAATTTTGCTGATCTTTTAAACCAAAAGTTCTAAAAACCACAGAATCTAGTGATACCCACTTCTCAGATTAGATAAGTTTGCACATTCAGGGTGAAATGGTGGGTGGATAATAAGCCTGCCAGAAATCTATTTTCATTCCAAACTGAATAACCTCCCAGGAGACAACACCACAATAGAAACGAAAAAAGAAACGTCAAGAGGACAAGCTAGGCTAAACAGCAGAGGCCTCTTCCAGGAAAGGGGGGCGATGATTCTGGTGCACATCACACGCCTGGCTCTGATACAGCTTCAGGCAATTCTAGGTGCTGTGCAGCACGGTTATGAGAGTAAAGGGAAAGGGGAGGGGTCACGAAAAGAAGAAGAGCCAGGTGCTTACTAAAACCTCTGTAAGATATTGACGTTTGGAAACACCTTTAACAGTGTAGCACACAAAGGGGCAGAGGCATCCCCCACACTTTTCCATGTGCCACTGGGTAGCTCGGCCACCTCAGAGCCTTCCTCATACCTGTGGCAGTGGCAGCTTGGTGGCAGACAAACAAGGGGCTGCCGCGAGCAGGGAGAAACCACTGTGCTCTGCCCAATAGGGCAGCCAAGCCCAGATCAGGGATCAGCAGTACCTGAGAAACAGCAGATCTGAGGTGTGACAGCAGTGCCCAGCCACGACAATGACACTTAGCAGGCACTGTGGAGCCCAGCAGCCACGTCCTCTGTGGAGCCGAGCTCAGGGAATACCACGTGGTTTTCTTTTCTTTTTTTCTTTCCTTTTGAGAGAGAGGGAGAGAGAGAGAGAGCACATAAGCACGAGCAGGGGAGGGGGCAGAGGCAGAGGGAGAGAGAATCTTAAGCAGGCTCCATGCTCAGCACAGAGCCCAATGTGGAGCGTGATCTCACAACCACGAGATCATGACCTGAGCCAAAATCGAGAGTCGGTCACGTACGTGACCGAGCCACCCACGTGCTCCTGCCATGTGGTTTCCAATGAGCATTTATGAGAGACCTCCTAAAAACACTTGAGATAAAGAGGGAGAGGTCTTCACAGGAGGCTTAGGACTGACATTAGAAGTCTCAGGCAAAAGTCCAAGTAGTTTCGATACATAATCTGTTACCCCATTTGGAATCCCAATAGACCCTGTAGTACCTTTCAAATCCCCGTGCAGTACAGCCCGCCATGCAGTAGCCTCTGTGAAATGAGAATGTAAGACACATTAGCAAATTTCACAGGAGCATTCTCCCACAATCCTCTGGGTTGTAAGTTTCTCTTTGGTCACATACACAGAAGGTCAAATGAGTGGGAAATTAGAAATGACCCTAGTAAAAAAAAAAAAAAAAAAACACATCAAAACTAATTCAAACCATGACCCAAATGACCTCGGGGAAAGTATTTTTCACAACTACGAAATTTTTACACTAGAAAATAAAAGGATGGCTGCCTTTGCCACAGTAATTCTCTGTCATATGTGCATTATCCCAATTAGTCTAGCAGAAAGACTTCACGACGTAATCGAAGCAATGAGCTGATAAAAACCTTCCTCCCTGGCTGTAGCAATTGGTCCAAGAACGAAATTAGCATTCTTTCCTAGCTTTTTTCCATTCTTTTCCTAGCTGAGAGAGATGACTCTGTTTTTATTGTTTTGTTTTTACAGATGGACCAGAAAGAAACCCATGCCACCAAAAAAAAAAAGTTCATCTGCAGGAGGAACAATGAGCTTGACAGAGAAGGAAGCAAAGAGGAGAAATGGAGAGGGAAGTATACAAGGTTGTTCAAGACCCTAGTTTCCATCTCTGAGTTCCTTAGAACAACCATCGTTCTTGCAGCAATTCATTTGACTTCATAAACTGCCTAAGTAAGTTCCCTGGTTTGAGCTGGGTTTCTGCCACTTGCATCCAAAAGAATTCATGGCTGAACTATTAGTTAAGATACTTTCATCTGCAAGTAAAGAAAAGTTACGGGTGGTATCTTAAACTTTAAGAATATGTGTTGTTAACAGTAGTACCTGGTTGGCTTTGTCAGTGGAGTGTGGACTCTTAATCTCGGGGTTGTGAGTTTGAGCACCGTGCTGGGTATACAGATTACTTAAAATCATTTTTAAAAAAAGAATATTTATTGTTAACAAGCCTAAAGTGATCCCATTTTCAAAAATGCCATCAAAGACCAAGTTTCCTCTTCTCCTCCTGTTCTGTCACTCTCAAAGTCCAGGATTTTGCCTCAAGTTTGTATCCTCATTGTCACAAGATGGCTGCCACACCACGAGCCATCATGTCATTATAGTACCTAAAGCAGGAAAAGAAACGAAGCATATAAATGGGCAGTTTTGCTTAACGGGGAAAAAAAATCCCAGAAAAATCCAGAAAATCCCCAGCAAATTTGTTCTTACCTCTCATTGGCTAAAACTGCAAAAGCCATAACTGGCTTATGCCTCATGATTTATACCCATGACTGGGTCCTTTGCTAGCAGCATTCTGTTAGAAAAGAAGGGGCATTGATGTTGGAGTTACCAACCAACAGTATGTATTCCAAATCTGTAGGGAATAGAGGTTCAGGAGTATAATTGTGGTCGTATTTCCATCTAGATTCTTGAATGATGATGATGATGATGATTAATATTTCTAACTCTGGACAAGGCCTTTTTCTAAGAAATATACTTAATTATTTGAAACAATTTACTGCAACCTCACAACATCTGATGAGATAGGAATTATTACTACTATCATGTTAGCTATGTGGAAAGAGGTATCTTGGAACTAAGTAATTCACGCAAAACCACTTGGCTGTAAAGTATGGTGTTGAGATTTGAATCCAGGAAGTCAAGTCCTAGAGATGAAGTTCTGTTACATTATGTTACACCAGTCTGTTCTCTCCAAAATCGAATGTAATATAACAGTAAAGAGAAAATATGAAGCTTTGTGCACAGGAAGAGTACTGTTCTTAAAGTATTATTTCTCCCTAAGCTGACCTTGAAATTATAGATGCTATGTTTCCAAAAAGAATACATTAATTCCAAAATGTAGATCATTCCCACTAACCTCCTTTCTGGTTCTTTCTATGCACGCAAATAACAGGGTATAGGATCAGAAAATCCTTTGTACGGGGAAATACAGAACAATTCAATTAATAATTTCAATTTCACTTGGCATTAAAGGTGTTTTAAAAATAGATATCTTTATCTCAATGAAAGCAAGACCATTAAATGAAAAGAAGTCCCTCTGAAGATTGAAAACTCAATGACACTAAATTAGTCAATGGATTTAAAATTACAAAGACTTAAAACCCAGAGAAAAGAAGATTTTATAGCGTCTTTTATCCAGTGACTTTGGATAGTGGGCCTTGAGAGAAAGACAAAATTCATTCTAAAGAGGCATGAGAAGCCAAAACTTAAAAAAAAAAAAAAAGTGCTCTTACAACTGTGAAAAGACAGATGACATTGAACAGTGTAATATCATTTTCCAAGCAGAGTACATTAAAAACAGAGGGGAACAAAGTAAATTTAGATTAAGCCAATCTAAAATTTAGGTAAATAGAACTTATTAGAATTTAGGAATCTAAATTTCTGTTCTTATTCTTAATGATTTTGCCTGTTAGTCATACAGGCAAACTTTTTAAAAAGAAGCATAATTCTTGTCTCAACAGCTTCCCTTTAATTAACTCTCTGGTCTAATGTCAGCCAATTGTTTTCAAAGGGTGATTAACTTCTGCTCCACTGTGTGAACAGTGACCAAGCTGTGTCTGTATAGCAGCTGCCATTTCATACCTGAAGAGGCAAAGGAGATGAGTGCCTGCTGGATTGGTATAATAACTGGGGAACATAAAAATGGAAATGACCTTGAAATCTTCAATAGACAATAGCTTAATGACTTCTGCTTAGCCACATAGATTACTTTTTCCCTTCTGTCTAATAGAAAATGATAAGTGAACAAGACTATCAATATAATCCTATACATTAAAGAAAATGAATTGGAAATGTAATGTTCACTAACCCAGGTTGCTCAAGCCACTTTTACTACATACTACAAGTAACTCAGTTCAGTTACTAGAGAGTTAGGCAGAGGAAAGAAGTTTGCTTCAAACAGCAATTTCTTCATTAATATTAAGCACCTTTCTTTGTCCAAGCACTGGACTAGAACCAGGGATACAAGGAAGTTAGACCTGGACCTTTACATCAGGTACAGCCGTAGAATCCAGAGATCAAGAAACCAGAAAACCATCCATCCCCTAAAACAGATACAAAACTTTACCCTAAATTCAAGAATCTATGCATCTGGGGTGCCTGGGTGGTTCAGTCGGTTAAACATCCAACTCTTGATTTTGGTTCAGGTCGTGATCTCACCGTTCATGATTTCGAGCCCTACATTGGGCTCTGCACTGACAGTGCAGAGCCTGCCTGGGATTCTCTCTCCCTCCCTCTCTCTCTCTGTCTCTCTCTCTGCCCCTACCCCACTTGTGCTTGCTTGCTCTCTCTCTCTCTTTCAAAATAAATAAACTTTAAAAAGAAAAAGAATGGAATTTCACTTTTATCTTCCCAATGCTCCAGTAGACACTCTGATTATTTTTCCTGTGTTAAGACTGGTTGTAATGCCCATGGGCCCCTGCAAAGCTCTCTAAGGGCACATTGCACAATAGTGCTTCAGCAGAGTATAAGGATGAGTTTCTCATAGATCTAAAATATGTCCTAGGGGTGCCTGGGTGGCGCAGTCAGTTGGCCATCCATCTCTTGATTTCAGCTCAGGTCATGATCTCATGGTTCATGAGATTGAGCCCTGCGTCGGGCTCTGTGCTGGCAACTTGGAGGCTGCTTGGGATTCTCTCTCTCTCTCTCTCTCTCTCTCTCTCTCTCCCTCTCTCTCTCTGCCCCTCCCCCATTCTTGCTCACTCTCGCTCTCTCAAAATAAATAAATAAACTTTTTAAAAAAAGAATCTGTGCATCCCATTGACTATGCATATTATTTTTTCTTAATTTTTCTTAGTTATGAAAAAAAGACATTTTCGTATACTCATGAGATTTAAAAAAAAATTTTTTTAATCACAAAATCATCTCCCTAACATTTCCAGCAGAAACTTCAAAAGAAGAGGTCTTTACCGATTTTTCTGTTACCTTGGTTCTATTCAACACTAATGTAAATATGTAATCCACCAACCAATCACCTGGATGTCAATGTAACAGTCCACCTATTATCTAGTATTCCACATATATGTAGAGGTAGCCAGCTCCTTGGCTTGTCATCCCAAAATTTTAGTTTAAAGTACAAACTAAATACCAAGAAATTCTTTTGACTCAAATCCCTCATGCTTTAACTTGATCACCATCTTCTTATTTTGTTGTGATGCAAAAGGAATATGCTTATAATTTTCTACAATGCTTCTATTGATTGACATTTGTAATTTTTTGAAATTTATGATAGATGGTAAATCTACCATATTATTGAGATTAACATACTTATTTATCCAACAACTTTTCAGAACCTACATGGACTGTGATACTATGTTTCATACTGGGGATGCAATGGTGAGACACAGTCCTATTCTCTTGAAATTTCTACTCTTGTAGGAGAGAAAGAAACATAATCATACAGATGTTATGTAGAACTGTGACAACGGATTTTAAATAGGAAGTGCCTAGCATTATAAAAGCCTAATACAACAGAATACAACCTTTTATAGGGAATAAGTGAAGGCTTCCTAAGGCAAATTATCTTCAAGCTGAGAAAGAGGAAGAATTGATGGAAGAGAAAAATCAGTGTCTCACTCAGAGGTCAGAGTCCATGCAAAGGCCCTATGGCAAGGGAACACATGACGTAAGTCAGCAGTTTTCATAGTGTGGTCAGGAACCCCAGTGAAAATAGTCAAAAGTATTTTCATAATAATATAAGATGTTACTTGCATGTTTCACTATGATTCTGTCATGGATGTGCTGTGAAATTTTCCAACAGCAACATGATATGTGATATCACAACAAATTAAATGTATGAGAAGATACACAATTCCAGCTGTCCTTTATCAAGCCAGATATTAAAGAAGTTTATAGAAATGTAAAACAAAGCTCCTCCTATTACTCAGTTTCTATTTAGAAAAATACAGTTAATCCTTATTTTTAAAATTTAATCATGTAATTGTTACAGCAAATACTCAGTGCCCAGGAAGAGACAAGCCACACGCACTCAGGGGATCAGAAAAGACTGTTTATTGCGTACCGGTGCCGATCCAGCCAAGTCACCTCCAAAGGCTGAGCCCCAAACCTTGGCATCGGGCTTCTTTTACGGCTGGGATGGTAGGGGGTTGAGAGACAAAAGAAAAAGGGGAGGGGGCCCTTGTCAGTGGTACTACATAAGTAGTTGGTGGAGGAAGGAAACAAGTAAGATTACAGGAGCCAAAAGTATGCAAAGGGAGTATCCAGCCTCGGGCATCTGACTGGCCCCTTTTATCTTGTTTTTACTAGCTTTCCTTCTCATAATAGCCAATTAATGATATTTTTAATAGATTAATAAGCTCTTTATAAATTTTTTAATTTTCATTTCTAATTATGGTAAACATTAATAAATGTAATACACAAAGAAAGCTAATTGCCATCCTCAATAAAGTTAAGATATTATAGGGAAGAGTTCCTGTTACCAAAAAGTTTGAAACCTGCTGATATGAAGAAATCAAAAAAAAAAAAAGAAAAAATCTGCAGAAGCTGAGAGAGAAGACCCTCACCAGAACGCTGCTTCCTCTTGCTCTCCCCCTCCCACAGGTATCTACTTCCTTTCAGTTTAGAGAAAGCAACTCCCTTCATCACAAATACATAGATACACACGTACACTTGCATGCATGTACGTGTGTACGTCTATGTGCACGCATATACGAAATATGGAAGATGAACAGAGTTCTTCGGTTCCTGGAATCAAGGCCAGCCACATACTCTGCAAGGTCCCATGCACACTGAAAATGTGGAACCCCTACTCAGAAATCATGAAAGTGCTGTAAAGGTACTGAGATGCCATGTTTTGTCATTCTTCAATGAGCTCTCTCTCTCATCTAGTGTTTGTTATTTGCTACTTAAGGCCGTTCTGAGAAAATTCAAAATTTTAATTATTAACATGAATTTTACGGTGCATTTTTATATTGTATGGTGCTGGTTTTAAACGTAAACATGAAAGCATTTACCTCATGTGCAAAGTCACCAAACAACACAATGTATTTCATAGCTCATACATGCAGAAGTATTCCATTCCACACAACAGGGGAACTACTGCCACTATCTTTATTTCAATTCTTGACACACACACAAGCTACCAATACTCATTGGTGAAGAAGGATGGACTGAAAGTGAAAGAAACTGTGGCATCATTTTAAGCCCAAGTAGTTGGCTAATTGCAGGGAAGTGCCATGAACAAGAAATGATAGGGCTGCTCAGTCATCTGTGTTTCTAGAAATTCCACTGGCTTTTTTCTGTGTTGGAAGCAAGTTCTGGTTCAGATGGAAATGGTGGTGTCCTCTCTTAGTGTGGTAGTTAAAAAATACCCCCCAAAGATATCCCCATCCTAATCCCTAAAACCTGTGAGTATGTTACCATACATGACAGGAGGGACTTTGTAGACGTGATCAGTTAAGGATGTTATGACCGGGGATTGTCCTAGATTATCCAGGAAGGTCCAACGTAACTCTTATAAGAGGGCAGGAGGATCACAGATTCAGAGGAGGTAATGTAACAACAGAAGCTGAGAAAGAACTTTGGAAATTCTATACTGCTGGCTTTAAAGACAGCAGAGGACGCAGCCATGAGGCAAAGAATGAAGGCAGCCTCTAGAAGCCAGAAAAATCAAGAGAATAGATTCTCCCCTACAGCTTCTGGAAAGAAGGCAGACTGATTTTAGCTGTCTGACACATACTTCAGATTTCTGACCCCAAAACTGTAAGAAAATAAATCCGTATTGTTTAAGCCACTAAGCTGGTGGTAATTTACCACGGCAGCAAAAGGAAATTGATACACTAGGTCACAGAGGTACTCACTGTGAGTCTTTCAGGATCCCACACATTGTGGCTCCACCAGGATTCTATGCTCCAGGAGTGTCAGAAAGGCAACGCGTAAATGGGGCTGTGAGGGATGTCAGGCACGCAGACCCTGCCCACACACATTCTCCACGGTCCCACTGGACCTCACTTACAACACTCAAGTTCAAAGATAAAATTAAGAGTTTCAAGACAGAGACAACAGAAAATCAAACCAAGCATGGGCCCTCCAAGTACAGACCTCTGTGCAAATGCACAGGTTGCTCGCCTGTGAAGCTAGTGTTGCCAGAAGGAATAGTCTCCAAAAGTGAAGCAAATTGGTGGGAACTGAGAAAAATACAGCACTAATTGCAGTACTCTGCAGTACTCAAATCTGTTGTGTTTTTTTTTAATTTGAATTTTAATTCTTTTTGGAATGAAACAGGCTCTTCACTATTTACAAGGTTATTTCTGAGTTGCAAAAATTCTCTCTTTGTGTTTCTCCTTTTTTATAATGTTTCTGCCCTGTATCTCCACCCACACACCGTTCAGTCTTGGCGGCCACAATCAGACAGACACAAAGCACAAGAATTCTTCTTGCATCTGGAGTGGAAACCTCACCTTCGCTGCAGACAGTAACTGATCCAGGACTGTTAAATCAAATCTGGTTTTTGTAAGACGGGTTTCCAAACCCTGCTCCATTAGTCTTCCATACACACACATACATGCACAGAATTTCCAGGTTTAAAGTCCAGAAATATGTACTTTTTAAAGCTCTATAATTGATACATTCTGGTAATTGCTGCTGTTGAGAACCGCTGAGAAAAACCATTAATTTAATGTTTCAGAGAATAAAGAATGAGATGTAGGAAAGAGGCCAAGATCACTAGCTTTGAGAAGCATTTTCAACAGCCACCCAAATAGGTAGTGAAGCCAACATAAGCCACATACAAGTTGGCACGCAGAGTTCTTGACATTTCTTTCCTCATGAGAAATGGAATGTTCAGGGGGGAGGATGTGAAGGTGGTTTAAAAAAATAATAATAATAACTGAATCTGAGGGAAAGGGAAAATTATCTTTGAAGACTCAGAGAATGAACAAAGCCCTGAATCTCATTTAGTCAAAGAACCAAAAGAAAAGTGCCAGACAACTTTAAGGGACCTTCAGTAGAATGCAATAAAAGGTGGCCAAATAGGCCAGAAAGTCTAAGGAAAAATCAAACAATAAAATGGAAGGACAGTTAGTTGAGGAAACTCAAAGACAACAAAGTAAAATTTAAAGGAACATAAATAGGGGCACCTGAGTGGCTCAGTCAGTTGAGCATCTCTTGATTTCGGCTCAGATCATGATCCCAGGGTCATGGAATCAAGCCCCACATCAGGCTCCACACTGAGTATGGAGCCTGCTTGAGATTTTCTGCCCTTCCCTGTTTGTGCTCTCTTTCCCTAAAATAAAATTTAAAAACATAATTAAATAAAGAAGAGATATAAAAAGTAGCATGTATTCAGTTAACGGCTGAGATTCAGATTATTTTAACATTGATGAAGACTACAGTTTTCAATTACTACAGAAGATAAAACCAAAGGGAACAGCCACGTTTTATAAGACTAATACCAAAAAAGATGGAGGACTTAGGATAAAATATTTGAATATAGTACAAGAAGCTTATATTTCTCTATTACCATCCAGAGATTCTCAAATTGAGTTAAGCGACATAATCTAAACATAAGCTGCTTCCAAGAGACATACCTAAAATAAAATGGCATTAAGATGTTTTTAAAAGATAGGCAAAGATTTGTCAAATTGAGAACAAACTGTCTGCAACCATGAATTTAATAGGATGGAGAATTGACTGTCCTCCATTAACATGATTTTACTATTCCAGTAAATTCTTGGCGAGGAATATAAAGTTTCAAATAACATTATTGTTCGTTTCATGAACTCTTTAAAATCCATTTATCCAAACAATGGACTGATCAACTTCCCTCCTCCTCAGGCATTAGAATGAATAGCCCACTTTTCAGAAAGAGAGATTTCTTAAATGAGCAGACTTCTTTGTTATCAAACAACTGTTTACTCATCAAGACTTCCTTCAAAACTTTCATCTTTGCTGTGCCCACCAACCCTAAATTGTAATATCAAAAATTGCACAATTCCACTTGGATCCCTGCATGGGAGACCCATCTTAAACCAAACCATAAAACTCTTTAAATATCCACCCACCCATGGTTTCCTTTCTTACTGCAGTAAGTAATACACTCATCTTCACTTGAACAATGTGGCCTTTGAGTAGGTTTTTATCCTGAGTTAGCAGTCAACAAAGTAACCAAAAAAGTTAGCACCACTTATCAGATGAACTAAACGATAACTAAATATAAAGCTGGATGTTATTTTGTATTGATAAAAAAATATAATCCACAAGCAAGACACAGCATCATAAAACTTTAAGTGATAAATCAAATATATATATGTATATATATATGTATATATGTGTATATATGCTGTATATATATATATATATATATATATATATATATAGGCCAGAAATATATATAAATATATATATATATATATATATATATATATATATATATATATACACACACACACACACACACACACACACATATAGGCCAGTATATATATATATATATATATATATATATATATATATATACTGTCAAATATAAGTAAAATTCAAACTGTTAAAAGACTGACAGAAACAAAACTGCACTGGGAGAATTTAACTTTTGATGGTTTACGTAGTCAAAAAAGAAAAGATGACAAATAGACAAGTACAAAAAAATGGTCAAAATGGTAATAATTTCAGACAAAAAACTTTTTCATTAATTTTTGAAGTTTTTAAAGTTTATTTATTTTGAGAGACAGAGTGAGCAGGAGAGGGGCAGAGAGAGAATCCCAAGCAGGCTTTATGCTGTCAGCTTGGAGCCTAACACAGGGCTCGAAGCCACGAGCCATGAGATCATGACCTGAGCCAAAATCAAGAGTCAGACACTTAACCTACTGAGCCACCCAGGTACCCTAAAAATCAATTTTTAGGCAAAGCCCAGTAAACTCTTTTTTTTTTAACTTATTGAAATTTAAGTTAGTTAACATACTATGTAGTATTGGTTTCGAGTAGAACCCAATGATTCATCACTACATATGACACCCAGTGCTCATCCCAACAAGTACCCTCTTTAATGCCCATCGCCCATTTAGCCAATCCCTCCACCCACCTCCCCACCAGCAACCCTCAGTCTGCTCTCTGTATTTAAGAGTCTCTTATGGTTTGCCTCCCTTTCTCTTTTTTTTAATTTATTTTTTAAAATTTTTTTAATATTTGTTTATTTTTGGGACAGAGAGAGACAGAGCATGAATGGGAGAGGGTTAGAGAAAGGGAGACACAGAATCTGAAGCAGGCTGCAGGCTCCGAGCTGTCAACACTGAGCCCGATGCGGGGCTCGAACTCATGGACTGTGAGATCATTACCTGATCTGAAGTCGGACCCTTAACTGACTGAGCCACACAGGCACCCCTTCTCCCTTTCTCTTTTTATCTTATTTTTCCTTCCCTTCCCCTATGTTCATTTGTTGTTTTTTTTTTTTATTTTTTTTAATGTTTTTATTTTTGAGACACAGAGAGACAGAGCATGAGCAGGGGAGGGGCAGAGAGAGAGAGGGAGACACAGAATCCAAAGCAGGCTCCAGGCTCCAAGCCGTCAGCACAGAGCCTGACGCGGGGCTCAAACTCATGGACTGTGAGATCACGACCTGAGCCAAAGTCGGACACTAAACCAACTGACTCACCCAGGTGCCCCGTGTTTTTTTTTTTTTTAATTCTACCCATGAGTGAAATCCCGTATTTGTCTTTCTCTAATGTATTTCACTCAGCATAATGAACTCTAGTTCCATCCACGTTGTTGCAAATGGCAAGAGTTCATTCTTTTTGATCACTGAGTAGTATTCCTGTGTGGGGGGGGGTGTGGGTGTGTACACTACATATTCTTTATCCATTCATCAGACATTTGGGCTCTTTCCATAATCTGGCTCTTGATAGCACTGCTATAAACACTGGGGCACATGTGCCCCTTTGAATCAGCATTTTTGTATCCCTTGGATAAATACCTAGTAGTGCAATTGCTGGGCCATAGGGTAATTTTATTTTTAATTTTTTGAGGAATCTCCATACTGTTTTCCAAAGCGACTGCACCAGTTTGCATTCCCAAAAGCAGTGCAAAAGGGTTCCTCTTCCTCCGCATCCTCGCCAACATCTGTTGTTGCCTGAGTTGTTAATTTTAGCCATTCTGACTGTGTGAGGTAGTATCTCATCATGGCTTTGATTTGTATATCTCTGATGATGAGTGACGTTGAGCATCTTTTCATGTGCCTGTTGGCCATCTGAATGAATGTCTTCTTTAGAAAAGTGTCTATTCATGTCTTCTACCTATTTCTTCAATGAATTATTTGTTTTTTGGGTGTTGAGTTTGATGAGTTCTTTATAGATTTTGGATACTAACCCTTTATCTGATATGTCATTTGTAAGTATCTTCTCCCATTCAGTCAGTTGCCTTGTAGTTTTGATTGTTTCCTTCACTGTGTGAAGCTTTTTATTTTGATGAGCTCCCAATAGTTCATTTTTGTTTTTATTTCCCTTGTTTCCAAAGACACATATAGTTAGAAGTTGCTGCAGTGGAGATCAAAGAGGTTGCTGTCTGTTTTCTCCTCTAGGATTTTGATGATTTACTGTCTCGCATTTAGGTCTTTCATCCATTTTGAGTTTATTTTTGTGTATGATGTAAGAAAGTGGTCCAGGTCCATTCTTCTGTATGTTGTTGTCCAGTTTTCCCAACACCATTTGCTGAAGAGACTGTCTTTTTTTCTATTGGATACTCTTTCCTACTTTGTTGAAGATTAGTTGGCTATACATTTGTGGGTCTATTTCTGGGTTCTCTGTTCTGTTCCATCAATCTATGTGTCTGCTTTTATGCCAATACCATACTGTCTTGATGATTACAGCTTTGCAATATAGCTTGAAGTCCAGAATTGTGATGCGTTCAGCTTTGGTTTTCTTTTTCAACATTACTTTGGTGATTCAGGGTCTTTTCTGGTTCCATATTAATTTTAGGGTTGTTTGTTCTAGCTCTGTGAATAATGCTGGTGTTATTTTGGTAGGAATTGCATTGAATGTGTAGATTGCTTTGGGTGGAATCGACGTCCTAACAGTATTTGTTCTTCCAATCCATGAGCATGGAATGTTTTTCCATTTTTTGTGTGTCTTCTGCAATTTCTTTCATAAGCTTTTTATAGTTTTCAGAATACAGATCTTTTAACTCTTTGGTTAGGTCCATTCCTAGGTATCTTATGTTTTTTTTGGTGTAATTATAAATTGGATTGATTCCTTGATTTCCTTTTCTGCTACTTCATTATTGGTGTATAGAAACATCCTGTGACTTTGCTGAATTGACGATATCAGTTCTAGCAGTTTTTTGGTAGAGTCTTTCAGGTTTTCCATGTAGAGTATCATGTCATCTCTGAGGAGTCAATGTTTGACTTCTTCTTTGCCAATTTCTATGCCTTTCATTTATTTTTGTTGCCTCATTGCTGAGGCTAGGATTTCCAGTACTATGCTGAACAACAGTGTGTCGTGTTCTTGACCTTACGGGGAAAGCTCTCAGTTTTTGCCATTGAGGATGATATTAGCTGTGGGTTTTTCATATAGGGCCTTTAAGATGTTGAGGAATGTTCCTTCTATCCCTACTTTCTTGAGGGTTTTTACCAAGAAAAGATGCTGTATTTTGTCAAATGCTTTTTCTGTATCTATTGACAAGATCATATGGTTCTTATCCTTTCTTTTATTAATGTGGTAAAACCCAGTAAGCTCTTAAGTACTTCTTATTGAGAATTTGAATAATTCAACTATAGTTCTAAATCCATAACTATAAAAGAAACTATAGCCTACAAAAGAAACTGTCTTTGCAAATGTATTTGGAACAAAGATTGTTTTTAATGACAATATATCACTCCATAATAGAGAAATCTCAAATTCCTAAAGCAAATACTATTCAAACCACAGTCACTGGTCAAAGTGCCATAGAGCAAGAAATTAATAATTTATTTTAACTAACCTAAATGAAAATGTAAAACATAATCTACATAGCTACTGGCTCAAAGAGCAAATTAAAACAATTACACATCATGTAGAAAAAAATTAAACTAAGTGAACTACTTATCAAAACTTATGGGTTATAGCCAAAGCTATTTCATCATAACAGCTATTTTCCAGAATTGGTGCTAATTACATTACATGCAGCTACTTACTTCATTTTAACATTTTTTTGAGAGAGATATCATCACAATCTTTGGTTTATATACACAGACACTGAAAGCATAAGCTAGTAAAATAAAATCAGATTTACATTCAGGAATCTATTAATATATCATATAGATCAATGTAGAAAAATCATACATATAGTCATTGCAATAGATGTCCAAAAATACGCTTAATACAATTCAAAATTCATTCCTGGTTTTAAAAGTTTAAAGCAACTTCATGAACAAAAATAGTATTCTTTGTTAGCCTCATTAGAATATATTATCTATCTAAAGCCAAGAGCAACATCATACTTAAAAGTGAAACTTAAGAGAAATATTTCCCAGAGGATATTTCATAAAAGACTTTCTGGGAAAATACTAAGGAATCTGCACTCACGTAAGGTTGGAAAACTTGAAGCCTGTAAACTCTCCTTCTGCATATCACAAGACATGGCATACTTAAGGCCCTGGAAATTCCTGCAAATAAAGAAAAATAAATGTGTTTCACTTTGTGTTTCTCTAACTTACCTGACCACAAAACACTTGTCATAAATATCACATATTATTATTCTACTGAGCACTTTGGGAAAGATGTTCCATTGAACTAGGAAGGCAAACAAGGATGACTATAATCATCACATTTAACAATATTCTAGACCTGTGGCTCACGAAATAGAACAGAAATGAATCAGGTCACACATTACGAATACTTTTGTTAAATGTGCACATAAAAATGACTAGAAAAAAATGCACCAAAATGATAATAGTTATCTCTGTGTGATCAAATGATGGCTGATTTTATTTTCTCCTTTGTATTTTCTGTAGTATTCTCTACATGAAGCATATATTATTTTATAATAAAAATATTATTTTATTAAAACAGCATGTTAAGGCTTTGTTCAGATATGGACAGGAAGGTTTTCCAAAACAAATCAGGAAAACTAAACATAGATATAGCCTACAAAATACTAACAAAACCAATGTTAAGCATGTCTGAGGCTTTCACCTGAAAACCATTCAACTGGCCTCTTATTCTCAGCTCATTCTGTGTGCAAAAGTGAGAACAACAAATTATAAGAAACAGAAGTTAATTACAGACAGAAGAAACAGTCTGCCACAAATCATCAAGAATTAATCCAAATAGAAAACAAAGCAAAGTCCACTTAAAAGGGCTAATATTTTCACAAAGAACAAATCTAGATAGTCAAATGACTTGAAATTTCCCAAGGAAAGAAAAAACATGAAAACATAATATCTGAAAATACAAAAGCCAAAAGATATACCAAACTGGATCCCTAATATATTTCTATCCTCATTCATTTTTGTACTGTTTTTATTTCTATTGACAAATGGATCATTGTCGGCACTGCAACTATAGAAATACACACTGATTCCTTTTCTGTCAGTCCCATTGTAAACTCCAGTAGAAAATTCCTTTCCCAGGTGTGATGGGACTTGTTCTCAGCAGCAAAGCACATTGATTCATGGTGAAAGTCAAGGCAGTGGTTCTCCCCAACTTCCATACATCCCTGGCGTTGGGTGCCGCGGCATGGGTCCCCAGGCTTGCATATGGGGCAGTAGGCCCTGGTGGTTGAACACGTAAATGTATTAAAGCCTGGGACAGTACTTTAGTCCACCCAGACACAGGTTCTACCTGCTAACAGTTTAATTTGCTGCTTTAGTATTCCATTTTTCCTTTCTATCAACCTTGCCACATGTGGGTTATAGGGGAGACCGAACTTCCATCTCATGTCTATGGCCCAGTGTTGCATATCATGACATTTAAAATGTGATCCCTGGTCACTATTTATTGGATGAGAGTAGTCATACATGGTACTCAGTTTTTCTCTAATTCCCTAATTGTGGCAACCTGATTTGCACGAAGGCAGAGGAAAGTTTAGGCCAGAGGTAGTGTCGATACAAACCAAGTGGGAAGGGATCAATATAAACAATTTGCCAATCCATCACCACTTGAGAACTCTGATGGATGGCCGCAGAGTCTCTTGGCAGTTACTTTGGGTGTTATTTAAGAATCACAGGACATGCTGTTACTTTATTAACCAAGTCATCGTGTCTCAAGGGCAATCCAGCACCCCTGGCAATATGCCATCCCACTCAGGCACTCTGTGAGGCCACTATTTCTATGCATTCAATCTACTCTATCTGCTGAAGGGTCAGTAAAGGCTTGAGCCCCAAATAGGGCATCAGCTTCCTGATTGACGGAGGGCTGGCAATACCCTATAAGCCAGAACATGAAAAACGATGAGGCACCCCAGGATCTTGCAGATGAACCCAAATGTCTTTCTATATAAGTCTTGACCCCACAAGGGCTTATGTATGATCATCCACCCCTCAGCTTCCCATTGTCTGAGCCATAGGGTTAATCCCTTTAGAACAGCCCCTGACAGTGCAAAGGGTTAACAGCCACAGCTCATGCGTGATCACCTGCCAGACCCTCAGAGCTCAACCCACCAGCTGCTATGTGAGAGGCTCTCCCTGGAAGAGGGCTGTGTACACTGTGAGGAGCTATTACTAGGGTATATAGGGTATCTGCCACCTGCTAGACATCAGACCAAACTCCCAAGGACATTCCCCTCTGTCTCCGTCATGGTGGCTGATCCGTACCTTCACGGTCACAGACACGTCTAACTCAAATGGTAGCCCTGCTTGGGAGATGCCCAGAGCGTTCATCGGCTTTGCTAGTAGTGTGCTTTCCCAAAGATGGCTTGCTTCTTGATCCTCAGTCCCACATGTGTCCTTTCTTGACCAGGAGGCATACAAGGCAGAGGCACTGTGGCAGGTGGGAAATAAAAGTCTTTCAAAACCCCAAATTTCTACAAAGGCTTGCGCCTCTTTCACATATTTAGGGGTTGGGTAGGCTTGCACCTTATTAATTACAGATTTTGAGACAACACCCAAAACCTTACCGTGGTGGCTGGGCCTTGAATTTTCTGCGGGTTCATTGCTCATCTTTTCCCTTGCAGATATTCCAGCAAAGACTGCAGGGTGTCATGCAGCAGGAGCAAGTCTTTACATGTGAACATTTATCATCAATGTAATGGACTCATTTTACCAGTGTGGGGAAGGAGAACAGAGACAGGTCCCCAGACATGCGGTGGGGCTGGGCAGGTAGGCTCGGGGAAGCTCTTGGAAGGTTTGTTATTGTGTCTCCCACAAGAAGGCAAATTGATCTCAGAAATCTGTCAAAGTCTTTTCCATGAATTCTTGAAGATGAAACACTTTTGCAGGAACACTTTTTTGTCAAAGTATCAGAGTAAAACAATAACCCTCTGCAAATGACAATGGACTTAAAAATGGCCCCGGTTGAAGATCTGATGAGAGTCTTTGTAATGCAATCAACAAGGGAACTTTTGCTGTGGCCTATATTTTAAAAAGCCTTTTCCCTTGGGGCGCCTGGGTGGCTTGGTGGGTTAAGCATCTAACTTCTGCTCAGGTCACTATCTCACTGTGAGTTCAAGCCCAGCTTGGAGCCCTGCTTTGGGCTCTGTGCTGACAGCTCAGAGCCTGGAGTCTGCTTCCAATTCTGTGTCTCCCTCTCTCTGTCCCTCCCCTGCCTGCTCTCTGTCTCTCTCTCAAAAATAATAAACATTAAGGAAAAAAAAGTATTTTTTCTTTATTTTTTTCTCCTTTGTTTCTGTGGGCAATGTTTTGGTTCTCTCCTGGGATGTTTACATTTCAAAGACCTAAGATTTACAACTTCAAGGAACAGAGAGAGAATGCAAGTTTTCTCCTATGAATTTTGACGTAATTACTATTTAACATTTTCTTATGCATTAGGGGTCAGAAGACATGGGGCATTTTGTGTGCTTCCTCATCAATTACCACTACATCTTCCTCTTTATTTTCATCACTTTCTCAGAGAATACATGCCCAATAGCATCCTAATCAGGCTTTGTCACAGTACCCAGATCTTAGTCTGAGGCATTATGTGCCCTCCTATGCTTTGCAAAACAGCATGGTATGGCCTCTAACTTACTACCTGCTCTCCCACCTGGTCTGCCAGTCCCAAAGCTAGTAGCGTAGTGGACACTCCCATACCCTCCTTTAACTTCTGCTCTCCTGATTTCTGACCCAAGTTTCAACCCCTAGTTGAGAACTGGTGACCAGCAGAACTGCCCACTGTAGAGGCCAGCCCACCGCAGCAGACATTCGTTTCCTTTCTTTGCCACAGTGTGTTATGTGAATTTCCTCCAATAAGCACATTAGACTGGCTGCATTTTCAGGGCCTTCCAGAATTCACAGGTGATCATAAGCATCTAACACAAGGACTACCCCTCCCCAAATAGACGTTGCCAGCCATCTTGAAATTTCCCCATTTGGATACCTCATTCCCATTTCTATGGTTTTCTGGCTGGCTGGCCAATTGTTGGTTTTTTAACTTTCTCAGGAGCTTCCTGGGTATAATCTGAAACTCGCTTCTCTACTCAGAAGGCAGGGAGAGACCTAAAACAGAGGCAGGCCACTCCAGGTTGGTAGGTGGCAGTTTTAACAAGCAAAGAGAATTTGTGTACAAGGCTTGTCCTGGGCAGCAGCAAGATGAGTGGATCCCTGTACCCTGCTCTACCCCTGCCCCTGTCAAATCTTAAATGTTCTTCAGCCACATATACCACACAGGTGTTCCCAATACAACACACTATCTCAAGGAGATATCCTTGAAGCAGCTTCTGGGAGTGGGAGAAGCATGTAGAACCAACATTCCAAGAACAGAGGAGAGGGAGAGCCTTTGATTACTCAGGTCCAGCTCACAGGTCAATCAGCAGTTACTGCTCTTCCTCAATCTTCCCAAACACACTCCCATAGTCTAAGTTAGGTACAAGATCAACTACATGAAAATTACAAGAGACAGTTGAAAAACAACTTGTCAAACCTTAGCATTGAGCCTCCTAAAGGGTATAAAAAAGTACAAGTTAAAGCAGGAAGAGAGACAAATTCTATCATTTTCCCTCTATCAGTTCTCACCCCCATGCAGAAATGGAGGCAAGTCTTTGAGCAGTTCTTAGATAATTTGATACTCATCCTCTGACTTTCAAGAAGACACAAGGGTTTAATATTAGACACACCTCTGAGAAATGTTAAAGCAAAGACCACTGCAATAACCCAGGTATGAGACGCTACAAGAATTAGCCTCTCTTATTTTACAAAGAGAGAAAATTTATTTTAATAATTTCATTTAACTACTCTACCTCCATATTTATTCATGTCCTGTCCTATCTTCCTGTTTACCTACTCCAGCTTGCCCAAATTTAAGTCAATGTTCTGCCTCTTCTACATCCAAGTGTAGCCCCAAGCTATTTCACTTGAACAGTAAATTTCTTTTATCCTCTATGCCAATTTCTGGCTACCATTTTGCCTGCCCATTCAATAAAGATGGAACTTGTTTTCTACCACCGTAAAGCTGGAAAATATTATTTACATTCATTAAGCGTTTCTCCCTAAGCTTCTACCTGATACAAATTATGTTTCTATTGAAGAATATGTTTTCCCCACACACAAAATATGAGGATAGCTCTGAGTCTATGCTGACCTCAAGATCTACCTCTCCATTGGATCATTGTTCAAATAAGAATAGACTTCCATGTTAAAGAACAAGCCCTGGCTTAGAGTGCCTTATCCTATTCTCTTTCTACATTTCAATTTCGCAAATAACCTTGTCCATAAATTCAATGGATAACACTCAGAAGAGTGATAAGTGCCCCCAAATTCAAAGATAATTAACTGGGCTGTGTAAAACAGACTCTTCTTTCCTTGTGGTTTTATTTTGTCCAGTGTCATGCCAAGAAAGAATCAGAAAAGAATTCATTCTGACAAAATTTTACTTAAACCAGTTTGTGTTAAGGGAGTAAATTAAAGGGGCATGTGGATGGCTCAGTCAGTTAAGCATTGGACTTCAGCTTAGGTCATGATCTCATAGTTCATGAGTTCAAACCCCACATCAGGCTTTGCAATAATGGTGCAGAGCCTACTTGATACTCTCTCTTGTCCTCTCTCTCTCTGCCCCTCCCCTACCTGTGCTCTCTCTCCCTCTCAAAATAAATAAATAAACAACAACAACAACAAAGGAGTAAATTAAAGAAACAATGAGAACTACAGATCCATTAAAACAATAAATATAAATTAAGGATATATGTGCCAAAAAATAGATTGAGATGGTGCACAGATTTGCTTGTGGAGTTTTGGTGGGGTTTTGGTGGTGGGGGAGGGAGTGGGTGTATTGTTTGGGGGGTTTTTATTGTTTTTTTAACCATGAAGATCTCATAATCTGTATTTCATATGCCAAGCCAGTAGTATGACTGCAAAACAGAACTGCCAGAAACCTTTCATAACTGAATTCTGGCATCACCCAGACTGTCATATAGACAATTGAAGCTTCAGAAACTTCTGTTTTTCCACAGACCTATGAACTGTGCCATTCTCCAGCATAAGCTCAAAAGCCATGAATTTGATCCATTAGCCATTCCAGAAACACAAACACCACATTTCACGGAAAAGGAGCATATGCCAGACAGGTAAACATTTAGTACTCTAACAGAACAGCCTAACACACGCCCTTTGTCAAAGGTTCAGAACAATTTGGAGGCATTCTCTATGCAGGAGATCAAAAGGATTTTTAAAAATTGCTTTAACTACTTTTGTATTTATAATGAGAGTTATAGGGGTAAGTTCATTCAAAAACAAACATATTTCAAATATTAAAATTAAAAGTAAATAAGATTTGAAAATACTTTAATCTCTGAGGAGATACAGCAAACTGTAAGATTTAATGTGATAACAAAGGAGATCCAGAGGCCACATGAAGAGGCAGAATAATGCAGTGTGGACAGAATGAGGTAAAATGCCACCAGGGCTCAAGTTTCTCTCAGGAAAGGCTATAAACGGCTCTCCACCAAAACCTTGGCTTGTCTGAGTTAGCTGGAGAGCTATCAGTTGAACCCCTACCCAGAGGAAAACAGAAGGAGGACAGGACAAGAAAGATGTATTGTGTGCCTCAGGGCAGCAACTTCAGCTACTGTCTGGGAGTCTGCAGCTGCCGGCCTGACTTACAAACCTCACACTTGCCAGCCTCCACAATCACTTACACCCATCTACCTGTACACCTACCGATCCATCCTACTGGTTCCATTTCTTTTGAAGACGCTGACTGAGACAGAGGCCATGATTTGCTTCATAATCCTAGGGGGCTGCAATAGAATCTCTACACAGGATCCCTTTCTGCTATTTCGGACCCCTGGACGGACAGATTAAAAAGTCAAGTAAAAGACATTCTGGGAGAGCTGATTGCATTATAGTCTAGAGCTGCTGAAGAACTGTTTCTTACTCTCGACCACATTCAAAACTGGCAACCTAATGGGACTATTGGATAATAACAGAGGACCAAAATGCGTACGTGTTGCCTCCAAATATCTATAGAGCCTATCAAGATTTGTGGTCATAAGCGCATGTATATGCACATGTGTGTGTAGGTTAGCATTTACACGGTACATCAGCTTGTCTTTTGCTTTGAGTGGGGATATCTTGGCATGTCCCACATCGCTGGATTCCCAAAAACTCCACTGAAGTCACAGATCTCTAAATTTACGTGGAGTCTACATGCCATCCTCTGGTAAACATAAGCCTTATAAAGGCATGCAGGTCAATTCTAATCAAAGTGTGATCTGCATAGTAAACCGTTACTGATCCTTAATGAGTATAGACATTGAAAGTACTTAGAAATGTTTATTTAAAAAGAAAACATTTATAAGGGCGCCTGGGTGGCTCAGTCTGTTAAGCATCTGACTTCGGCTCAGGTCATAATCTCACAGTTCAGGGGTTGGAGCCCCATGTCAGGCTCTATGCTAACAGCCCCGAGCCTGGAGCCTGTTTTGGATTCTGTGTCTCATTCTCTCTCTGCCCCTCCCTCACTTGTGCTCTGTCTCTGTCTCTCAAAAATAAATAAATGTAAAAAAAAAAAAATTTAATGTTTACAGTAATTTGCCAGAATCTAATTTTAATAATAGGATTTTTATTTTCATACCTTTTTTTTAATTTTTTAGTAGTAATTTCATAGTAATTTATTTTTATGGTATTTTACAAAAGCTTTGGTCTGAATAGGTTGGAATTTTTTTTTAATGGTCCATCATCTTTGATTGTTCAAGAAACACTGAATACCTGCTATTTCCTACTCATCTGATGCTATCAGCTTTCACCATCCATATGGTGGACCAATATGATAGGCTATGGAGTGACATAATCATCCTATGTCCTGTGGAGTAGATTGTGACAGAGAGTCAGAGAGACCACCAAGCCCCAAAGTAAGATGTCTACTCCTGTTCTTGTCAGGTTAAGAGCAAACTGCTTCTGATGCTCTTTTTGGGGGGATAAAGAGAAAAAAAGCTCACCAGAATTATAGCTGCATGTCAGGGACTATGTTGATTCTAGCAAAGAAACTAAATGGAATTACAACTTGGTTAAAATAATCTGCTTTCCTTCTCTGAGGTCAACACCTATCCATCCCCACTTTGGTGGTAGCACTAATCTCTGTGATTCTCTCCCCCAGAGATACAGCACTGATTTTGATTTACTACTTTGAAAAGGAAGACCAGTTCTAATAGTTTTTACTTGGCTCTTAATACCAAAATAGCCCTTAATCCATTCATTGCCTGATCCTCAATAAGACCCACTCTGACTTGAGGCCCACAGTGTTTTCTGGATCTCCAGGGATTATCATTATTTGAAAGTCACTGATCAATAACCCTTAAAAAAACTAGTTTGTCTTTTTTTTTCTTTTTTTCAGTGTTCGAGTGTCAAATGGCAAATCACCTGAGGAAGGCTAGGAAAAGAGCTAGCGAACACACTTACACAAGTGTGGCAGGTATTTTAATGGTGGGTGAAGCAGCTGTGGTTGTAAGAATGCTCTCAAACAGAAATCTGGATGAGGGGCCTTGATGCATCAACTCAAGTCAGTTTCCATTTATCAGACCTTAAAGTTTTGTTTTATTTGCTTTAGTTATAAAGGTCAAAAAGAACTTAATAGCCTGCCCATTTGATTCAATATGGAAACCATCATCAGTTTTTCCCCACAGAAGTCCTGGTGGTCAAATCACTCTAATAATTTTATCTTTACTGTATTCTCTATTGAATTGGCTGAATTGTGTCCCCTCCCCCAAATTCTAGTGTTAAAGCCCTAACACCAAGAACCTCAGAATGTGACTGTATTTTGGAGGTAGGGCCTATAAGAAATGATTTAAAATGGGAACACTGGGGTGAGCCCTAATCAAATCTGACTAGTGTCCTTACAAGAAGAGGAAATTTGGACACACAGAGGAGATGCTAGGGATGCTCGGATACACGTTAACAATTCTGCACCCAATTCCAATGTGTGGGCTTTTGCCCCACACCACCCAGGAGTTCTCTAACACAGCTGGGAATCCTACAATTCAACTCAATTCTGACACTATGTACCCAGAGATAGCCTCAGATTCCATAGGTTCAGAGCTCAGTCCTGTAAGACTGCACGCATGCACGCACTTTAGATGCCAAATGCAAGTCTGGGATGCACTCGTGCTTCTGGGTGACCTGCTATAGCTAAGAGGTTCCAGTGACCCTCTGCTTAGGTTCGATTCATTTGCTACTTCTGTTCATGGAACTCAGAGAAACATTTTACTTACAGGATTGTCAGTTTACTATAAGAAGGTAGAATTCAGGAACCAGATAGAAGAGATGTATAGAGCAAGGTATGCGGGAAGAGGCACAGAGCTTTCATGCTCTGAGCATTCCACTCTCCCAAACCTCCACACGTACCCCAACCTGGGAGCTCTCCAAACCCCATTCTTCTGGGCTTTTCTGGAGACATGACATACCCATAATTCATTAATTCATTAGCCACTGGCCACTGACTCAAGCTCCAATTCCTCTCTCCAGCCCAGAATTCTGGGAGGGGGGACTGAAAGTGCCAACCCTCCAACCACAAGTTTGGTTCCCCTGGCAACCAGCCCCCATCCTCAGGTGCTTTCCAAAAGTCTCCTCATTAACATAAACTCAGGTGTGGTTGAGAGGTTTGTGATCAATACTAAGATACCATTATGGCTCTTATTACTTAGAAAATTCCAAGGGTTTTAGGAGCTTTATGCCAGAAACAGTAATGGAGACCAAATCCGTATTTCTTATAAATTAAAGTATCATACACATGCACAGAGAAAATGCCATGTGAAGACATGGCAAGAAGGCATTCATCTGCAAACCAAGGAGAGGCTTCAGGAGAAACTAATCCAGCTGATGCCTTGGTCTTAGACCAAAATGTGAGAAAAAAAATGAATAACATATGATAAAGTATATTTTTTTTTAATGTTTATTTTTGAGACAGAGAGAGACAGAGCATGAATGGGGGAGGGTCAGAGAGAGGGAGACACAGACTCTGAAACAGGCTCCAGGCTCTGAGCTGTCAGCACAGAGCCCGACGCGGGGCTCGAACTCACAGACCGCGAGATCATGACCTGAGCCGAAGTCGGCCGCTTAACCGACTGAGCCACCCAGGCGCCCCTGATAAAGTATATCTTAATATTCTCATCACCCAAGTCTTTGTATTCTTTCTTCCACACAATATTTGCCAAGTCAACTTGATTTGGTATTGACCAGCACTGAGTTCAGATCTTAGTCAAACAACCAAGTAAAAGATAAGGGTTAACTTGCCAAAACTAATTTCCTGCAATAAGATGGACTCCTATAAAGTTCCACAGGAATTATCTATGGTTGAGCATGGAACGCTATCACTTCAGGTAAAATACTAAGTTGCCACTTAAGACCAATAGCCCACCCCATCACGGTGCTGCAGTTCTGGGGCTTGGATCCCAAGCCCTCAATCACACCAAGGGAGGAGCTAGTGATCCGCTACACCTGAATGCTGAAGTAGCAGACGATGGCCACTTCAAACTGTTAGAATGATTCCCATCTTTGAGCTGACACACTAAATTCAGAATCTCTTGGGGCACCTAGGTGGCTCAGTCAGTCAAGTGTCTGACTCTTGATATCAGCTCAGGTCTTAATCTCATAGTCTTGAGATCAAGCCCCCAAGTCAGGCTTTACACTGGGTGTGGAGCGTGCTTGAGATTCTTCCTCTCCTACCCCTCACCCACTCATGCACACATGTGCTCTCTCAAAAAAAATAATAATAATAACAATAATATTGTGTTAGTCTACCCATATCCTTAAATGTAGCCCAATATAAAAATATATGCTCTCCTTTCTGGACTAGCACACTTAGAAACCATTCTTACATGTTTTCGAGATTTCTGCTGATGTTTAGCAAGTCTTTTTATGTTTAAGCTTTTTCTACTGGATTAGCTTTGTACCTGCTCCTGGGATATGCTGGGATTGACTTATGTCAAGGTATCGAAAAATGGTAGGGATACAGCATGAGGAGACTTGACATATCCTTTCAGAGTAATTGCCTCAAGAGAGGTCCTTACAAGTTGTCCAGTCAATCTGGGACCAGCCCCACAGACAGGAAGGAGGGGCTGCCTCTGACGGTAAGGGAAGCTCAGAGGGATTTGGTTCCTCAAGCTATTCAGATTCATTTTAGTCCACTAAAATGTCCCCATTTTAATTCTTAGTGTCCCAGTCTTTCCCAATCAATGTCTGAATATTAACACCCCCCCAAAAAAAAAAACTCTGGTAAGGCTGTGAATTCAACTTATGTTATAATTTAGTAACTCCTAAGATCAGATGGCAGTTACATCAGCCTGTAACTTTAAGGGAGAAGAAATTTTTTTATAGGAGACACAGAAGGTTCATACCACAGCCATACCACCCCACAGTCTTTGCAGTCTTCATTCCTATTAGAAGAGTCTCTCAGAAAAGCCCCTCAGTCTTCTAAAGCCTACATTATCCCTGGGGAACCTATGTGATAATTTAAGGAACTCATGCCACTGCATGCCACAGACTACCAGGATCCAGTTTTCCCGTAGTAACAGAAATATCACTGCCTTCAAATCCAACCAAGTCAAATTACTAATCCAAATTCCCATTAGCCAGAATTTACTTCAAGAAACAGAAATCTGGTATTGTTAACAGCCTGAAATTTAATACAGGGCATCACATGTTTGCAAAGCTCTAACAAAAGATGGGGTATCAGGTGTCAGGGTCATACCACCATGGATTTTTGAAGATAGGAACACAGTGCTGAAGTTCCACCCCTGAATCAAGAAATTACTGCCACCAATTCCACAACTCTCTCTGGACACCCACAAAGCTACTGACCAGACTCTGAAATTCTCAGCCAGGTACTCTAGCTGCCTCCTGACACTCACGTCTCTTGCTTGCCTGCTGCAGCAGCACCAGGATAATGACCTCTGCCTCACTTCCACCTTCCAGATCTCTCTTGAGTACATGCTACTGCCAGAACATGATTTCCTTCCAGAATGTCAGCTTCAATAGATTCCTGAAAATATATTTTTAACTTTCCAACCAGTATAATTCAGGAAGGCACATAAACAAGTGAGCACAAGCCTTGAGTGTCAATTGACTAAATCCAGCAAAATTCAGCCACTTAGTTCTCCTGGCCATCCAGACACTGTCTTCAATCCAACGGAAGGATTCTTGCCTTCTTCTCAGCCTTGGTTTATCTGGAGCTATCCTCACAAGAATAGCAGTCTCAGATCTGAGTTAAGGAGTTACTACTGGTTTTTTATTGTTTCTCTTGTTTTCAAACATCCCTTTACCAGACTATTTACAATCATCTCCTTTGGAAAAAAAAAAAAAAAAGTATAGTCAACCCTTCACTGGCTCACAGAGTTGCTTTGTTTTTGCATGCTAGTTTGCAAGCCTGGGCTTGCACAGAATATGTGTGTAGTATAAGAAAAAAATTAGAAAGAGGCTATATTAGCTTCTTATGGCTTCCACAACGAAGTACCATAAGATGGATATATTAAAACAGAAATGTATTCCCTCACAGCATTAGAAGCTAGAAGTCTGAAATCTAGGCTCCATGCTAACATCTTAGACACTAGGTAGGATCATTCTTTGGCTAGCTTCTGGTGGTGACCACCAAACCTTGGCATTCCTGGGCTTACAGTGTCACCACTCTGATCTCTATCTACCTCTATCATCACTTGGCATTCTTCCCGAGTGCCTTGTCCTCTTTTTATAAGGGCCCATCCTCATTCAGCATGAGCTCACCTTAAATTGATTACATCTGTAAAGACCCTATTTTCAAATAAGATCATATTCACAGGTGCCAGGAGTTAGTACATAAACATCTCTTTTAGGCAGGCACAATTCAACCCATAACAGAGGCAAAACGGAAATCTCACACAAAGAGTCAGTATAATCAGCAGCATGAACTTTCCCTTAGAATTTCAAGGAAAATGACAAGTGAAGGTATGTCATGGCTTCCAGTGTGATGATGGGCTTGGGCAACTTATTCCCATATAGGCAATTATGCGCATAGAAAACACAGGTGTAAAAGATGGGAAATTTGTAAACTGATTTAAGGGGAGATCATTCTTGGGGCACCTGGGTGGCTCATTTGATTAAGCTTCTGACTTCGGCTCAGGTCATGATCTCATGGGTTCATGAGTTTGAGCCCCACAGCAGGCTCTCTGCTGTCAGTGTGGAGCCTGCTTCGGATCCTCTGGTCTCCTCTCCCTCTGCTTCTCTTCCACTTGCACACGCACTCTCTCTCTCTCTCTCTCTCTCTCTAAAATAAATAAACATTAAAAGAAAAAGATTGTTCTTAAGGAAAGAAGAAATCCTTCATCTAGATGATATAACCCTTTTCAGAGGGTTTTAATCCTCTGATTTTAAGCCAAGATAAATACAAAAGTTATTCTTAAAAAGAGACTGATTAATTGTGTGAATATGGACTTCCAAAAAGATCAGATATCAATTATTATATACTTTATATAAATCCTTTATTTTAACTTCCTAGCTTCGAAATCCAACCTCCATTTTCACCTACTAACAAAGACGCAAATTTGTGATTCATGTAATCACTTAACAAATACTTACTGAACATCTACTATATGCCAAGTGTTGGATGCTGGGGATTCAAGGTTAGTTAAAACATGGTCTCTGCTCCCAAGTTACCTGGTGATAGTCTACTAGGAAGAAAAAGTGAGTCAACACATCATTTGAGTGCCATATTATAAATGTCACAGAGATATTTATTATGCACAAGGTGTTATGGGATCAAGAGAACAGCTAAAAATTCCATCCTGGTGGTGGGGTAGTCAGGAAAATCTTCACACCCAGAGAAAACAATAGTAGAACTACCGAACTATAAAGAGTGCACAAGGGTTGGCAGAGGTGTTTTAGGCAAAGGAAACAGTATATGTGCATATGAAAGTGTGAGAGACAGGAGAGCACAATGTGGGAACTGCAGGAAGTTCAGCATGACTGGATTTAATTTTTTTTTTTTCAACGTTTTTTATTTATTTTTGGGACAGAGAGAGACAGAGCATGAACGGGGGAGGGGCAGAGAGAGAGGGAGACACAGAATCTGAAACAGGCTCCAGGCTCTGAGCCATCAGCCCAGAGCCTGACGCGGGGCTCGAACTCACGGACCGCGAGATCGTGACCTGGCTGAAGTCGGACGCTTAACCGACTGCGCCACCCAGGCGCCCCAGACTGGATTTAAATGAGAAGTGAGGAGGGGGGGAGGGGAAAGGCAGAAGGAAGTCACAGCTGAGGCAAGGAGCAAATATGAAAAACCTCCGTGACAAGTGCAGTGAAGAATGCAGTCAACTTAACCACTGCTCAGCAATACCTGTTCTCCTCTCCCCTGGGCACATGAAAGATTACATTTCCCAAACCTTGGAGGTAAAGGGATTGCAGGGCCAGTTCTGGCCAATAGGCTGTGACAGAAGTGATATATGTCACTTCTGGTTCAAAGCAAAGAAAAGCCATGCAGCGTCTTCATGTGCTCCCAACGCTTGCTAGAGTCACCAGCAACATCCAGATGGTTGAGCCTCCACCAGCCTGGATCCCTGAGTAACTGTGTGAGGCCGAGTTACATACTCCAGTACCACAGGGGACACATATGAGTAAGACTTGAACATTTGCTTCGTAAAGCCACTGAGATTTTCAGCTAATTTGCTAGCACGGCATAACCGTGCTTTAACCTGATGAACACAGGGTGCTACTCCAAGAACATTTAATCAGGACAATTGCTTAACAAGACTTGTATTTTAGGAAACTCGCATTGGCTATGAGGTACAATGTAGACTGGGAATATCAAAGATGGATGCAGGGAAACAGATTAAAGGCTATCCTAATAATCCAGAGTTAATTGGTGTTGTTACCTCCTTTCCAACTAAACCTTACAATACCACGCTTGGGGAATCCTGGGCCACACCAGGACAAACGAGGCTTCCTTGGGCCCGGCCCTCTTCCAGAATCACTGCATGTAGAGATTCCCTGCCAAACACTGTACTCATTCACGCAAAGAGCCTATGACCAGCAAAAGAGCCTGGATATCTAGTTAGGATAAGAAAATCTGTGCTGATAAAGTACACATAACAACTTGCTCTAAATTACTCTGAAAATGTCTTTTGTGCAGCCTTTACTCTGAACATGTAGCATTCTGAAATTCAGAACAGAAGAATCAGAGGGAAGAAGGCCCTCAGGCCCCATTCACTGTCTGCCTATCCATAAATTGTTCAAAAATCCGGCCGAGATTTCCCTGAGCATCACATAAAACATAAAGAAGTTACTGAGATTAAGGTACTTTAGAAGCCAATATAAAACGATCAATATGTTTGGATGTTTGGTGCTAACAAATAAAAGTGCACCACAGTGACACCCCACACGGTTACTAAACCAGTTGGAAATCGAACATACTTGGAGACAACTCTAGTCTGGGATTTCGATCTTTCGGCCACTCCGCTAGCCTGATGGTAAGTCTCTTAGTGACCTTGGACAAGCCACCCACCTTCAATGTCTCCATTTCCCTTGACTAGCTTAACAGTGAGAAGATTACTTTTCCCCTCAGAGAGATCATGTAAGAAGTTGTAACTGAAGCGTTTATTAAGCATTTTGGATGCCTTTCATACACACAGCCTGAAGTTCAAAGCAGTTCCATATATGCCTAGACAGGGACCCATAAATGCATTTGGTCTATATCAAGGGATGACTCTGCCATGTGTTCCTGGTGAGAAATAAAGGACTTGTATTAAAAATGCATAATTTAATCAAGAGAAAACCACTAATCAGTAGGAAATATGCAACCTTGATGTTATGGGATTTTTTTTTTTTATCGTTCATGTTATTAGAGCTGCCACAATTTCTCATGGATCTATTGAAATGAAAATTAATGTGAAGGAGAAGTTTTGAAAGATAAAATGAGATCAAACCATAAGGTCCTCAAGAGAGCCTGGCACTCCTCTGGGGCAAATACAGAGAAGCAAAAGCAGCATGACAGCCCGGCTGACATTGTTTCTTCCTCCAGTTCAAATCTGCAGTTACAAATCTGCAAGCTAAGTTTTGCACTCCTTCGGAGGTCAACAAACCACGTGGTCACTCTATGAGGGCCTGAAGAGTGCCGAATACAGGGGCATCTATAATACAGCATTGCTTTGTCATGTACTCTCTGACTCGTGTATAGAACTGGCAAAATCTCTGAAAATTCTACGTGATCCTATCAGGCCTTCCTATGGGTTAATAATTAGATACAATCATCCAAACAAGACTTTATGAGATGCAGCAGGGAGTCCTGTTTGAATCCTATTCAGTCACCAACTAGCACATTTGACAATTTCATTAGAACTCAATTATTAGGAGCATCATTTAGAGGTTCAGGACTGGGACAAGAAGTGTGTGTGTGTGTGTGTGTGTGTGTGTGTGTGTAGCTCTTTCTCTTTTGTGCTGTGTTTGCTAAGAGAAAGTCCAGAACAATAGAAAAGGTGGAAAACAGGAAGAACAGAATGGTGTCCAGCTAGTTCTAGCACACCCTCAGCTGGAACAACCCAGGCAACCAGATCTTGAGCCCAGGGAATTGGGGCTGGTGGAATATCACATTGGCAGCTGTCAGGCAAGATTGATTTGAGGGGTGGGCAACACTACCTTGTCCATAGCAGTTCCCCTATGTTTTAAGAACATAACTTTAAAGGTGAACATTTGTAAAAGCATACTTATCACGGTGACTCTACTGTAAGTGTTTCTGTGGGCAGCATAGATGACAATCGTCACATGAGCTTTCATTAGCTGCACTTACCAAGTGCCTGCAGCATGTAAATTCCAGAAAATAGCTAAAAATGACCTGAAAGCAGTCCTTCAAACTGAGAAACTATTCTTCATCACTACAGCTTTTGTTTTTAAATACGTCTGTCTGAGAGAAAAGAGTGGAGGCAAGAGATGGGCAGAAGTGTGTATGTCATGCCAAGAGGGATGAAATAAGGAGAAGGTAACAGGGAGGTAGTGGATAGGAAAGTGGGGGTCTTAGGTGGAATAGGATCTGTTCTCATAGTTTCCCAACTGGTAAACCCAATACTAACAATTCAACTTAAATGTTGCTATTAATCCTTGCTTTTTAAGATTTTGAAAATCATATAAAAGAATTGCTTGCAGGGGCGCCTGGGTGGCTGAGTTGGTTAAGCTTCTGATTTCAGCTCAGGTCATGATCTCACAGTTTGTGAGTTCGAGCCCCGCATCAGGCTCTTTGCTGACAGGTCGGAGCCTGGAGCCTGCTTCGGATTCTGTGTCTCCCTCTCTCTCTGCCCCTCTCCCGCTTGTACTCTGTCTCTCTCTCCCTCAGAAATAAAATAAACATTTAAAAAATTTTTAAAAAAGAAAAGAATAGCTTGCAGGGTGCATGGGTGGCACAGTCAGTTAAGCATCTGACTCTTGATTTTGGCTCCAGTTGTGATCTCACGATGGTGGGATCAAGCCCTGCATAGGGCTCTAAGATGAGCGTGGAAGCTGCTTGGGATTCTCTCTCTCTCTCTCTCTCTCTCTGCCCCTCCCACTCTCTCTCGCTGTCTCTCTCTCAAAATAAATAAATAAATATTTAAAAAAAGAAAAAAAGAATAGTTTGCTTTTTTCAAAATATCAGAGCTACCAGGGTTACAGGAGAGCTTGGCATTCTCAGGTGTCAAGTGGGTCTTATATGCATTGGTTCATGGGGCCACACTCTTCCTAAAGTTACAGGTGATTTTTAAATGTTTGTTTACTTTTAAGAGACAGTAAGTAGGGGAGGGGCAGAGAGAGAAGGGAACAGAGGGTCAGAGGCGGGCTCTGTGCTGAAATGGCTGACAGCAGAGAGCCAGATGTGGGGCTCAAATTCACAAACCAGGAGATCATGACCTGAGCTGAAGTCAGAGGCTCAACCAACTGAGCCCCCCAGGCACCGCAAAGCTACAGGCAATTTTAACGGTGTGGCTGAGGTACCCTTCCTTCTGCATTTCTATTATGGATACTTTTTGAATGAGGTTTTAGTTAACTGTGTTGGTTTCTTGGCAGAAGCAGAAATTATGCCAAGAATCATGATCCTATTGTCACTTGATAATCTTTCTATTTCCAAGACACAAGTTCCTAGAATTATAATTCCTATGAGGTCCCAATTCATTCCAACTCTTCCAACAGAGGCAGGGCCATACATCTCAGGCCTGAATTCCAGAATTAGAATAACAATTGACTTTTGCCACCTAAGTGCATGGTAAATGAGACAATGTTAATGACTATCTCATGATTTTTTTAAGGTAATGTATACATTGCTAGTGTATACTCTGAACTCTGAAAAAATTGCCATAACATTTTTGCCTATATTGCATTTTGTAAACTGATAATAGAAAAAGAAATTTTCTTACTGTATTCTACATAACAAACTTTTATATTTTCTTTTCATTTTAAACCAGTGTGTATTTTTGCTTTGTTTTCCCAGTTAAGGTCCCAGAGCATGGAAATAAAGACAGATAGTATAGAATTATACACATACTAGTTGCATAAAAATAGTAGTTATTTCTTCTCATCAAAGAAAATATAACCTATATTGTTAAATCTAAAATAGAATATGCTAATCTTTTTTTTCAATTTGAAAAAAAGGTCAACATCTGTTGCAAATTACTCTTCAATTCTCTAAATATTTTTTCAGTTCCCACCAAGGCCACCTTATCATTCCTCGTGGTATTTTATGCCTTATGCAGAACTTTGCCACAGTAACCTTAGTGGGGGAGAAATTCTTCCTTTTATATAGATGAGGTCTCTAGGACACAGACATGTTAAATAACATGGTCAAGGTAATAGAGCAGTAAAGTAGTGGAACCGGAAAGGAACGATGTGACTAAATCCTACAATGTTTGTCCTGGACTCCCTCCTCCTTCCCTCCCTCTCTCTCTCTTCCTTTTCCCTTCTTTCTTTCTGCCTATTGTTTTAAAGCCTTCTTTCTTCTAACATTTAGAAGCTGTAAGGATTCTAGAGGCCTTGCACTTCTTTCTCCTTTAATATCTTCTCAGAAAATTAGAAGGAAAGGAAATAAGAAGTAAAAGAATGAGGGGAGAGGAGGGGAACGAAGGAGAGGTTGAAGGGAGTCCTTCCCTTTCTAGTAAAACTCCTTGAAAGAGTTCTCTATACTCACTACTTTCAATCTTTTCCTCCTTTCCTCTCTACTTCTGTGTGACCAAGCATGTCCTCCATCATAGCACTGATACCGAAGCCGGCATCCAGGCCCATCCTGTCAGTTCGGAACATTACAGGTCATATTGCTGCAGGATTTTTTACCTCAATACCTGGGGTTCCTTGTCTCGCCGCTTCGAAGAATGAAGAGGTGGACACAGAATAAAATGAGCAGCAGGCAAAAGTTTATTAGAGTCTAAGATTATAAAAGTAAGAATAGTATGAAAGCTCTCCCTACAGAGAGGGGGCCTTCAAAAGTGAATACCCCTGACTATAAGCAAAGGACTTTGTTTTATAAGGTTCTGGTCATTCCCCCCACCCAACTTCCATTCCCCCTTGTTCCTTCTCAGGTTCTACCCTTATTGGCTTGATAACTCCAGGTGCTGGGTTGTCCATTCCCGATTGGCTTGAATCTGTCATGTGAGGAATCAGACTATGGTCATGCTGTCCCTCATGTAACATAAGTATTATGGTTTACCTATTTTAGTTAGGTATTTTGATTGTCAAATTCCTGAGGGAAACCTGAGGGGAATATGTGGTATCTGTTACAATCCTAAGAGGAACCTTAAGCCTGAGGGAGTTTGCTTCTGGTCAGATGCTCCCAGCATTGTTTTAACATACATGGCTTTCCCCACCCAGGGACCTCAGGTCCTAACTTTCCGCCCTCTGTCTATTTTATCCTATCTTTCCCTATCATAATCTCATCCCTAGGCAAGGCAGACCAAGCAAGGAACACATTAGTGGAGGCTCAAGGGATGGAAATGCTTGTTCATCATTCAAAGGAATCTGTAGGACAGGCCGTTCATCAGCACTACCCTAGAGATGTAATCACCAAATGTACCAAAGGAAAGCTCTAACATAAATAATAAAGATACTTTTTAGATTTCAGGTCTCTTGAGATGGAAAAGACCCCTGGGGACCAAAAGAAGTGACACCAGGACAGCTGCTAGCATGACCTCCTGGGCCTCCAGTCAACAGTGTCCACCTTCTCAGGAGACCTCTGCCCCTATTAGCTAGGATGCAATGGAGTTACTTAGATCAGAGGGCAGAAAGCCCTCAGCAGGAGGAAAGAGGAGGAAGGGACAAAAGCAGGGAAGAAATGTGTCTTGTTTTGCAAAACCAGCAACTCCTGCCAAGGAGACCCCCAGCTAGGTGTTTCACCTGATACTCCCTTCCATGAGCCAGTATAAGCCATTTTGGAGCTGAGAACCTGTGCAGAAGACCTCCTGAGTTGTTTTAAAGTTACCTTTAGCTCAGTGTAATACTAAGATCTCCTATGGCTGGGGGTGAGTTTCAACACTTTTTGAACATACAATGTAGGCACCAGCATGTTGACTTACTAGCCATGCACAATCAAACTGAAGTGCCTAAGTAATAGATTATGTATAAGTTCCTTAATGTATATGCAAGCTCCCTGACCCTAATACACTGAATCAAACCCCTAATACACTGAATCAAAGCTTCCTGGACTAGCCCCACAGGGAGACAGGGCTTTGAGAGCTATCTCCCTGTCTTGTTACTTGTAACAAATGAAAAGTTCTTTGCCCTTCAGCACTCCCCTGGGTTGTATTCAATTCAATGCACCCCAAGTGGCAAGTTCAGTTATAATACTGTTCTGGCTAAGGCTACCAAGGCCTTCCACATGAAGGATTCTCAGACCTGTTGGCAACATTTAGCAGACCTATAAGTAGCATTTGATACTATTGGTCACTCTCTGCTTTAAAACACTGTTTTCACTCAGAGCTTATGACCTATCAAACTTCCCTAGCTTCCCTCTTCCTTCCTAGGGTACTTTCCCTCCATTTTCCTGGCTACTTTCTAATTATTTGTCCAAATCTCAAATTTGGAGTATCCAGTGGCTTAGTTTGGGGACATTTTTGCCTTCCTATCTTGTGATTTCATCCAGCTTCATGACCGTCAATGCCATCCACATGCTGATAACTACCAAATTCCTGTCTCATCCAAGACGCGTCTCTGAACACCAACCCAGTATATCCAACTGCCTATTGACATCTCCACTTGGATGTCTAACAGGCATCTCAAAGTTAACATGCAAAAACTGAGTTTTTGCCATTTCCAGCCAAAATCTGCCTGCCCCCAAATCTTCCCCATCTCAGTATCAAGCCAAAACCTTGGCATCATCCTTGATTTCTATCTTCCTCTCACACTATACACACAATCCACTAGCATAATTTGTTCGCTCTACTTGCAAAATATATGCAGAATCCTTTAATTCTTACACCTTCCTCTGATGGCCTGCCTGGTCCATGCCACCATCACATCTTGCTTAGACTGTTGTAATAGCATTGTAACTAGAATTCCTGATGTTGCCCTTGCCCATTTTCAGTCTATTGTCAAAACAGCAGCCATGGGATCTCTTTAAAATATAAGTCAGTGCATGTCTCTGCTCTGCTCCAAACCCCCAGACAACTTCCTATTTCACTCAGAGTAAAGCCCAAAGTCCTTACAGACCTCAAGGCCCCATGCAGTCTGGTCCCCCATCCCTTCTCTGGCCATGTCTCACTAAGATCACCCTTCCTTACACCAGCCTGCCTGCTACTATTCCTCAAAGACACAGGTACATTCCTACCTCCAGGCCTTTGCTCTTGCTGGTCGCTCTTCCTAAAATTCTCTTCCCACAAAAATCCACCTGACTTACTCCCTTACGTCTTTAGATTTTTCCTGAAATGCTATCATCTCAGTGAGAGCTTCCTGACCACGCTATCTGAAATTAACAACCATGCACATAAACTTCCTCCACCCGTTTAGTTTCCTCCTTGGTGCTGGTCACTCTACCGTACTCCGTATTTTCACATTTGTCTTCTTTAAGATCTGTCTCCTCAGTTAGACTATACCGAATGCAGGGATTTTTGTCTGTTTTGTTCACTGCTCTATCTCTCACACCAAGAATAATAGTAGACACTCAGTAAATACTGTAGAAAAGAGGAGGAGGGAAGCAGGAAGGGAGTGAGGGGAGGAAGGAACAAACAAAGGAAGGATTGCAAGGATCATTAAAGCCCTAGCTCCTCTCAGTGTGAAAACAGCCTCTAACTCCTTTATGACATTTAGTCACCCCGTGGCATCAGCCTACTCCAATGCTTCCTGAGTAGACATAGATAAATAGAAACTATCAGCCTCTAAAGAACAAGTGGCATCCTCTTAACCAAATGCACTTTTTAAATGCCCATGTGAACCAATTAAAATATGAAGTGGTTCCAACTTCCAAAAGCTTTTTTCTTAGACAACAAACCAGGCAGAGGCCAGTGCCCAAGCTGTTCCTCTTCCTCACGCCATGTTAAGTGTGATGTTGGCTCTGGATAAATGTTAAAGTGCAGCTCTACCCTTTTTATTTCCCAAAACTAGGTTTTGATTTATCTTACTGCAAGTCTTGAGCGTCTGGAATTTTCCCAAATGAACTAAAATTCCTCCATCAGTAAAAGTACTGCTCATTACCTGTGTTAATTTCATCTCTTTCTCTGCACTCAATAACCCCATCTGTTGCAATTCCAGCTGTGAGAAGGGAGAAAAGCAAGAAACTGAGCAGACCTAATGCAGAGAGGCTGTGGGTTAGCAACAGCTCTTTCACAGAGAAAAAGGAAATTTGTAACTAGCAGTGGACACAGCTAAAATAACCTGGCTAAAATCCCTCAGATTTTACAAGATCCTTGTTCACTATTTTTAAAAAGTTCATATTTAGGAGCGCCTGGGTGGCTCCATGGGGAGCCGACTTTATCTCAGGTCATGATCTCACAGTTCATGGGTTCGAACCCCACGTCGGGCTCTGTGCTGACAGCTCAGAGCCTGGAGCCTGCTTCAGATTCTGTGTCTCCTTCTCTCTCTGCCCTTTCCCTGCTTGTGCTCTCTCTCTCTCTCTCAAAAATAAATGAACAATTTTTTTTAAGTTCATATCAGAGCGCCTGGGTGGCTCAGTAGTTTAAGCATCTGACTTCAGCTCAGGTCATAATGTCATGGTTCATGAGTTCAAGCCCCATATCTGGCTCTCTGCTATCAGCACAGAGCCCACTTCAGACCCTGTGTCTCCCTCTCTCTCTCTGCTCCTCCTCCCCTTTCTCTCTCAAAAGTAAACAAACCCTAAAAAAGAAGTGATAAAAAAAAGTTCATATTTATACTCCAAAATGTCCAGCATCATTTACTGATAAATTTACTTTTATAGATATATTATATAATGCCCTGTTTTATGAAAGCAGACCCTACATCAAAGTGCATATGACCTAATTCTCAACAGAAAGCTACTAGACCCCCATGGGATACCAAAATTCTGAATATGGGTTTGCAGAACTTTCAGGAAATGCTAGGCATAATAGGTCATTCAGTAGATGCCCAAGAAATGTAAGTTGCCTCTCTTTCCCTTCAAAGGAACAGCCAAACAGGCAGGTTGAGTTCATCTGCACTCGCTGTGACAAAGCTTCTCAGCAATTCTCCTGTTGGAAGCCACACCTGGCGCTACATACCTGCCCCCTGCCGTCTTCGGAGAGCCTTCCTGAGGCTCCAGCGAGCTGCTGAAGCATTTTCTTCCTCTTCAGAATAGGATGATAAGCCAGGTTGTAGTGATTCAGGATGACACTTCAACAAGCTCAATTAATATCCAGTAGGCAAGGATCTGATTTATTTCAAACCTGCCCCTACTCTAACGGGGAGGGCTGTGCACCTAAAGAAGTGAACAGCTCTTGTGAACTTTGCTCCCTCTCTGTGCTCTCCCTCTTTCCCTCTCTCCCTCCTTCAAGGAAGGGTTCTGCAGGCTGGAGTCAAGACAGTGATTTTTAAAACCAATCAATTCTTTGCTATCAGTATTTTCATAAGTGAGGCCAGAAAGAGACCGAGGCAAGAATAAGAAGATGTTAATGTGTCTTCAATATAAGGTTGCCAGGTAAAATATAGGATGCCCAGTTTTAAACAAACCACATATCTTTTTAGTATAGGCATGTTCCTAATATTGCATCGGACATACCTACACCTAAAAATTATTTATTTTTTTTAATTCAAATTTAACTGGGCATCCTTGCCTTTTATATGCTAAATCGGGCAATCCTATTTCAGATTCCCTTTCCTCCTCTTCCCTCATTCCCCACCCCCCCACCCCCACCCCCCACTCCTCCACACTGAAAACTGGTTTGGGGGGGAATGGCAGTCCAGGAAGGCTTCCCAGAGGAGATGGGACCAAATTAGGTCAGGAAAAATATGCACTACACAAAAGAAAATTTAAGGGGAAAGGAGGAGAGTTCCGGGCAAAGGGAATGGTCTGAGTATGAAGATCCATGCATGTTCTAGAAATGAAAAATTGCGGTATTACCCGAGTATGAAATACAGGACAGAGAAGAGCGGTCATGAAAATTATGTAATAAGTAGGAGCAGACCATGACCCTGCGCGCCAAGATCAAGGGCCTGTTGCTGCAGAGCTCTTGAAATGTTTTAAGCAGGAGATGATGGGATCCAATTTGCTTTTTAAATAAATCCTTTTTGACATGTGTACAAACTACTTGTATGGATGATAAGAGTTAAAGGCAGAATCACCTTTCATGTACCCAGGAAAGGCTGAAGATGATGAGAAGCTGAACTGGGGATGTGTGAGAGGGATGGAGGGGTAAGGAGACAGACTTGGTAAATATTTATGAGGACAAAAGCACTTGAAGGGTCTGATGGCTGATTGGAATGATGGGAGAGGAAGCAGGGAGGTCCAGGACCACCATATGGGTTCTCCTTGGATGCTGCAACTGTGGTAAAATTCCAAACACGGTGGAGCCAGGTTAGGGAGAGTAGTGGAGGGATGTTATGAGCTCAGTGTGGAGAAGATAATGTTAAGGTACTTAAGGGATGTCAATAAGGAAATGTTTAGTAATTATTTCAACACATGAATCTAAGACTCAGGGGGATGAGTTTAGAGATAAAGATGTGGTAGGTATCCACATAAAAATTTATGTTTACCAATTAAGGTTATGTTGCCTGGTATAATGTGGTTTTAACAGAATTCAGATCAATTTCTCTGGATCTGGAGGTGTGGATTCCAGGGCTGATACAGTGGCTACAACCTATCATCAGGGAGCCAGGCCCCCAGCTTTCTGCATGCTTTCCTTCCTCAAGGTCATCTCCTGGTCTGGTGTGGCTCTTTGAGCTCTGCCCAGTATGTCTGCATTGCAGGCAGCTGAAAGAAGGTGGACAGCGCAGGAGACGGCATTTCTAGCACCTTTTAGAAGGAGCCTCCCCTGAAATCTCGCACCCCACTTCTGTTCACAGCTCCTCAGCCAGATCTTAGCCATATGGCCCCACGTAGGCGTAACAGAAGTTAGGAAGCGTGATGTTTTAGCTGGGCCCATTAACTCCCTGTGTGAAATCAGGGTTCTGCTAACTAAGGAAGAGGGATGAGTAGGTATTGATTCAACAAACAGCAATCTCTGCCACATCATGGAAATGGGTAAGATTAAGGAAGAGTTTGAAGAGTAAAAATATAGTAGGTCAAGGTAGACCCAAAGATTTAAGGATTTAAGGGAATGATGTAAGGGACAAGCAAAGAAAAGAGACTGAGAAGGGAAAACAATAAAGGGAGTAGAAGAATCCAGGGAAGGAAGAACCTTTTTATAGTTTTCCAAATAGTGATTCATTAAGCTTTCTGCAGTAGAATCCATATTTCATCCTCCAGATTTAAACCGGGCACTTCTGGGTTTTTTCAATTGGTTATTCACATTCCCAGCTATAGTTTTGTATTACACACTTGTTTGTGCCTGATGTCTGTGGTCAGTTAGTTTCTTCCAAACTGGCACCTTTGGAAACCTCATTACCTCCTTCAAGCCATCAGAATATGCTAGAACAGCAACTTACTAGATAATATCTTCACTTTCAGATACTGAAATAATTTAACTCTACGGTTCATTCAAAAGTGTTGAGTTAATGAGAACATTCAAAGTAACAAACAATAGATGTCACATTGGAATGCTTAGCACAGAGAAGAAACAAAGTTATATGGATATCCCTCAATAAAACAGAGTTCGTTATTAAAAGTTGTCTTTAAAGCAAAATGCTGATATTGAAACCATACTTTTCTCATTCACTTGTGCTTCCTATGGAAAAAAATCAGCCCCAAGACATATAAAACAGAACTGTCTGTCCTCCAGAGCCAAGACTCCCCTCCACTGATGGGAATGAGGAAATGAAACAGGAACGAGGAAAAGATATCATTAGCCATAGTATATAGGCTTATACTCTCTAGATAGAAAAAAGAAATTAGCAAGCCTGTCAATGAAAGGCAAAGTGGGGCTAAATGTAGGCCAAATAGGAGAAAAGAGACTCACTATCATTGTTGCCTCCCAAAAGCCAGCATGAGTGAATTTTCAAAAGATGGTAATGTTACTTACATGACCATTTCTCTATGATCCAGCACTGTCAAGAATAGTGTCTTCCAGCTAATTAAGTGTCCTAGGTGTTCATAAAATCTTAGACATCTGTAATATACTAGGGAAGTGAAATATTTTAAATGCAATATGACATTTTAAGTCTCTGAAGTCTCTTAGATCCCCTGAAGTTATTAGAAAGATAATATTACATAATCCCATTGTACAATTAGAAAGTACATGCAAAGGGGCTATCCCCACATGTGAGATGAAACAGGCGTAACTGAACTTCTCACCCCCAAAGTCCTATAAGCCCATAAGAACAACACAGGTAATAAGAAATAACATTAGAACTCAAGACTTAATGCCTCCAAGATGTCTGGTCCCTCAGAATATCACAACGGCACCTAATGTATATGGCTCATGTGGATTGTCAATATTCAAAATGATCAGTAAAATTCATTAAGCAATGATTTTACCTCATTGATGTTAACAAAGCATGTTGCCGTATCACAGTTCCTCAGAAGCATCCTTGCAAGGATCAGGTACAGATATAGGTGTATAGAGGGAAAAACTCTGTCTTCCTCCTTTACTTCCTCCTCTTACTTCCTCCTCTACTCTTACACGAATACCATATTTACAACACTCCTAACACCAGATGTGGGGGCACTGTCCCCTTAACAAGTAATTCTCTACGACACTGGCTGGGGGTCCTACAATTCAAGTCAATCCTGACACTATGTACTTGGAGACAATCTCAGATCTCACAAGTTAAGGGTTCCCACAAAGCACACACCCCCACTTCAGGGCCAATCACAAGTCCACATTGTCTCCTTGTTCCTGACCAACTGGCTACACATCAGAGGCTCCCATGACCCCCTCCTTGGGTTTGATTAATTTTCTAGAGCAGTTCACAGAACTCAGGAAAACAGTTTACTTACTGTTTACCAGTTTATCATAAAAGAATACGATAAAGGAGACAAATGACCGTCCAGATGGAAGACATGTAGAAGGCAAGTGACGTGCAAAGGGGCATGGAGCTCCCCTGCCCTCTCTAGGAGCACCGCTCTTCCAGCACCTCTACCAGTTCACCAACCCAAAAGCTCTCCAAACCCCATACTTTTGGGTTGTTTATGAAGACTTTATCATATAGGCATGATCAAGTATTAATTCCATTTCCAGTCCATCTCCTCTCTCTAGGGAATATGGGGTGGGGCTGAAAATTCCAAGCTTCTAATGATGGCATGATATATCTTGTGACCAGCTTCCATCCCAGAGCCCACTCAGAGACACCTCATTAGAACAAAGACACTGCTAACACCCAGGAAATTCCAAAGAATTTAGGAACTGGGGTCAAAGACCAAATATTAGAACCAAAAAATGTTCTTCATGTTCTTATTATTCATAAAATTACAAGACTTGGGGCACCTGGGTGGCTCAGCCAGTTACGTATCAGACTCTTGGTTGTGGCTCAGGTCATGATTTCACAGTTCGTGAGTCTGAGCCCCGCATCATACCCCACCCTGGCAGTGTGGAGCCTGCTTGGGATTCTCTCTCTCTCTCTGTCTCTCTCTTTCTGGAAAGAAAGAATGAAAGAAAGAAAGAAAGAAAGAAAGAAAGAAAGAAAGAAAGAAAGAGAGAGAGAGAAAGAAAGAAAGAAAGAAAGAAAAATAAAAGAAAGGAAGGAAGGAAGGGAGAAAGAAAGATTACAAGACTTTTTAAAAGCTCTGTGCCAGGAACTGGGGCAAAGACCAATATAAATATTTTATATTATCTCACAAGATGTGTGCAGAAACACAAACAAAGGTCTGATGAAAGCTATCTCAGATAGCAAAGAACGCATTATTTTTAAATTTTCACATTTAGGTATTGTATGTAATCAGAGGTCTCAGGAGATTTATATTTAGAAACTTAGATCTTACACATGACTGATTCTAACCTTGATCCTCCTAGATAAAAACTTACAACATGGTTTCTTTCCTTTCCCCTCCCCACCTGAAGGTCTTTCAGTATTTGATTATGACACAGTTATAAACCACCCGTCCAGATGGTTTACCAACCCCAGAGGTAGATGTAGAAATATAAGAACAACAAGTGCAGTATTCTCCAAATTGACATTATCTCGGATTTCTGCAGCAACAAGATCACTCACACACATTGGATTACTTCCTGGCACCTTTCTCCCATGTTGATTCCATTTATAGGTTTAATGTCTGTCCCATAACTAATGTTACAATCCGTGGCAAGTACTAATTTCCTATTGCTTTGTAACAAATTGCCACAAGTTTAATAGCTTAAAACAACTATTATCGTACAGTTCTAAGGTCAGAATCTAAAATGGGTCTTAATGGATTTCTCAGTCCATTTGGGTTGCTACAACAAAATACCGCATGGGGCGCCTGGGTGGCTCAGTCAGTTAAGGATCGGACTCTTGATTTCAGCTCGGATCATAATCTCACAGTCATGAGATGGAGCCCTGCATTGGGCTCCGGACTGACAGCACAAAGCCTGCTGGGGATTCTCTCTCTCCTTCTCTCTCTCTCTGTCCCCTCCCCCACTCATGATCTCCAAATAAATAAATAAACTTAAAAAATACCACAGACTAGTTAGCTTGTTAGCTTATAAACAACATAAATTTATTTCTCACATTCTGGAGGCTGGGAGTAGAAGATCAGTGTGCCAGGATAGTCAGGCAAGGGCCCTCTTCCAGGGTGATGTCTGGAAGTCTGCCGTCTGCAATGGCCAAATGCAACATTCCAATGTCCAACTCTAACCCCTACTCTCCTGCCTCCTTCTTTCACGTACAAGGGTCATTGGGATCATATAGGCTCACTTAAATAATCCAGGATAATCTCCCTGTCTCAGGGAGATTAATTTAATCACACCAGCAAAACCCCTTTCCCACATAAACTACCATATTCACAGTTCTGGGGATGGAGACATGAACTTCTCTGGGGGACCATTATTCCTGCCTACCACAATAACAAAGAAAAACTGGGAGGAATTTAGTGGATTATCTATGCTATATTTTTAACGCTTATTTATTTGTGAGAGAGAGTGCATGTGCAAGTGGGGGAAGGGCAGAGAGAGAGGGAGAGAATCCCAAGCAGGCTTTGCACTGCCAGCACAGAGCCTGACATGGGGCTCAATCCCACAGACAGTGAGATTATGACCTGAGCCAACATCAAGAGTCAGACACTCAACTGAGTGGGTGACTGAGCCACCCAGGAGCCGTTATACTATTTTAAAAAGAAATGAGACTATTTAGGGCAATTTGTATCATTATGTCTTTAGCAAGGACAATGTTTCCTATTTTCCCAGTCACTTCAAATTGTTAACCATTTTCTACAAAGTCTTCACTTACTCCCAAAGACATAGCATGAACCATAAAGGAAGCATGGTTTTATATGGTTTTTAAAATGTGCAGCCTTAACCCAGCAAACATTAACTTTTGTTTTTCAAAGTGTAAGGCATGACTAAGGTCATTGCTCTGCCATATTATCAAAGGTCTTGGGACAGAAACTAAAGTCTTTTATTGTGATTCTATGCATTGTCCATAGAACTGGTCAGTAACCTCTACAGAGGAAAAATATCAGAGTTATAAAAGAACAAAGATTATCTGCTTTACTTTCTACATTTAAGCAAGTAAGAGAATCTATTCTGGCCTTAAACTTCTCCAGAGGTTTCTAATTCTTCTGAAATGAATGTGTGTGTGTGTGTGTGTGTGTGTGTGTGTGTGTGTGTGTAGTTAGTTTGTTTGAAAGATCTCCAGAAGAGAAAAAATAATTTACCTCAGTAACCTTTTCAAATAGGAAATAGCTTTGATTTTTCTTACACTGACTAATCTCTATGTGGCTGTCAGAGGATACTATTTAAGTAGAAAGCAAGAAAAAGAGGTCAGAAACCCATCTCACTCAGAATAGCAATAGAAAAAGAGAAGAAAATACCAGGACACTTCTTACCAGTCTCTTCTTCCTGGTACAGGAGAAAAATCTCAGTTTAAGGCAGAATGGATTTTAGCCCTTTTACCAATTTTATCCATGTCCAAAAAAAAATTTAACAAAATCTTGAAAGATGTACATATTATGGTCAATGAGATATACATAGTCATAGGTATTACTCTTATCCTAAATGTCTTGTGCTCGACTGTCTATATTCTTAGAATCACAGAAAAGACGTAGTGAATGGCAGAGGGTGGGGCTCTGGGCTTCTAAAACAGGTTTCCTTACCGACTACCTGTATGAGCCTGGGCAAATGACCTGACCTTTCTCAACTTTGTCTTCGCATCAGTAAAGTGTTGGTAAATAACAGTACCTATCTCACCTCCCTTCAGGGTTGTTGTGAAGTACTTTGTGCAATGCCTGGCACCTACTAAGATCTTAATAAAAGCTAGTCATTATTATAATCTAAAAAGTACTCCAGGGGTGGTGCATGGGTGGCTCAGTTGGTTAAGCATCTGACTCTTCATTTCAGCTCAGGTCATGATCTCACAGTTCGTGAGATAGAGCCCGTGTGGGGATCTGCACTGGAGCCTGCTTGGGATTCTCTCTCTCTCTCTCTCTCTCTCTCTCTGTCCCTCCCCAACTTGCACACACTATGCACATACTCTTTTTCTCTCAAAATAAATAAATAAACATATAAATAAATAGTACCCCAGAAATGAAAGAAATATATCAAAACAAACAAACAGCAAAAAACAATCTGAGTCCCAAACTCAATCTTAGGATATGGAAGAAAATTAAAGAAATGCATATAAATTGGTGCGTAATTAGTCAAATTTTTGTTCACATCCTACTTTGGCACTGCAGGGTCATGTCTTCTCAATTTATTTTTCTCACTGAGAAATCTACTGAGAAGAATTTTCATCAAAGATTTCATTGCTTTGATGCCCTGAGTAGAAGGAATTGATAAGGCACAAAAGAACGGAGAACTGCCTGCTTCATTAGTATTAAGGAATTAACCCTCAAACATCTAGAATTACAAAAACAGCCACCAACCACTGGGGATTGGTTAATTATAGAAAATCAAGCAAAGCTGAGGTCTTAGCAACTTAAAATCTGGTGCGGTCTCCAAGCATAATTAATATCCAAATTCAACGAAAATGTAGGAAAGAGGCCAGGCATAACAGAAGGTGATCTGTGAATGTTGTTACATGAAGGACAAGAATAATGGAGGCAGAAAGGGAGAGAAGGAGGGAGGGAGTAAGGAAAGGAGGACTGACTCATTTTCCAGAGACAGAGGATGATCTATGGCCAGCCTTGTTTGCCCCTTCTTTCTCATTCCAAACTTTACCTTTTCCAGCCTCCCCTTCATGTGCGTGCACACACACACACACACACACACACACACACACACACACACTCCAATCCAGACATAGTCTAATATTAAACTCATGGGGGTCACAGAAATTGATCTTAGATGTGTGAAGCATCCCTACACAAACCATTCAAGTTTCTACATTTAAACTTGAATTGCTCTGCCAAAACTAACATCCTCTGCCACAAGGACCTAAATCTATCTCTCCTGCAAACAGTCCCTGACTTAGCAATGGCCCATTCATACAAATGGCTGTCATCACTCTCGTCCTATGCTCTATTTTACTGGAACATAAAAGCAGTCCAAAAAACATTTATGTGCTCATAGAGAACTTACTGGTTTGGAAGAGAGGGTAAAAGGAAGTTATAAAAAAGGTAGAAGCAGCTTCAGTGACTCATACTCTGGGAACAGATTCCCGGGTAAAGTTAATCTGCCCTAATCAGCTCTCTTCTGCCTAATATCATTACTAAACCTGCCTGTTTGTTTGTAGTCTCACGTCCTTTGCCTTGAATTCTATAAATTAGGTATTCATTTGGATTATCAAGCCCTCTCCTTAGCATTGCAAATGTTTCACAAAAGGTTAATGGGCTTTCAATCATGAACATATTCATATTGCATTAATTCAATCAGATCGCCTTCCTCCTAACTCCTGGAAAGCATATGAATTAAAGAGTTTAAATCTGGAGAAAATATGAAGACAATTAGAGGCATTGAGAACTTTTTTTTCCATTCATCCATCTATTCTTTCATTCATTCATTTAGACATATTGAATGCATCAGGTGCTAAGCCCTGTTCTAAACACTGGAGCACCTAGTGGCCAAGGGTGGCCCTTGTGGAGGTGGGAGGTGTTGTGGAGGGGAGGTGTCGGTGTACCACAGTTGAGGGTTTAGTGCAGAATGAGGGCATAGAGGCTGTAATGAGAATCCCTTCAAGGTCAAAAATATTCAATTTAGTCAAGGAAAGGAAATAGAAGTGTGATGGACAACTTTTATCTGTTTGAGAAGTTTGTCCCACCCAGGGAAGAGAAAAAAATGTTTTTTCCTTCCATCACTGTTTCCTGGACACAAAACATAACAGAACTAATTTACTAATAACAAGATTTACTCATCTTCTGGGTCTTTTGATAAAAATTCATTCTGAGAGGGAGAGAAATTTGTTATTGATTTTATACCCTTTCAAGGTGTTTTAAAACTTACTTCCACTTTTAAACAACCCTACGTTACACTACTCCAGAACAATTATGATCTTATTCTGATTTCTTATTTCAGATCTTATTTCTGAATTCTTATTCTGATACTTGTACTGGTGATGACCTCAGAAATTATTAAAGGATATGGAGCTGAATCTCAAACACAAAACACTCAAGAGTCTCATTCATGTTGCATGATACTTATTTTTACATTGCTTTTCCTCACTGAGTTATTCTCATCAATTGCCTATACTCTCAGTATACCTGCCTCTAGCTTGCTTCCTACCTCATTTGCAGCTCTACTCCAGATAATCCAGCCTGTGCAAACCGTGTGTGAAATAGGAGTGAATGGGAAGTCTGAGAAATTCTCCCAAAGAAAAGTACATGAGTTTTAATGTATGAATTTTGTGACATTTATATCAATGTTCAGATATTTTCCTACATAATTTCTCTGTTTTGTTTCAGGTAACTGAGGATGGCCGATAAATGACCTCCAGTTAGAAATAATAATGTTACAATTTACCATAATGAAATCAGAAGGGAAGCTCATAGTGGAAAGGCTCATTTTTACGGCGATCAAAATATATTTGTGTGTTCTTAAAAACAAATATTCTTACCTTCATCTGCCCTTGCTGTATTCCCATTGTCAAATGCAAGAGTGACAACTGACCTAAAGGAATAAACTTCAGTGGGGTCTAAGGACAGAAGCCAGTTTTCAATACATAGACGGAAAAGGTAGTAACAGCAACACATACCTGGTATTATATTTGAGGTGTTCAGAGAAAGTTTCTCCTCCCAAAATATGTCTGATCTAACAGCTGATTCTTTTTTAAAGCTCCACCTGGCTTAAAGCTTCTTACTTCTTATTAGGCAAATGTTCTTGGGATACTTCTTTTTTTTTTTTTAACATTTATTCTTTTTTGAGAGAAAGAGTGTGAGTGGGGGAGGGGCAGAGAGAGAGGGAGACACAGAATCTGAAATAGGCTCCAGGCTCTGAGCTGTCAGTGCAGAGTCCCACACCAGGCTCGCACTCACAGATGGCAAGATCATGACCTGAGCCAAAGCTGGACGCTTAACCAACTGAGCCGCCCAGGTGCCCTGGGATATTTCTGTTTTCTAACTTAAAAGTCACAATATTCTCTTTAGTACTCTCCTTACCAGTGCAAATACTTCCCAGAAGGTGATGGGTTTTAGCCATGAACATACTCATTTTGAATTAGCTCAATCAGATTGCTTTCCTCCTAACTCCTGAAAAGCATTTGAGTTAAAAAGACATTTGATTCTGGAGAATATATATTTCTTAACTTATACTTGAAACTTTCCTCTGTTGAGAGAAGACTAAACTGTCCACCAAAATCCTTCTCTCCTTATGACACAGAAACAAAATTGTAGCAAAATCGTGTGGCTTACTAGATAGACATTTCCTGACCTCCCTTGCAGGTAGGTGTGACCACCTGGCATAATTGGCAGAAATGATACCCATTTCCTGGCCAATGTCTTAAGATAGCAGGAATGTCTCATCCACATGGTTTCTCTTTCCTTCAGAAAGCAAATGACAGGGGCGCCTGGGTGGGGCTTGAATTTACAACCCTGAGATCAAGAGTCATGTGCTCTACCCACTGAGCCCGCCAGGGGTCCCAAGTGTTAGCCATCATTGTCATCAGTGTCTCCCGCAGAGATTATGACGACAATCTCTTAATTTCATCATCCTGAACAATTCTTTATCCCTCTCCAGCACTAAACTTAAGATGCAATTTCTTCTTCATTTTTAGGTGGCTTCCCATTGCCTTAAAATAACATCTAACTCCTTCCCATGGCTTAAAAGACCCTTCATGAACTGACCCTGCTCACTTCTCTAGCTGACCCCACTGTGTCCTACTCCCATGCCCTGTGCACTTACCAAATTGGCCCCGTTCAGGCTCCTTTAACACCCTGTACTTTCCAAGGCGTGACATTTAACTCTAAGGGCTGTCCACTTGCAGTCTCTCTGTTCCTCATTTAAGCAGGAATTAAATGCATATTTGAATTGTTTAATTAAGAATGCCTCTGAAACAATGTAGTGCTTGGTCCCTATTGTCTTTGCATTTAACAAAATTGATTCCCAAATGCTACCCTATTGGTTCTTTTGTGTATGTGTGCCATGCAGAATCCTTGCCCTCTGCATTTAGGAGTTCTATTTATACTGTGATACTCTCTGAGGATATCTCTTGCATTTTGAGTGCTGAATCTTGGACTCTTGGCTCTTATATTCTGTGGCTCAAACAAAAGATCACTTCCTACTTTACATTTAGAAACAATTCCAAGGATAGAATGGCCTTGCTTTAGCAGGCTCTGAGATAACCATTATTCTAAACTGATGAGCAAGAAAATATTGTGTGTAGGGGTGCCTGGGTGGCTCAGTTGGTTGAGCGGCCGACTTCGGCCCAGGCCATGATCTCACAGTTCGTGAGTTCGAGCCCGGCATTGGGCTCTGTGCTGACAGCTCAGAGACTGGAGCCTGCTTCGCATTCTGAGTCTCCCACTCTCTCTGCCCCTCCCCTGCTTGCATTCTCTGTCTCTCTCTCTCTCTCTCTCTCTCTCTCTCTGTCTCAAAAATAAATAGCATATTGAAAAAAAAGAAAATAATGTGCGTATATGTGGCAGGTGGAAGAGATATTTCAGCTACAAAACCCAAGTTACTGTCCCCCTCTCTCAAATCCAAAGTGTTTAGAAAACTCTGGAGTCAAATTACTAAGAGTAAATACTCTCCCCGGGTTTCCATCTTCACTGAAATGACTGGGAAAAGGTTTGGTCAGGTTGCTTCCCAGGCACATTCTTCTTCCCACTTCCACACTTCAGGTTACTCACCGTGCCTTTGTGGAATCACCTGCCCTTTGGTATCTCTCTATTTTCCCTTATAACCCTCTTCAGTCTGCCACTGACTGCCCCTGATGCTTTGAGTTTCGGTTCCAATGATTTGCACTTCCCATAATGTTCATTTGAACTAATATTTGTATGCAGCTTTAGGATACGCCTTATCTCATTTAATATAAGAGGCTGCCCAGCACAGTAGCCAGAGAGCGTGCCCTAGAGCCAGACTCCCTGAGTTCATAATCCCTGCTCAGCCATTTACTAGCTGTGTGACCTTGGCTGAACTGTAAACCTATTCCAGGTCGAAAAGCAATAGCTAAACCCTCTATATCAGCTCATATTCCACAAGTAAGACAGCACTGGCTTCACAACATAGCTTGCGAAAGGGATTAGGTCCAAGAATGTTAACACTTTAAAGGCTCGAAATCAGAAGTTAGCTATGACTCTTCCTTCTCCCCAACTTCCCATACCCAATTACAAAGTCTGAGTGATTCTATTATGATGCTTCTTTTATCTTCCCTTCTCTTTCATTCCTACTGTTACCACATTGGCTGAAACCACTAACAATTCACACCACCAGGTCTCCCTGTCTCTCCCATTCTCTCTTCCCAATTCAACTTTTTATCACCACGTGAGTGGGTGGTGTGAAAAAAGTGTAAAACACCCTGCAATCTTGTAATTCATCTGAGAAAATGGCATTGTGCATATGAGAAAACAAATTGGGTGAGGCAATAAATACAAACAAGAAGGCCAGTGGAAAATCGGAGGAAGGAGAAATCACATCCAGTTTAGGCAGTCAGGAATACTTTAGGGAGGACACGATCTATCTGAGCCCTGCGTGCTTGCTTTCTTGCTTTCCTAAATTTTCATCCAACAAATATTAATTGAGCATCCACTTTGATATTGGAAAGACATCTTAACTTTTCAGTGCAAATTAAATACAACACTACATGAATGCAGTAAGTTTTTAAAGAACCTTGAGATTGAAAATTCTATTATAAGTAAGAGTCACTAGTCTATACTAAGCACACTAGCAGAAATATTGCTAAACAACCTCTATATTATTTACAAGATGGTCACAAGTCTACAAAAAGTAGGCATGACATAAGAGAAAGAAAATGCCACAAAAGCACAAAGGTAGCCAGCACAGCTTACCTCAGAACTAAGACCAGGGAGGGTATACCCCATTGTTTAGGTCATTATATTTACTTCAGTCATATTTGTTTATTAAGGAGTCACTCCTTGTTTCCCCCTCTCAAATTATTTTATAACCAAGAAATCCCCTCTGGTTCCATAGTAGTGGGTATTCACAGTGTCTGTTTTGATTGGTTGATTTCAGTGCCATATCAGTTAATTTAAGACCATACTTGTACAGAGGCATGAGCTAAAATACTAAGACAGTGAATATCAGAAGAACGAAATCAAAAGAACATCCTGGCCTTCATCAAAATTGGAAATTTGTCTCCTGTTACCCATTCCCAGGGGGCCTCCTCATCGTATCTTCTCTTGTTCTGTAAAATCAAGTTCTCTTCAACTCTTTATCCCCCCTCCCTCCACCAAACACCATCAAGGACAAAAGTCTGAAACTTAAAAAAAAAAAAATCTGAAACTTAGTCAGAATAAGGTATAAACGTCTGATAACCATTAATGTCTCACACCTTCCAGGGTATCCTACTTTTTAGCAAGGGACAAAGCCCTCCCCAAACAATAGCTATAGTAAGCTATGTGTTGACTAAATGCTTATTGAATAAATAGATCTATTAAATTAAATATAACTCAATATCTTATAGGAAAGTCTTTAGGGGAAAGTAGCAGGTCATTCCAGGATCTTTAAGAGCTGCCTGTTTGATCTACATCAAAAGCCAATTACAACCAGAATCTCTTTTCAAAAACTCTGTGAAGATGTGCCATAAATAAATAAATAAATAAATAAATAAATAAATAAATAAATAATGTATAGCTAATTTCGCTCACAAATTCTCTAGCTCTGAGACTTTTCTTAGAAAACACAAACACAAAGGAAGCCTTCACCTATCTGGCTCTCCATCTCAAAAACACCTTTTGAGTAATATGACCAGAATAGCCATGGATTTAGTTCCTATAGTCTTTGTTAACCAGGTTCTCAAACCAATGCAAATACCTTTTGAGCCTCATTTGCCAGAAATGGGTTTACTAACAGTTAAATTCAGTTTGGCTCACAAGCACAGAGCAAAACTGGGCCAATGCCGCTAATGTTGCACCAGGGACATGAGCTACAGCAGGAACCACACATGTTCATTTCAGGGTGGGGCAGAAGCAGCCAGGAGGCTGGTCCTGGAGGCTAAAGGATGGGATCCTGGCTGGTACAGGCTGATCGAATGAGCCATACAGGTGACAGAGATTCCAATTTCCTATCTTCCAGGACATACTGTTCTCTGGAGGAAAGCCTAAGCAATGTTGTACCTTTTGAAGTCTCCATCGTAATACCCAAGACAACCATCCTTTATAAAATGTCACCCCACCCCTGCCATCACTCTTATCTCCCTTGTCCTGCTTACAATTTCTTGGTTGGCACTTCTCATCCCTTATTTGTTCATTGTCTATCTCCTTCCATAAGAATGTAAATTCCATAAGAACAGAGACTATTTTGTTCACTGATGTATACCCAATGCCTAAAATACATAGGAAGTATTTTTTGAGTTGAAATGAACAGAAAGTGTATTACCTATGGCACTGAGACAGTGCCTTGTATTCTTGGGTTAGATCTCTCCACCAAAATTAAAACAACCTCTTTTCCACTATCACCATTTTGCTTTGATTTGCTTAGCCAGCCTACTACTACTTTGTATGTGCTTCTTAGGAGAAGCTTTAAAGGAGACAGTGTTTAGGAGCCCATCTTTACTCCTTCTGCCACTACTCCCCACTTACCTGAGCCCTGGAATCAGATTTTCTTTTTTTTCTTTTTACACGTATGACATATCTTTTCCCACATTCACCTCCTTTCAAGACGAGAGAGGAAAAAACAAAGAATAGAAAGGAGAATGGTTTAATCAGAAATGATGCTATTTGACTCTACCCATCATGCCTGCCCCGTTAGCCGCTATGGTCCTGAGATGGTGTCATTTTGTGGTATAATCAAATACTATCGATACCATTCTCAATTATCACATATAGACTGAGCTAATTAAACTGTTGAGGGAAACGCTGCCCAAAAAAGTTTGAATGTCTCATCTCTGGAGTTATTTCAGGTATCTTCCAAGAGCGTTGGTTTCCTTGCCTCTAAAATGAAGATATTATTTTACTAGAAGGTCTCTGAGGGGTCAACTAGCTCTAACGAATTAGTACTATGTGTCCGCAAATAACACCAGAAAGTGAAAAAACAGCCTCCAGTGAATAATGGGAGGCATAACAACATGGTCTGGGTGTCATCATGAGATTCATTTGAATATAATCTATCAGATATTCATTTTAAAACTCACACTCTCTACCTAAGTCAAATGTCATACTAGAGCTAATTTGTGAACCTTGATAAAGTTTGGGCAGTAAGATCTTCAAAAATATTATTTCAATGGAATCATTTTATATGTTAACTTTGAAAATGTCAACAGCAGGGGCCAAGTGGAGGCGCTCAGGAGGTCTATGCATTTGCCATTTCAAAGGCTTAGCTGTTAGTGTAGGAGTAGGGGGGCAGCCTGCTGTGCTCCATGTTCTGAATAAACATTTCCAGAAATATTTAGCAGATAATAGGGCTCCCACTGGGGCCGTGTGTTCAAAGGCACCACATTGAGCCACCTACCATGAAAGACGAGGATGCCAAAGCTGAGAGTGCTCTGGATTTCAGATTGGGTACCTGCTTCCTGTACAGGACTTCTAAACACACAAAGCCAGGGGAAACTGAAGCCCATCTTAAAGGGGAAGTGCTTAATGCTTGCCAGAAGAAAATAACATAATGGTCAATGTCTGAGTAATATTCAATAGTCTTCCATCATGCAGCAGGTCTGTGAAATAGTCTGACAACTTGAGAATTGAGGGCCAGAATTCACTGCTTGCCAGACTAACACCCATCAATTTGAAAAGCTCTGAAATCCTTCTTGACTTTAAGCAAGAAAACTGGTTGTGGTTAAAGTGACAGTGATCTTTTTTCTCCTGCATATTACCTCTGAAGACGTTAGTTCTGAATTGGACCAGAACGTTAAAAGAAAACAGATAAAATTGAGGCATTATCATTTTGATTAACTTTATGAGAAGAAAGATAGTATATGGATGTTTATCTACTTTAAATCTTCTAAGGAAAGCAAAAGACAGACAGACACACACACACACACACACACACACACAAATACTACTGTGTTTTGTAAATAATAATAATGAGAACATTATGCATGATTCACACATGTTCCACAAACCTCTTTGATGACTTACAGTGTTCTAGTGAAGCAATGTCCAAGTACTGAGGATTTTTAAATGCCTGAGATCAGATTCCTATTATCCAGAAGATTGCAAACTAGTACACAAGAAAGGCATCTACATGGAAAAATAGTAAACAACACAACAAATGCCATAGAGGTTAGGAAAATGTGCTTTGGGGACACAGGAGAGAGTTGCCTTTCAACACTGTGGGAAGACAGTGAAGGTGTGTAATAGGCTTTATTACACCTTTGGTGAAAACCCACATCCAAAAGATCAGTAAAGGTAAATATTACTGTTCACTCTTAGATAACAATGGCGATAGAAAGGTTTTCTGGTGTGTAACTTCTTCAAACCTTTTTTTTCATAGTTTCGCTTCTTTTAGAGATGAAGTTCTTTATTTTGCTCCCCTCTCCCAGGAAACCTTGAGTACCATTTTTTAGTCCTCTTTAAAAGAAAGCCTTTCAAAATGTGAGTGTTAAAAGTGAGAAACCGACCTGGGTGTGGGGGAAGTGCCCTGCTGGAAGTTTGTCATCCACTTGCCTTTTACTGACCTCTAGTGGACACACATTGCTATGTCATGGAAAGCCAACAAATTTATACACAGAATTGTAACGTTCTGAATCATATTCAATGGATTCCACCACCCATCTTCCCTTCTTCTGTCTGGATGCTTAAAACTTTTTCCACTCCATCTTTATGTAAATTTCATCACAAACCTAGATCCCATGCAAGCTCATGATGTACAAAATACCCCTCCACATGTGGAAGTGCAAATAAGGAACCTTTCTCCCATAGTGCTGATTTCAGAATTATCTTAGACAAGACAGTGGACCTTAATAGCAATTATTAGAGCAGGGAGTCCCATGAGGTTCCAGCCAGAAATTGTAAGAAATTTTTTCTTTTTACATGTCTTTCTTCTGAAACAACTAATTTCCTTACCCATCCTTATCTCATCTGAAAGAAAATTACATTCAGCCCAAGTTTCAGCTCAAGAGTTTATTGCTAAACAAAACAAAACAAAACAAAAATGTCCCCCATGATTTGTATGGCAATTGGAAGGGGAAAACTCCTTCATCCATACCCACTAGATGCCAATCCCTTTGTTCCTTTGTACCATTTCTCCTCAACTACTTTCCATAAAGAAGAAATAAACTTGATCTATAAAGGCATTAATAGATTTGATTACATTTGTATGGCAAATGGCTGGGTCATTGTGTCAGCGAGGGTATTCTAAATGTTAATGCGAGGGCTGCTTGCCACCCAGCAGATTGGAAAGTGAGACAAGGCTACGATAAAGACCTTAGTGTCACAAATGTGTACAATACTTGGAATCTGAAAATAGATAGGATCCTTAAAATAATGATAATTAAATACAATACTTTAATAACACTAGAGGAAAGAAAAAAGGAACATATGTAGGAATCATGGGGCTCAGGGTGACCAAAGGATAGAAAAGCAAATGCCCCATGAGAAGACTGAGACCACTTCTCGTAGGACCCCTGGCTCCAGATAACATCAAGCCCCTAGTACATGTCAGAAGGTTTTTACTCTGAAATAGCACATATCAAATCCTACAAATCTCTCCCCCTCACCTCTCTCTCTCCCTCTCCATCTCTCTCTATCTCTGTCTCCCCCACCCCCATTTGGCTGGTACTTTAAGCACAGTTTACTCTAGCTGTTGGGTAATCCACAAGTGGTCCCAGCCAGCGTAGAATGGAGTTTCCCCTCAGACAGTCTAATTACAACTCAATAAATTCTTGACACACCAAAGAAGGGCTGTGCTGTAGGTACAACACAAATTAAATAAAAAGTTAGGAGAGTTTTGCCTCAGGGATGTTGTCATTCAACAAGAAGCTGACAGCAATTTATTTCCTGTCTGCCTGAGGTCAGGCACTGTTGTTTCCACCTTCATGATTAGAACAATAGATTATGTAGATAGAGAATAGAGAGGAGTGTTCCCTAATAGATTGCAGATAACCTTTATAAGTATAACATTTTTAGCCCATTATTTAAAAACCCACTGTAGTTGCAGGAGTTTTGATCTCCAAAAGGAATAACTGCATTTTAACTAAGGGTATTAGCAAATCAAACCTGAGAAAGCCTTTGTAAAGGAGATCTTAGGTCCCAGAGATACTTGCTCTTTGAAAGATCATTGAGTAATTATGGCTCATTATGTTGAAAGGAAGGCAGCTTGGTGAATGGCTTAGAAGGTAAGAGACCTCTCAGGCTGGTGTAAAAAAAAAGAAAATATGTGAATTCAAAGTGCTACGAAAGAAGTCAAGAGATTCATAAGTCACTTGCTCCTCTTTTGGCTTTGGAGGCAAAGAATGCAGCGTATTCTTTTCCACCCAATAGAGCTTCCTATTACATTTTATTATATTTATGCCCAGTGCAGGTAACACAAGTATTCACTCAAGGCCACTGTTAGACTATCTAATAGCTAAACTAAGAATATGCTTAAAGTCCAAGCAAAACAAGAGCACCAAAGTGGGGAGAGGAGGGGAGAGGAAAGGGGAGAGGAGAGAAATTTTTAAGAATTCAATATGTGAATTATATATTTCAAAATAAGAACCAACAGATTTATCATGGAGGAAAAAAACATAACTTTGTTGAACACCCTTACATTATTATTAATATTAATACTAATATTAATATTAATAGCAGCATAGCAAGCCTCTGAAGTCAATGCATCTAGGATTGCATCCCAGGTCTACCATGAACTACAAAACAGTACTTATGTCATAGGTTTGCAATAAGAAGTGAGTAAATTAATTTATGAAGAACACTTAGAGTATTTGATACACAATAAATGCTACACAGTTTGCTATTACTATTTCTCTATCGTTCAAATACTGTGTCGTTGGCTTTGTTTTTTTTTTTTTCATTTTTAGCACATAACAGTGGGGAGAAGGCAGAGCATCAATGCCTTACACTGCTCAAAGCATCTAAAGTCATAGTCTTGCCTTGTGAAGATAATGACAAATTGCTAACATATAATGAACATTTTCTTGAAATCCATTAAAATTAAAGAAGAAATTCATAAAATCACAGAGATTTGCAGATCTGATGTCCCTCTTGACCCAAAGGAAAAGTCATACACTTTAATAAGATAAACGGTTGGTATTTATAGTACAATAACAGAACAGCTTCACATTGGACCTTATTTCTGGGTACCTGATGGAATTTCTGAGGGATCTCCAAAACTAGAATGTTTCTTCCCTACCCAAGATTTCTCAAACTGAATAATTTGGGAAGTAAAGCAAAGAAATGGCAGAAGATGGGTCAAAATATCGCCTTTAAAACCAAAGGAAGGCAACTTGGAAGATGTGGCTTGGACCAAAAATAAAGGCTTACCAGCCTGCTAACTGGTGGTACTAGACTTGGCACACCTCCCCAGGAGTGGTGGGCTGATGGGGAACGGGGGCTGCCTGTCTGTCCATCGAGGAATACAGGGGCCCCCTGATCTCCTGGCTTCTCGTAAGAGGGAGAAGTATGGAGACTAAGCCACATATGCTTAGTTATTTTCCCAGGTGTACCACCACTGTCCACGGGGCAGTTAATGGGCCAGGATTATGCTTATAGAAAATCTCTCCTCATGGAAACCAAGAGTTATGCGAAAACATTTCCCACTCCAATGTTTCCCAGTTTCCTCGTGTCCATTGCATTTAACTAGTATTCCTATAGATGAGCAGGAGTGTAGTCATCATCCTGAGGGAAGGGAAACGGTTTTCCATCAGGGCAGTCCAGTGCCCATTTTCCAAGGATGTTCCCCAGATACCAACTACTGCACCTCCTGGGAAGGCCTGTTGAACAATTAGATTTTCCCCCAGAAGGTTCTGATATAGATCAAAATCATACATCAATTAAACCAATCCCAAGGGTATTCGGAACACATAGCTGAAAATCAAGTCTTTCCCATTTCTCATTCTAAATTTTTTTAGAAACATTGTCTAGAGTATAGCATTTCATACCTTCTGCAAAGAGACTAGACAATATTAGAATAAAACTCACTCAATAATATGCCACTATCAACATAGAAATTCTCAAATTTTTAATAGAGAGTCCTTTCTAGCATAAACATCTCAGTGAGAATTTACAGCTCAAGATTAAGTACACTTGCAAGCTTGAGCTAAAGAAATTAAGCTCCAAACTCAAATTTTCTTTCCCTTTTGAATTGCAGTTCAAAGTTTGGTATTCTTAAATAAAAATCTAAAAAGAATCCTCCCTGATTTATTATTCTGTTCATCAGATTTCTTATGTCACCTGGATTGAGGTGTTCTGTCTTGTTAAGCATCACTAGCTATATCATCTCTCCCCAAGTGAGCATCATGACTTCAGGGCATGAATTTGCTAAGGTAATGCCAACTGCTTTAATAAGTAAATACCAAAAGCCAAGCGCTTTAACATGACTAAGTTTATTTCATTGGGTCCACTGTGGATTTCCGGACTACCAGGAGGGGGAGAGTGGTGCTTTCTGATCTATACCGTCATTCAGAGGCCTAAACTGATGAAAGCTAGGCCATCCTCAACTCTTCAACTCATGGCCTCCAAGGTCACCCTGCGCATGCATATCCTAAGGGCAAATCGGGAAGGGTGAAGAAGGCACATCCACAAGTTAACCTCCACAGCCCCTGAGACACACATGGGAGAGAGTGAACACCTGCCCCCTGGATACAAGAGGGCCTGGGAAAGGGAGCCTGTGGCTGCATAGCAACACTCCACTGTAGAAGGAAAGGCAAGCCATCTGTTGTCTCTGCCACAGGCTCTAAGAAGCTATTTTATTTCAATAACAAGCCTCTGATCCGCCACACTTTCCAAAGACTTCAGAATTAATGGCACGCAGAGATTACCATCTAGCAGTAGAAAATTTAGAATATAAGGCAAGGTTCAACCCTAAAGCAGTTATCTCAGACAAATTTTGTTTCATAGAACCAAATGCTTAGTGTTGCCAAAGGCCACAAGCAAAATAAAGAATGGTATCTGATGGAAGAAGATGTCTCAGGTTTTAACCTCACCAGGCTATTTATCAGTCCAGACAACTATCCAGAATTCAGAATCTGTGGACTTAAACTCAACTCAGGAACAACTAGCAAGGGCTTAATTTTGGCATTCTGCATTTACCATTTCTGAGGGGATATCCACCTATGCACAAGCTTTTAATTTCCAATTCTCTCTTGAGGGCTGTGTTTCTGGCACTTCATACTAAAAAAGACATAGACTCTACCTAATGACAGAGCCTCCACACTCTTTCAGACTTTCTCCATCTTGTGCCTGAAACAGTATTTCCACTGCTTCTTGCTATAGAATTATTTAGGAAAAAGAAAAGTGGCCCCTGGGGAATGACTTTTCTCTTAGGTAATTAACCAACAGAGAACCAACTGGAGACCACCAGGTGTGGGGACTCTTGGCCTATGGCCCGACCAGGAAAAATTCAAAGCGAGCCCCTCACAGTTGCCTTGTTGGTGTTGAACGCAAATGAAATTTGGAATAGCAGATCCAGTACTACATTCCAAGACCTGGCATCCATAATTTAAGGCTTGAAATTCACTCATGCTTTATAATAAAGGTGAAGACAGCAAACATTATTCTGCTCCAAAATGCCCCCAAAAACCTTAAAGACTTTTTTTTTCCCTTGTGTCTCAGCTGCCCATGTGCAAAACTAAATCCTTCTAGAGCTTAGGCCTACTTCTTCCTTGTAGATTCATTCCAAACAGTCTATTCCCTCTTTTCTCTTCAAATGAAGATGGCTATCTTTAGAAAGATATCTGTGGCCCTTTAGGCCATTTCTGACATGGCATGTTGCTGAGTCCTTCAGCCATCTTTGACTCACTCTCTGTGGAACAAGTTCTCGTGTGTTCGCGTTTTTCTAAAAGTATGATCCTGAGATCTGAATGTGATACTGTAGGTTAGGAATAAATAGAGGAAAGAGATTCTACTGTCACTGTATATAGATTTCTAAGAATCCTGACTGCTTGAATTGGCATCCTTTAACCATTTACGTGTAAAGTTAAACTATTAATTAAAATTTCAAGACTCTTAGAAATTCTGATGCTCATGTTCTTAATGCTTGTGTTTTCAATGACTGGGAATGTTTTTGATCCCAATTCTGAAAGCATACTAGTTTTGTCAATCCAGACTACTTGTATAACTTCCTGAGCCTCAGTTTCATCTTAGAGTAGGATTATTGTTCCTCCCTATTTTGAATTGATTTGTTAAGTCTACCATAACAGACTACCATAGACTAGGTAGCTTAAACAGCAGACACTTATTTTTCCACAGTTCTGGAGCCTAGAAACCAAGATCAAGGTGTCAACAGTGTAACACATTTCTTCTGAGGCCTCTGTCCTTGGTCACCTTTTCCCTGTGTCCTTACAAGGTCTTCCCTCTGTGTGTCCACATCCTAATCTTGTCTTCTCATAAGGACCCCACTTATATTGAAATAAGGCCTACCCTAATGACCTCATTTAACCCTAATTATTTCTTTAAAGACCCTATCTCCAAACACAGTCAAATTTTGAAACACTGGGGGGTTAGAACATCAACACATAAATTTTGGGAAGATACAATTCAGCCCATAATAAAGGTAATTGTGTAATGAAAGGAAATAGTGCTGGAGTCACACGATATGATGCCTCAATAAATGCTTGTCAAATGCCTGAATCGGATAATGGGCCTCCATCCCCAACCCCCAATCAACTCTTCTCGAAGCTTGTTTGTTTGTTTTTATTGTTGTTGCTGTTATTTGAGGACAGGGACTAAGCCTTAATTATTCCTACATCCCCAAAGAACCTCCATAGACTCATACAAATAGTTGATCAAGGAGTTCCTCCTGAATGAAACTGAAATACATTTCATTGAATCAATCTAATAAGAACCGTGGCAAAGATCCCCGTGTTAGCCATCTTCCAATTCTTTTTTTGCTTTCATTATTTTCCATTCTTTCCTCTTTCACAGCCCCTGTTACTGCTCCTCCTTGTCATGTCCCCCAACAGAGCAAACTCATCAAACATCTCCCTATCTTCTAACCTCTTTTTAGCCCTTGCTTTCCTCCTTCCTCCCATGCACTTGCCAAGATGTTGAGTTGCCCTGTGTTGCTGATCAGTGACTAATTTCCTTTTTATCAGGAATAAAGAAACCCTTAATTGCCTCCTGCAATACCACTGGCATAATCCTGACACTAACACATCACAATGAACAGGAGGCCCATTAATAAACATGCAGTGCTGTGAAGAATTTCACTGATCCCTCTCCAGGTCATTAAATCTATACATGTTTGATGGGCAATAAAAGAGAAATGTGGAATGGTAATGGCAGCCGCCGCTGTCCTAGTCTGCCTTAACCACAAGGAAAGTCAGGAAATAGTCCACACATTGTTCTAAATACGTATGCATTCAACTCATTATTACTAATTGTGAATGCCTATGCATATTTCACAGGCAACTGGTTCATAAATAAAACTCGGGCTGAAATTTCAGCATTAAATTCTTTCAACATCAAGTAGGGGCATGGCATCCAGTTTGATTAAACGAGGAGGAGTGGTGTGCTCTAACTAGAAAAAAATTTTTAATGTTTATTTATTCTTGAGACAGTGCGCACGAGCAGGGGAGGGGCAGAGAGAGAGGGAGACACAGAATCCGAAGCAGGCTCCCTATCAGCACAGAGCCTGAAGCGGGGCTCAAACTCATGAACCATGAGATCATGACCTGAGCCGAAGTCAGTCATTTAACTGACTGTGCCACCCAGGCGCCCCATCTGACTAGAAATGTTTTTGTGTGTGGGTGACTTGGAGGGCAGCTGCTAATCAAAACACATTTCTGTTTGTCACCTTTTATGACATAAATAAAGGATGTTGCCCTATGTTGGTAAGATATTAAGCAAAGTCAGATTCTAATTCCAGAAACAAATCATCAACAAGCCAGTAAAGATAAAACAGCCTCACAAGTTTATCCTTTAAAGCAAAAATCAAAGGAATAATTCATATCGTGTAAGGTCAAAATTACTGTGGACATTTTATTTCTATTTCTTACCTCACAGATAAAAAGTCAAACATAGAACTATACATCATAATGTAGAATAGTTAAAATACCTAACCTTAAGAATCAGCAGATTCTACATCATCCCACAGTGATGGCTAGCACTGAACCAACAGAGACAAAAATACTGCAGTAAACCTTTGACAACGGAACATTCAATGTTTGAGATTTCATATACTTTTCAGTGACCCCCAAGTTCCATGGCTTATAGTCATTTTTAATTTTGTGGACCCTGAATTTGAATCACATCCCTTCTCCACCACCCCTCACCAGGAGTCTGATACAATGAAGTAAATCCCAGAACTAGTGAATGTGCCTGGCCGCTGGCCATCTGTTCATTTGGCTATCCCTGATGTGCCTGCCCTCTTCTCTCATCTGTAATAACTCTCACAGCATAATTTTTAAAACAAGAAGACAAGGATGACTTATTGGGAGCTAGGAAAGGGGAGTGTAACTCATGTAAACTCTGACCCTGAGGAGAAAACCAAAGGGTAAAGGTGATAACAGAGTGCTGAGAAAGATGTAACATTTGCCAAACAAATCGAATTGTGATTTGACAGATTCTGCTTAAAACAACAAATCGAATTGTGATTTGACAGATTCTGCTTAATCAGAGTTAAGTCCAAAATTTGGTTGAAGATCATGACATGAATACACTAACCCTAGCCTTAATTTCAAATCTGAAAAAGATGAAGCCTGAAGCGATTTCAGCGAAAGCTTGGGCCAGAACAAAGGTGATTTATCTGAGTGAGAGAGTATTTTACACAGAGGGTTTTACACCCAGACTCTGGAGCCAGAACACCTGGATTTGTTCCCAAATCCATCACATTTTTATCAGAAGGGGTATCATAATACCTTGAGCATAGCCTCTTTGATAAAAAACATCACTGAAAAGCAACCTGAGAGGTTCCGGAAGATGGCGGCGTAGGAGGACGCGGGGCTCACAGCGCGTCCTGCCGATCACTTAGATTCCACCTACACCTGCCTAAAGAACCCAGAAAACCGCCAGAGGATTAGCAGAAGGGAGTCTCCGGAGTCAAGCGCAGACTAGAGGCCCACGGAAGAGGGTAGGAAGGGCGGCGAGGCGGTGCGCGCTCCACGGACTGGCGGGAGGGAGCCGGGGCGGAGGGGCGGCTCGCCGGCCAAGCAGAGCCCCCGAGTCTGGCTGGCAAAAGCGGAGGGGCCGGACAGACTGTGTTCCGACAGCAAGCGCGACTTAGCGTCTGGGAGGTCATAAGTTAACAGCTCTGCTCGGAAAGCGGGAAGGCTGGAGGACAAAGGGAGGGAGAGCTGCTGAGCCCCCGGACGGCAGAGCTCAGCTTGGCGGGGAACAAAGGCGCCAGCGCCATCTCCCCCGCCCATCCCCCAGCCAAAATCCCAAAGGGAACCAGTTCCTGCCAGGGAACTTGCTCGCTCCGCGCAAACACCCAACTCTGTGCTTCTGCGGAGCCAAACCTCCGGCAGCGGATCTGACTCCCTCCCGCTGCCACAGGGCTCCTCCTGAAGTGGATCACCTAAGGAGAAGCGAGCTAAGCCTGCCCCTCCAGCCCCCGTGCACCTTGCCTACCCACCCCAGCTAATACACCAGATCCCCAGCAACACAAGCCTGGCAGTGTGCAAGTAGCCCAGACGGGACACGCCACCCCACAGTGAATCCCGCCCCTAGGAGAGGGGAAGAGAAGGCACACACCAGTCTGACTGTGGCCCCAGCAGTGGGCTGGGGGCAGACATCGGGTCGGACTGCGGCCCCGCTCACTAACTCCAGTTATACACCACAGCACAGGGGAAGTGCACTGCAGGTCCTCACCACGCCAGGGACTCTCCAAAATGACCAAACGGAAGAATTCCCCTCAGAAGAATCTCCAGGAAATAACAACAGCTAATGAACTGATCAAAAAGGATTTAAATAATATAACAGAAAGTGAATTTAGAATAATAGTCATAAAATTAATCGCTGGGCTTGAAAACAGTATACAGGACAGCAGAGAATCTCTTGCCACAAAGATCGAGGGACTAAGGAACAGTCACGAGGAGTTGAAAAACGCTTTAAACGAATTGCAAAACAAAATGGAATCCACGATGGCTCGGCTTGAAGAGGCAGAGGAGAGAATAGGTGAACTAGAAGATAAAGTTATGGAGAAAGAGGAAGCTGAAAGAAAGAGAGATAAAAAAATCCAGGAGTATGAGGGGAAAATTAGAGAACTAAGTGATACACTAAAAAAAAATAATATACGCATAATTGGTATCCCAGAGGAGGAAGAGAGAGGGAAGGGTGCTGAAGGGGTACTTGAACAAATTATAGCTGAGAACTTCCCTGAACTGGGGAAGGAAAAAGGCATTGAAATCCAAGAGGCACAGAGAACTCCCTTCAGACGTAACTTGAATCGATCTTCTGCACGACATATCATAGTGAAACTGGCAAAATACAAGGATAAAGAGAAAATTCTGAAAGCAGCAAGGGATAAACGTGCCCTCACATATAAAGGGAGACCTATAAGACTCGTGACTGATCTCTCCTTTGAAACTTGGCAGGCCAGAAAGGCTTGGCACGATATCTACAGTGTGCTAAACAGAAAAAATATGCAGCCGAGAATCCTTTATCCAGCAAGTCTGTCATTTAGAATAGAAGGAGAGATAAAGGTCTTCCCAAACAAACAAAAACTGAAGGAATTTGTCACCACGAAACCAGCCCTACAAGAGATCCTAAGGGGGATCCTGTGAGACAAAGTACCAGAGACATCACTACAAGCATAAAACATACAGACATCACAATGACTCTAAACCCATATCTTTCTATAATAACACTGAATGTAAATGGATTAAATGCGCCAACTAAAAGACATAGGGTATCAGAATGGATAAAAAAACAAGACCCATCTATTTGCTGTCTACAAGAGACTCATTTTAGATCTGAGGACACCTTTAGATTGAGAGTGAGGGGATGGAGAACTATCTATCATGCTCCTGGAAGCCAAAAGAAAGCTGGAGTAGCCATACTTATATCAGACAAACTAGACTTTAAATTAAAGGCTGTAACAAGAGATGAAGAAGGGCATTATATAATAATCACAGGGTCTATCCACCAGGAAGAGCTAACTATTATAAATGTCTATGCGCCAAATACCCGAGCCCCCAGATATATAAAACAATTACTCATAAACATAAGCAACCTTATTGATAAGAATGTGGTCATTGCAGGGGACTTTAACACCCCACTTACAGAAATGGATAGATCATCTAGACACACAGTCAATAAAGAAACAAGGGCCCTGAATGATACATTGGATCAGATGGACTTGACAGATATATTTAGAACTCTGCATCCCAAAGCAACAGAATATACTTTCTTCTCGAGTGCACATGGAACATTCTCCAAGATAGATCATATACTGGGTCACAAAACAGCCCTTCATAAGTTTACAAGAATTGAAATTATACCATGCATACTTTCAGACCACAATGCTATGAAGCTTGAAATCAACCACAGGAAAAAGTCTGGAAAACCTCCAAAAGCATGGAGGTTAAAGAACACCCTACTAACGAATGAGTGGGTCAACCAGGCAATTAGAGAAGAAATTAAAACATATATGGAAACAAACGAAAATGAAAATACAACAATCCAAATGCTTTGGGATGCAGCGAAGGCAGTCCTGAGAGGAAAATACATTGCAATCCAGGCCTATCTCAAGAAACAAGAAAAATCCCAAATACAAAATCTAACAGCACACCTAAAGGAAATAGAAGCAGAACAGCAAAGGCAGCCTAAACCCAGCAGAAGAAGAGAAATCATAAAGATCAGAGCAGAAATAAACAATATAGAATCTAAAAAAACTGTAGAGCAGATCAACGAAACCAAGAGTTGGTTTTTTGAAAAAATAAACAAAATTGACAAACCTCTAGCCAGGCTTCTCAAAAAGAAAAGGGAGATGACCCAAATAGATAAAATCATGAATGAAAATGGAATGATTACAACCAATCCCTCAGAGATACAAACAATTATCAGGGAATACTATGAAAAATTATATGCCAGCAAATTGGACAACCTGGAAGAAATGGACAAATTTCTAAACACCCACACTCTTCCAAAACTCAATCAGGAGGAAATAGAAAGCTTGAACAGACCCATAACCAGCGAAGAAATTGAATCGGTTATCAAAAATCTCCCAACAAATAAGAGTCCAGGACCAGATGGCTTCCCAGGGGAGTTCTACCAGACATTTAAAGCAGAGATAATACCTATCCTTCTCAAGCTATTCCAAGAAATAGAAAGGGAAGGAAAACTTCCAGACTCATTCTATGAAGCCAGTATTACTTTGATTCCTAAACCAGACAGAGACCCAGTAAAAAAAGAGAACTACAGGCCAATATCCCTGATGAATATGGATGCAAAAATTCTTAATAAGATACTAGCAAATCGAATTCAACAGCATATAAAAAGAATTATTCACCATGATCAAGTGGGATTCATTCCTGGGATGCAGGGCTGGTTCAACATTCGCAAATCGATCAACGTGATACATCACATTAACAAAAAAAAAGAGAAGAACCATATGATCCTGTCAATCGATGCAGAAAAGGCCTTTGACAAAATCCAGCACCCTTTCTTAATAAAAACCCTTGAGAAAGTCGGGATAGAAGGAACATACTTAAAGATCATAAAGGCCATTTATGAAAAGCCCACAGCTAACATCATCCTCAACGGGGAAAAACTGAGAGCTTTTTCCCTGAGATCAGGAACACGACAGGGATGCCCACTGTCACCGCTGCTGTTTAATATAGTGCTGGAAGTTCTAGCATCAGCAATCAGACAACAAAAGGAAATCAAAGGCATCAAAATTGGCAAAGATGAAGTCAAGCTTTCGCTTTTTGCAGATGACATGATATTATACATGGAAAATCCGATAGACTCCACCAAAAGTCTGCTAGAACTGATACATGAATTCAGCAAAGTTGCAGGATACAAAATCAATGTGCAGAAATCAGTTGCATTCTTATACACTAACAATGAAGCAACAGAAAGACAAATGAAGAAACTGATCCCATTCACAATTGCACCAAGAAGCATAAAATACCTAGGAATAAATCTAACCAAAGATGTAAAAGATCTGTATGCTGAAAACTATAGAAAGCTTATGCAGGTAATTGAAGAAGATATAAAGAAATGGAAAGACACTCCCTGCTCATGGATTGGAAGAATAAATATTGTCAAAATGTCAATACTACCCAAAGCTATCTACACATTCAATGCAATCCCAATCAAAATTGCACCAGCATTCTTCTCGAAACTAGAACAAGCAATCCTAAAATTCATATGGAACCACAAAAGGCCCCGAATAGCCAAAGTAATTTTGAAGAAGAAGACCAAAGCAGGAGGCATCACAATCCCAGACTTTAGCCTCTACTACAAAGCTGTCATCATCAAGACAGCATGGTATTGGCACAAAAACAGACACATAGACCAATGGAATAGAATAGAAACCCCAGAACTAGACCCACAAACGTATGGCCAACTCATCTTTGACAAAGCAGGAAAGAACATCCAATGGAAAAAAGACAGTCTCTTTAACAAATGGTGCTGGGAGAACTGGACAGCAACATGCAGAAGGTTGAAACTAGACCACTTTCTCACACCATTCACAAAAATAAACTCAAAATGGATAAAGGACCTGAATGTGAGACAGGAAACCATCAAAACCTTAGAGGAGAAAGCAGGAAAAGACCTCTCTGACCTCAGCCGTAGCAATCTCTTACTCGGCACATCCCCAAAGGCAAGGGAATTAAAAGCAAAAGTGAATTACTGGGACCTTATGAAGATAAAAAGCTTCTGCACAGCAAAGGAAACAACCAACAAAACTAAAAGGCAACCAACGGAATGGGAAAAGATATTTGCAAATGACACATCGGACAAAGGGCTAGTATCCAAAATCTATAAAGAGCTCATCAAACTCCACACCCGAAAAACAAATAACCCAGTGAAGAAATGGGCAGAAAACATGAATAGACATTTCTCTAAAGAAGACATCCGGATGGCCAACAGGCACATGAAAAGATGTTCAACGTCGCTCCTTATCAGGGAAATACAAATCAAAACCACACTCAGATACCACCTCACGCCAGTCAGAGTGGCCAAAATGAAGAAATCAGGAGACTATAGATGCTGGAGAGGATGTGGAGAAACAGGAACCCTCTTGCACTGTTGGTGGGAATGCAAATTGGTGCAGCCGCTCTGGAAAGCAGTGTGGAGGTTCCTCAGAAAATTAAAAATAGACCTACCCTATGACCCAGCAATAGCACTGCTAGGAATTTATCCAAGGGATACAGGAGTACTGATGCATAGGGGCACCTGTACCCCAATGTTTATAGCGGCACTCTCAACAATAGCCAAATTATGGAAAGAGCCTAAATGTCCATCAACTGATGAATGGATAAAGAAATTGTGGTTTATATACACAATGGAATACTACGTGGCAATGAGAAAAAATGAAATATGGCCTTTTGTAGCAACATGGATGGAACTGGAGAGTGTGATGCTAAGTGAAATAAGCCATACAGAGAAAGACAGATACCATATGGTTTCACTCTTATGTGGATACTGAGAAACATAACAGAAACCCATGGGGGAGGGGAAGGAAAAAAAAAAAAAAAAGAGGTTAGAGTGGGAGAGAGCCAAAGCATTAGAGACTGTTAAAAACTGAGAACAAACTGAGGGTTGATGGGGGGTGGGAGGGAGGGCAGGGTAGGTGATGGGTATTGAGGAGGGCACCTTTTGGGATGAGCACTGGGTGTTGTATGGAAACCAATTTGACAGTAAATTTCATATATTAAAAAAGAAAAAATATATATATATACCCATAAAAAATTTTAATACACATTATGAAATTATTAAAAGTTTTAATCCATATTAAAAAAAAATAAATAAAATAAACCACTCCATTTTGAATGATTACAAAAAAAAAAAAAAAAAAAAAAAAAAAAAAAAGAAAAGCAACCTGATCCTGATTCACTGAATTCTAGATTCCAATTTCAAGAATACTCTGGCAGACATTGTTGGTACCTTTCCCATATCCCCTGAGTCCTTCCCTGATGTCACCTGCAACTTTGATGGCTAGTTCCTATATACCAATGACTATGGGCCCTACCTCAAGTTCTGTGTCTCTGGCTTTCTATGTCCACCAGAGCATTCTCAGCCAGGAGCTGGAAGTGACAGCATGCTAGAAACAATTCTCAACCAATGAAGGACAGCATATCTCAAATAATTATACTAGCTGCCTTCTGTTCAGTGTACAATTCTACATATGTTCTTTTTTTATTGTTATTTTAGAGAGAGAGCATATGTGAGGTGGGGAGAGGGGCAGAGGGACAGAGGGAGAGAATCTTAAGCAGACTCCATGTTCAGCACAGACCCCCGAGAGGGGGCTTGATCCCACAACACTGACCTCATGACCTGAACCCAATCAAGAGTCGGGCACTCAACTGACTACTGAGCCACCCAGGAGCCCCAGTTCTAGGTATGGCCTTAACAGTATCTTAGAAAGTTCCCTGCAGGATTAAAACTTGGTTCCCCAAAATAGTAGCCAGCTCATTAAAACAGTCTTGATTGGCTTCCCTCTCTCCTCTGTCTCACTTCCTACTCCCTCACCATATTTCCTAAGATTTTCTCCCCAAATAATACATTTACACCCAGATGCTCGTCTTGAGGTCTGCTTTTGGAGAAAATCAAACTAAGATACAAGTGAAGTACAGAAGTCTCCCAGCTTTGGGAAATCCCATACTCTCTTTCTCCCCCACAGTGCAAAATTTACAGTGAAAGACTAATAACCAATACCAAGACCTTATATTTCTCAAAAAGGTAAGCCTTACATTCACTCTTATACATGTGACTAAATCACAAATCCATACTTCGAGATAAAAAGCTACCCTTGTGTGGAGTCTAAACTGAACCTAACCAAAAGGTTGCCATAAAATTTTTTATTGTCTCCTCTTCCAAAATTAGCTACCCACAAACAGTTATCAAAAAGTCCCATCTTTTCTCTTTCTATATCTTACTAGTAGGGTAATGATGGATATGAATTGGGGTAAAATCTGGGAAAGGGGTATTTGGCCAGTATGTATGTATGTTAAAGGTAAACACTCTAAACCTGAAAACAGTGTCTGTGTCTTCGAAACAGGGATAATGATGGTACCCACATGAAATACTTAATGTGAGGATTAAATATGATCATCCATGGTAGCTGTTAGCAATGTCTGGAAAATAGAAAGCTCTAGATTGAAGCTATCTATATCATTAATATTATTATTAAAATGGAGAAATGGGGTCAAGGGGATTGTTTAACCAGTTCAATTATTCTTATTACATTTTTTTTTGTAGGAATTGCCACACTGCTCCAATTCTGAGATGTAGATTTCTTCACACTGTAATGTTTCTAAAATCTGGATATAATCCCACCTTTGATGTGCATATTTGATATGCTGAAATGTTTTTTGTTTCTCTGACAAACTCTTTTTACATTGATGGTGCATCTTATAATCAATAGCATCTTAAAACTGAATATTAAAAAAATATCCAAAAGGAGAGTATTATGGTACATCCTATTAATGCTGTTGAAATACTGAAAAACCCAAAAAAGTTTTGTGATCTGTCACTGACACATATAAAATGCCTACTGTTCTTGAGGTATGATTGTGTCATCAATATCACAACTCTATGTGTGCTGGCTGATGTTTTAAGCCAAATAATTCACAGTTCAAAAGCAGACTTTCTATGAGATATTAGCCTATAGTTACACATAAATTTCAATAAATGCATTATTTTATAACCCATTTGTGAAAAAATGCTTATTTGGCACATAGGAGTTCAAGTTTAAATGAAGTCCAATGTCTACAATCTCTAAGTCAGTAGCAAGTAATAGGGTAGGATCCCATTCCTTTAGCATATTTTGAAATTTTTTATAAGCAATCACTGTTTTATATCTGATTTAGTTGAAAACTGGTGAGAAACCTGGGTAAATTATTTACTTAAAAAACAAAGTACATGAATAATCATCTAGACTTTGACAAAACTCAATGATCCATTCCTTCTACGGACAACCTTAAAGAAGAGTGATATCTCGGATAATCACACTCACATGAAAATGACTTCCAGGAGTGCCTGGTTGGCTCAGTCAGCAGACCATGTGACTCTTGATCCCCTGGTCATGAGTTCAAGCCCCACACTGGGCATGGAGCCTACTTAAAACCAAACAAACAACAACAACAACAACAACTTTCAAACAGTTGTTCCATTCCAAATTTCCCTACAGATAGACAAACCTCCTATTGTTTATTTAAAAAATGTTTCTATTTAGGGGCACCTGGATGGCTCAGTAGGTTGAACATCCGACTTCAGCTCAGGTCATGAACTCACAGTTTGTGTGTTCAAGCCCCATGCTGAGCTCTGCACTGACACCTCAAAGCCTGGAGCCTGCTTTGGATTCTGTCTCCCTCTCTCTGCCCCTCCCCCACTTGCACTCTGTCTCTGTCTCTCAAAAATGAGTAAATGTTAAAAAAAAAATGTAATGTTTCTATCTATGATATATGTTTAAACTGTGTTAAAAAGTTTGGAAGAACTGTCTCAAAAAAAAAAGCAGACTGACAAGAACACCTAAGCTTTTGCAGCTCTCAGCTTCTTTGACTTTGAATATAAAGATCTTCACAATGTGTAAGTCTTATGAACAAGTGGTAAGGGAAAGTGGGTAAGTCCCCCAGAGAAAGGAAAGCAATTGGAAATGGAAAGTTCTAGAAACAGGGCGAGCATGGTCTAACTGAACAAATTCTAGACACGGGAAAAACATGGAAAGTTATCACTGCCTTATTACAAGAATAGTTTCTAAGAAAACTCAGAGGGACCACTAAGGAATTTTACTGAATTCTGATTCTGCAGATGTGGCTAAAAAGCTGATCTCTACAGATGAACAGTTAAACTTTTGACCACTCTCCATCTACACACATACTAATAACTTTTAACACCAAAGCAAACATGCAGCCAAGCTGCCTGAGTTTGAATCCTGGCTATGCCACGTTCTAGCTGTGTGACCTTAGGGAAACTACCCAGCTTCTCTGTGCCTCAGTTTCTTCACCTGTAAAATTGATACTAATATATTATCTATCTCATAGGGTTGAAATAATTGAATAAATCAATATATAGTACCTGATGCATTCAAAGCACTCAGTGGTTTATATTGTTCAATGTATAGATGTTTTGTTCCTTTACATTTTGCTTCAATTGGTATCTTCTTTTACAGTTTATCAGCATTTGCAAATAAGCAACTATTAATTCATATTAATGCTGGAAAATAATGAATAGGTAATCCTTTGGAAACATAATACATATAGCATGGCCATGTCTCAAAGTATTAATCTAATTGCGTTCTAGATATTTCCCTCCCCCTTTCTCTTGCTTGTAGCAAAGGGCTACTTTTTCTCATCAAACATACTAAAGTGGAAAAAGAGATTCAAATTAGCATTTAGAACAAGTACCAGAGAAAGATTCTGGTCACATCCAGAGTGCCTCCAAAAAGACTAGCCAAGTCTGGGCAGGAGGAAAAGGGAGACAGAAGGATGATGTTTCAAACAGGAAACAAAGGAAAGACCAGAGGGATGAGAAGTCCAAAGTAGGAAGGAGCTGAGAACCTTTATCAAAGATGAGACAAAAATAAAGAAGAAGGGCCTCGGAAGGCCCTCCATCATGGACCATCCCCTCATTGTCCCATGAGGTCCCTCTCCTGGACTCTACACTTAAGAAAACTCCTCCCTGAGCCTCCATGTGCCATATCCTATTGCTCTCCCAATAGGATATGGCACATGGAGCCGAAATCCCTTCCCATTTCTATACCATATTCCATGGACCCCACTGTCCCTAAGCCATTTCCAGAGCCTATACCCAGCCTCTTACCCAAGTAGACCCAAGGGAAGATGCTTGCATGGATATGGTCAGAGTTTGGATTTACAGGCTAAGATGTCAATAGGAATGTACCTGAAGCCCCTCACCATGGAAGATGGAGCTGGGAGTGGAGAGGGAAGGCAGGGCCAGATGCAAGTCAATGCTTGGGACTGTATCTTCTCAGGCTGCAGGATTCTGGTGTGGAACTCCAAAGAGTATGACAAGTCTCAATTAGAATCAGGACTTCTAGGTTGCCAGGGGCTGGTGAGAGAGGAAAATGAGGAGATGTTGGTTAAAGGCTACAAACTTCCAGTTTGAAGAGGAATACGTTCTGGGGATGTAATGTACAATGTGGTATACTTGTATACTTGAAAGTTGCTAAGAGATTAGATCTTAAATGTTCTCACCATAACAAGAACAACAAAATGGCAATTATGTGAGGTGACGGATGTGTTAACTAACATGCAATTATGCGTGTAAACATTCTGCAATATATAGACACATCAAATTATCACACTGTATATCTTAAATTTACACAATGTTATATATCAATGAAGCTTAAAAGCAGATAATATGATAGAATACATTTTATTTACCACTTTGCCAACTTGATGTGTAGCTTTTAAATACTTTGACTTATGGGGCACCTGGGTAGCTCAGTTGGTTGAGAGTCCGACTTCAGCTCAGGTCATGATCTCACGGTCTGTGAGTTCGAGTCCTGCATCGGGCTCTGTGCTGACAGCTCAGAGCCTGGAGCCTGCTTTGGATTCTGTGTCTCCCTCTCTTTCTGTCCCTCCCCTGCTTGCACTTTGTCTCTGTCTCTCAAAAGTAATAAAAAAAAATTTTTTTAATTTTTAATATTTTGACTTATGGTCAAGATATGGGCCTTCATGTGTATTCTTGCTCTGGGTCCCACAAATGTTAGGGTCATGCCCTGTGAGTAGAAAGGGGATGGCCCTGCCCCTGTCACACGCATATTGTAAGTTTCTGCAATGTAATCGAAGGGGATATATCACAAGAGTGAAAGTGCCAAAAGGCAAGTATCATATCTGCTTTATCCATTGCTATAAACCAAAGGTAAAATAAAGCCAAGAGGTCAAACCTGGCCTGCTCTCTGGTTTTGTATGGCCTGTCAGCTAAGAGAGGTTTTTACATTTTAAATGGTTGAAAAAAATCAAATGAACAATACTTCATGGGAATTAAAAATCATATGAAATTCAAATTTCAGCATTCATAAATAAAATTTATAAGCTACACTTATTTAGGTACCATCCATGGCTGCTATGATGCCACAATGGCAGAGTTGAATTGTGACCTGCAATCTTTTTTTTTTTAATGTTTATTTATTTATTTTTGAGGCAGAAAGAGAGAGACAGAGACAGAGAAAGAGGGAGACAAAGAATCCCAGGGAGGCTCCACACTGTCAGTGCGGAGCCTGAAGCCTGATGTGGGGCTTGAACCCACGAACCATGAAACCATGACCTGAGCCAAAATCAAGAGTCAGACGCTCAACTAACTAAGCCACCAAGGAGCCCTATGACAAGCAATCTCATAGCCCGCCAGCCTAAATTACCTGCATTCTTGTCCTCCACAGAAAAATTTGCAGATTCCTGCTATATTCCCAGTGCTTCTTAGAAAATCTCATATATAATTGGTTTTCAATAAATGTTTATTAAATAAATGAATAAAAGGATGAATTAATGTCCCCTCCCGGGGATTCATCTGAATCACTCTCAGGTGTCAGAACTGCATCTCTTCTCAGAGGGCTGGGCTATATTGTCACATAGTGACATATGCCACTTGGTAAAAACTTGGTACATTTACCAAGGCTCAGGGCCCAGTGACTTTATGAAGATTGCAGGCTCAAACTTGGTTAGTTCTAAAAAGAAAGAGAGAGAACCATCTCTCAGGAATGGGACTCAGGGAGTCAGAACACCCATTCATTAATTTATTTGATAAACTACAACTGTTATTCCCACCAGAATACTATTATATTCTTCCTGTATTGGAAAACCAACCTGGAAGAACATTATGAATAGGATATTAGCTGCTTCAGTGAATTAGTGGCATCAGACTGGATTGCCTGTTGTATTTGTTTCCACAAGAGTTAGAGGTTATTCTGTGTGATCTGAGCCTCCTTTTCCCCTGGTCAATGCTTCGATGAGAATTACCAGCACTTACTGACGGATATCTCCCTTGTCTCTGCTCCCACGCTGACCTACCTCCCCTCATTAATTACATGTGCTTATTCCATCACCTTACAGTCAATTCTAGGAGGCCTGGGAGTCATTCTGACTTAAGTTGACTTTGCCTATGTCTACTATAATTTATTATATATGTGTCAATTTTATAGATTAACGTAAAATAGGAAAGATTATTTTCCAAGTTCTGGCAAAGGAATGAGAGAAATAAATAACTCATTACACTATGCCTTATACTGTCAAATACTAATGTAACAGACACACATGTTGTGTGTGTGTGTCCACATATGACACATTTGCCACATGTGTATGAACAAGAGCTTGCACATTTTTAATTACTCTGCATATACATGTACAAGAGTATTTTGTTGCCCTTGGCATTGAGGTTCTCAAGGGATTAATACTGGAGTTATACAAACTACAACAACCAACTTTAAAAAGGAAAAAAATATTACAGCTGCTATAAATGGTGTGTTAATAATTATAAAGTGCCATAAGTGTTTTTATAAGTAGCAAATTACACTTAGAACACCAAATGATGATAAAATCATTGCAGGACAAGCCAAGGCATTTAAGCAATTATTTAACTGCAGTGATGAGCTAAATGCAGCTCCATATTTAAAAGCAGCCAACATGAAAAATAATTTTAAATAACTTCAGCTAAAATTTCCCAGTGCTTTCCGTGTGCCACACATTTTATGCATATTGCCTTGCATTTAAATTCTCACTGGTTTATGATACAAATACCAGCATCTTCTTTACTTTTCCTAGTAAGAAAACTGAGGCAGATACTGTGAAATGATTATGTTTCTAGTGCTAGATTCAGACTGTCTCCATTTATAATACCAAATTTACTTTTAAATTATTAAATTTACCACCACTTACTGTGTCCTGTTAAGTAAGTTAGTGACCCTCTCTGGCCTCCAAATTTCTCATTGGTGAAATGAGATATTTGTAACTGACTCTTAGTGTTAGGCAGTTAGTTAGGCATGAAGGAGAAGGGATAAAGCAGGTGCTGGCGACACCCATGGAGCCACACCCCCAGCTCCCAGAGGTTAACAGCCATACCTTCCAAGCAGCCTCCAAGGGCTAACGGAACAAGAAAGGCCTAGCCACTGAGCCAGCTCAAAAGCCACCAGGGACTTCCAGGAGCTGAGCATGTGCACAAAAGGTGCAACTTGCCCTTACGTATCTTTAAGGTCACAACAAAAGCTCACTGACACTCATAAATATACAATACATAAATAAATACAAGTATAACAGAATGTATCATGGGTAGGCTCATGCGCAGAAGCCAAAGTGTTTTGTAACCACCAGCCGTCAATCAAAAACGTCAATCAAAGCCAAATTTATCAGAAAGCACACTTAAAAGGGTGCAGCTAGAGATTCCCAGTGCCGTTGCCACTCTTGCTCCAGCAGTGATCTGCTTTCACTCTTGAAAGTGTACTATACTTATCTATTCAATAAACTCTATCTCCCCATTCTGGTCTCAGGTCTCCAACTCTTTGGTGCATCTGAGACAAGAACCGAACGACTCGGTAACATTAACATCGTCATTTAAGCCAAAATTAGATAAAAAGATAAAATGGTGAAATAATCAGTAGAACATCTGGCACATAATACTCAGTTTGATGTTGTTAATAGAAAAATGAGGTAGCAGGATGAAGTCACAAAATCTGCAGGTTACAGGGCAAGACTAGGACCTGGGTTCATTTCATTCAAAATCCAGCGCTCTTAGTGCCTACATTCTAACGTGTCTGTTTACTGAACAACTGATGGGGCTACATTAAATGATCTCTATTATTTAATTAATAAAATTAAATTAATTTTAATTAATAAAAGAGTCTATTTTAATTAATAAAAGAGTCTATTCTTCTTCTTCAAAGACCCCAAGATGGCTTTTAGTTTTCTTCCCCACCCCCCACCCAAAATCAATGCCTACAAGAGAAGAGGAAGGATGTGTATGTTTTCCTTGGGTAGACTCTACAAAAGGCAGCCCACATTGAGGTGCCTGGCTGTGTCCTGCCCAACAGAGTGAGCAGCCTTACAGATGAGGGGTCCTAGTATCAGGCAATTATCAGGTGCACCACTGGAAGGAGGGGGTTGCTGAAGGTGAGCTGCCACAGTGACAATCAGAAGTCAAGACAGCACCACACAGGGCACTAGCTGATTAAAAAATCTTTTGCCCCTTTTCTGTAATTCTTTTCCACCCACAGCACTCTCCCAACCCCACACACCACTGATGGGTCCCAATTGACAGACTGAGTCAGGAAAACAGGAATGGAAAAGCAGACCATACCTGCCTTCCCAGGGCACATCCTACCAGGGATCAGGCCAGGGCTGGGAGAGGGAAACGAAAGTAAGATAGACAAGGGAGCTAACTTCTTTTTTCTTCCTTTTATTTTTTTATTTTTAAAATTTTTTTTAAGTAGGCTCCACACCCTATGTGGGGCTTGAAATCATGATGCTGAGATTAAGAGTTGCAGGCTTTATCCACTGAGTCAGCCAGGCACCCCACGAGCTGACTTCTAAATTAGTCTGGAATGAGTATTTTATACCCTAAAGTGGCTAGAAAGTTATGGAATCCCTCTCTAGAAGTCATTAACAAGCAGGAAAGGAGAATCATTACATATCACAAAAGGCACTAACTACAGAAAAACAAAACTGTTTCATGCTTACATCCCACCCAATTCAGGCAGTTTAATTAACTGATGGATAATATATTTTATATACTTTATATATGGTTTATAGTTTATATGGTTTTATAAAATAATCAGTGTGTTCCTTTGTTTAGTGTTCTTGTTTCCCACTAGACTATAAGTTCCATGGGGGCAGACGTCACTTCCCCAGTAGCAGCTCAGCACTGACACACAGGGTCCCTCTCACTGATATTTGTTAAATAAAATTTTTTTTGATTTAAAAAAATGTGAATGTGTATAGAAGTTAACTCTCCTGAATTTTCATTGTAAAGTTTTCAATAACTCACCTTAACAATCAAAAGTATGCTTTGTCGCATCCACATATGAAAGATGCCCTAATTACCAGATTAATTGATTAAAAAATTAGACTTTGAAGCATGAAAAAAAGTTGGGAGGAAAAAGAGAGAGAGAGAGAATCTTCTGCTGGAGGATTCATTTCCTCTGGAAATGCCTTTTTAAGTATAAGTTCAATATTCCTTGGAAGGAGAGGACTATGGAAAAACAGCATAGAGTTAATCCAATGGAAAGAAAGCCTCCCAAAAGTGGCTGGTGTTTGTTTCAGAGAAAAGGCAGATGGGGTGGGGGGTGGAGGGAGTTACTTTTTTCTGTACTTCTCTCTTCTCCTTACGTCTCTCAAGGTGATATTTCATCCCAGAGTGATCGAAGTCCCTGAAATTTCAAGAACAAGCAGGCCTTCTTTTACAAGCAACAGTAAAAAATTTTGAGCAGCTAAGCATGTTACTAGGGAATTAATAATAAATCTGTACAGATTGATATTCCCCTGAGATAAAAGGAAAGAGAAAATATTAAAAAACCGATGCTTCTGGCAAATGAAAAACTAATGGAGTGTATATCTCTCCGGGGAGAGAGGTACTCTGCACTTGCTTTCATTCCCAAGACTGAAGCCTATCACGTGGGCTAACGGGCAGGGTGCTGGTGTCCCGTCCATGATGCTGTGACAGAATAACCCCGACCCAAACAAATAGCATGGTGCAGAAAGAGCCCAATAGGCTTAGATTAGAATGACAGTTCTACCATTTCTCAGCTGTGTGACCTCAGTCATATAACCTAATGTCCTTGAGCCTCAGTCTGCAACAAAAAAGAGAGATAATGTCTACTTTATAATGTAAGAAGAATTAAACAAGAACACAGGCACATTGGTTAGGATCTAGTAAGGATCAGTAAGCTTTCGATTCTTTCCCTGTACTGTAGTACATTTTTCTAGTTAACTTTACCTTGACCCAAAAGAGCCTTTTACTCACATAAACTACTTACTAACTCATGTACTACTCTATTTTAATAACAATTCAAGATCCATAACTTCAGAAAGTCTTCCTTACCCAATTTTATCATATTAAATTCAACAGACATTAGTTCCTTGACATTGTTGATCATGCTATTTGGGTTCTATCTCCTTCCACAAGCCCCACATCACCACTGGCATTAGCATTGGATTATAAGAGCCGTGAAGCCAACGTATATATTTTTTCACCATTAAACCCCAGCATCTAACACAGAACCTAGCTATCACTGTGTAGGTATTCAGTAGATATCTGTTCCCTGAATGGATGAATGTAAGATATATTCATCGAGACAAGCAACTGCTGTCATCAAACAACTTCGATATCCCAGTGTCTTAGGCCGATGTGGGTCAGCATGCGGCTGGGCTCTGCACAACCATTCAGATACTGGGATCTTTTCATCTTGCTTTTCCACTTCCTCCAGAGCCTCTGAATCCTCCACTGAATCTTCTACATCCAACCAACAATTAAAGAAAGAGAGAACCTATAAGGATTTTCAGGGAGATTTAGGAAGCCAGGTCCAGAAGTAACATCCATCACTTCCCCTCACATTCCATCAGCCAGAACTCAGGCATACGGGCCCAATTACCAGTAGAGGAAGCTGCATAATGTAATACAACTATGTCCCCAGAAGGAAGAGGGGGACTCTAGCCAGAAAATCACACTTAATAGGTCAGTCTATATGCACTGAGGGACTAAGTGATCAACATTAGGAATTAGACAGGCATTTGTCATCCAGCAATAACAGTCAAGGTTTGGGAACAATATTCTAAGAGCCAGACAGGCTTGGGGGGAAAGGGAATAAACAGAGTAGAAGAAACTAAAATCCAAAATAAGAGGCTAGGACTGAAAATCAACACAGAGATTCTACAACTCCAAGGACAGTGGCCAGTGTCATAGTTCACTATCACCAAATATCAATACCAAACCAATGGCAGCAAAGCTAGCTAAGTTACACCTGCTTCAAGTCCATCATATTCTGGAAACTGAAGCAGTTGAGTTTCATGGGAGACCAATGTGCCTCAGTATGCAGAATTAGGCAGAGACTGTCAGTAATGCCAACAACCGATGAAAGAGGGGTCTATAAGCCCTATTCACTAGAGATGATTGGGAAAGATATGGATCCCTCAAAACCTTAAGCCTCTGTATTCCTCATTCTATTATACACATGTAGACCAAGGGGCAGATTCTAAAAAGGTGATGCTTTTCTGGAAGGAACTTGTCTTATCTTAGTTCAGACTGCTATAAAGAGATACCACAGACTGTGTGACTTAAACAACAAGCATGTATTTCTCCCAGTTCTGGAGGCTGGAAGTCTGAGATCAGAGAGTCTCAGTACAGTTGGGTTCTGGTGAGAATCCTGATCCTAATTACAGATGACCATCTTCTTGCGGTGTCCTCACATGGTGAAGAGTAGAGAGAAGAAAATTCTCTCCTGTCTCTTCCTATAATGGCCCTGATCCTGTTATGGGGCTCCAGCCTCATGATCTGATTACCTCCCAAAGGCCCTGCCTCCAAATACCCTCACATTGGGGATTGGCTTCAATATACAAATTAGGGGAGCGGAATGCCTGGATGGCTCAACCAGTTAAGCATCCAGCTCCTGATTTCAGCTCAGGTCATGATCTCACACTTCATGAGATCAAGCCCTGCATCAGTCTCTGCTCTGACAGCATGGATCCTGCTTGGGATTCTCTCTTTCTCTCTCTCTCTCTGCCTTTCCGCTGCTCTCTGTCTCTCAAAATAAATAAATCAAAATATATTTTTGATAGATAGATAGATGATAGATAGATAGATAAAAGGAAAGAGAAAATATTTTAAACCGATGATTCTGGCAAATGAAAAACTAATGGAGTATATATCTCTCCGGGGAGGGAGGCTTGGGATTCTCTCTCTCTCTGCTCCTTCCCTGCTCACTCTCTCTCTCTCTCTCAAAATAAATAAATTAATATATATATATATATATATATATATATATATATATATATATGTGTGTGTGTGTGTGTGTGTATGTGTGTGTGTGTGTATATATATATATATACACACACACACACATATACACACACACACACATATATATATATATATATATATATATATATATTATGAGGGGCATTGGAGGGGGGGCATACAAACATTCAACTGACAGCAGGCCTTACCCTGGAGGACAGGTACAAGATCCCTGCATTTGCCCAGGAGGCAGGGGCCTGAATCTCCAGCCCTCTTGCTGCTGCGACATCCTTGCCTGTACAAGGAGGTCCAGTGCCCCCTGTGGGATTGCCCTGAAGCACTGCCCTTGACAGGACAATGACAAGACAATTCTCCATTCTCACTTTCAGGTTTCCCTTTTCAGCACATTTTCCCCCTGCCAAGCATAGTAATTAGTGCTTCTTTGTGGGCTTAATTGTAAATTTGTTTTGATTAATTAGCCTCAGAGCTGACTTGGCAGTTATTGAGACATTGGAGAGAGTTTTGGATTTATTTTGTGTTCAGACCCCCCATACTCTCTGGGATTCTTCTCTCTGTTAGCAGCAAAACTTCAAGTTCAAAACTGTCTATGTTAGAAAATGCTTTATGTGTCTAATTAACTATTTGTCACTTTGAGGTAGGTACAAAGATAAAATCTCACCATCCTGTGTAAGGTGATGGATGTGTAACTTTTTATAGTGCCATGGACCAGGGAACTCAAAAATCAATTTCTAGACTTGGGAACAATGACAAAATTGTCTAATATATTAATTTGTGCTGTGACACATTACTCATGATGTACCCTTCCAAATGGTTCCTCAAAATCTTAAAGCCTCCTCTTCTACTGAAATTTTCTTAGGTCTCTACCTCCAGAAATCAATGTGAAACTGAAGCTGGTAATATTTAGCCCAGCAGAGCAGAGCCGAGAGTCACAATAAGATTTGTGGGAACAGAGTCCAACCAAGAAACTGAAGACCCGAGAATCCAATCTTATCCCTGACACTAAGTAGCTGATTAGGACCCCCAGATATCCATCTGAAATGAACGTAAGTAAAATAGGGAATATTTTAGCTCATGTAACTGAAAAGTCCAGGGATTGGTCTTCTGACATAGCTAAATCAAAGAGATCGAACCATGTTGCCAAGGCTCTATGTCTCTCTCTCTCCTGTATTTGGCCTCTCTTTACTTTCTATATTGGCTTTATTCTGCAGATAGTGTGTTCAAGGTAGCTAGGGCAGACAGCTAACAGCAGCCCCAGGTATACATGGGCCTTACAACTCTCAGTCTCATTAAAAGATAGTTTTTCTCTCTTTGAACATACAAAAGCAAAATTTTACATTAGTCTCTGATTATCTAATTTGAATCATAGGTCCACCCCTGAACCATTCACTGTGGTGAAGGGACAAAATAATCTGAACCATGCAGTTTCTTTCTTATATACTTCCTGTGGTAAGAAAGAAGGAGGGGAGGGGATCAAAACACAGTGATAGAATCATCATCACCACATGCAGTGGAAAAACGTGGTCCAAGAAATGAAAGATCAGGTCCTATTACCAGACACGAAGGATAGAATAGACAAACAAACAAACAACAACAACCAAAGAAAACAACACAAATTTGCTACATAACTTATTTAAACCATCACTTATTTTATCTGGAAAATATGCATAAGAATATCTCTATTCACATTGCCTGGAAGTATAAAGGTAAAGCACAAAAACATGCCTCAAAAAAAGGACTTTGGGGAGCAAATATTTGTTAGATGCTTTAAAAAAATAAATTACACCTCTTCTACACTGCTATTGAATGTATAAATTTGTATCAACACTCTGGAAAACAATTTGCATTGTCTTGTAAAACTGAACATTCATAAACCCTACAATCCAGAAATTTCCCTCCTAAGTATCAGAGACAAAGCGACTGCATTCCATCTGCTCTCCTGCAGTTCTCACCCTCCCTCTCCTGCAGTAGGTTTGGCCATATGGCTACTTTAGGTAGAGGAAGTGTGGCTAGAAGTCATCTGTCACTTGTGGGAAAAGGCACCAAAAGGCCCAGTATAGCTCCACAGTGTCCCTGTTTCCCATATGGGCAAAGGAGGTCTCACAGTCTTCAAGATGCATCTAATGGTGCATAATAACGTAGCCTCTGTCAGCCTGAGTCCCTGAGACTCCCCCACCAAAGTCAACCTTTGTTGTGTTAGGCCATCTATGTCTAGGGGTTAATTTGTTATCACAGCATAATCTGCTTATCCTGTCTGACAGTTCTCAAGAGAAACTTCTGCACATGTACAAGATGATCATAGCAGCACAGTTCATAATAGTAAAAATGTTCGTGCAGCCCAAATTCCCAATGACAAACATGATAGATAAAAAAATCATGGGATATTTGCACAGCAATAAAATATATTGTTACAGGCAACATGATATATGAATGTTAACAACATAAGGCCAAGTGAAAAAAGCAAGTTGGGGAAGACGCCGTAAAGTTTGATGCATGCCCTTTTATAAAGTTTAAAAATAGGCAAAGGAAAATATATTATTTAGTCCTACAGATATACATGGTTTTTGTTGTTGTTTTTTAAGCAAGAAGAACATCACAAAAATCAGTATGTTGATTACTCCAGGAGGTGACATGGGAGATGGGAGAGGGAAGAACACACAGGTGAATATAGAGTTATTGGTAGTTGCAATGGACTGAATACTGGTTTGGTTTGGTTTGGCTTGGCTTGGCTTGGCTTGGCTTGCCTTGGTTTGGTTTGGTTTGGTTTGGTTTGGTTTGTTTTGGTTTGGTTTGATTTGGCTTGGCTTGGCTTGGCTTGGCTTGGCTTGCCTTGGTTTGGTTTGGTTTGGTTTGGCTTGCCTTGGCTTGCCTTGGCTTGCCTTGGTTTGGTTTGGTTTGGCTTGGCTTGGCTTGACTTGGCTTGCCTTGGCTTGCCTTGGCTTGCCTTGGTTTGCCTTGGTTTGGTTTGGTTTGGCTTGGCTTGGCTTGCCTTGCCTTGGTTTGCCTTGGTTTGGTTTGGTTTGGCTTGGCTTGGCTTGGCTTGGCTTGACTTGGTTTTAGGAGGATAAAGATAATTTGGAGCATGACACTGGAAACCACAGAATCTTATCAAGGGAACCAATTACTGCAACTTTCAATTTTCAAACTTTTATCCTCTATATAGAAGGGGCAGTCATTGGCAAAACCAGGAAACTGTTGGAGTCTCTTTGGCTAACCAGTCTCCTAAAGGGGTGCCCTTTCCCCCTTGTATTAGTCCCCTGAACCTCCTATCTTTAAGATACCTTTTACCTTCATATTCTCTCCATTCTGTCACCTACCAAAACATGGTTTTAACAACAAGCTGGAACCGCTTTTCCCTATGATGTGTTCCACTTCTCCCCACTCTCTAAACACTGTCCCAGGGCAATCTCAACAAATATGCCTTCAACAGCCCATATATGCTGACAAATCCCAAATGTACACAATTCTCTTCTGAGCAACAGAATTGTAATTCTGCCCATTTGTCATCTCTGTTTGGTGTCTGACAGACCCTTTAATTCAAAACAGACAATATGCACTTTTTAACTCTTCCCAAAATGCTATGCTTCCTCCTACTTCCCCCTTTTGGATCAGTGCTACTGCTAGGTACCCAGTTTCCAGAACCCTGGTTCTGGAGTTAATCCTAGGCAATTTCCTATCTATAGATACCTGAGCTAATGTTGTTACCTTTCCGAAAAGACACCAGCAGCAGCAGCCAGGGTAAAAATGAATGACTAGAGAAGATATAAGGACTATTCTTGAAGACATGTGAATCAATTCAAAGAATCCTCATGAATAATGGAGGGAGTGTGGATATTAAAAAGACCAGGTTCTGTGTTAATAACTATATTTGTAGTTAATCAAATCTGAGTTAATCAGATTTTACCAATAGACTGGTAAGACCTAGAAATAGTCAAATTACATAGTTTGGATGTCTGTTTCTTCTGCTGTAATGTAAATCTCTGGAAATTGTGAGCTGAGTTTTATCATTCTTCACTTTCTCTGTGCCTATGGTGCGTCTCAATATATAGTAGATACTTGACACTGGTTACTATTTATTTTTTTAATTTTTACTGGCTACATTTTAAAGCATTTTTTAAATGTTTATTTATTTTTGAGAGAGGAGAGAGAGAGGGTGTGAGTGAGGGAGGGACAGGGAGAGGGGGGGACAGAGAATCTGAAGCAGGTTCTATGCTGACAGCAGAGAACCCAATGCAGGGCTTGAACTCCCGAACCTCGAGATCATGACCTGAGCTGAAGTCAGACACTTAACCAACTGAGCCACCAAGGCACCCTTCAGTGTTGTTTTTGAAACCAGGTTCATTCACTTATCTTGTGGGCTTCCACATTTAGATCAGGTCATTTCCTTTATGCTATAAGAACCAATGTCTGATGTTCGTTGTGGTGACACTTATAAAGCCAGCCAGTGGACCATAATGAGGCCTGAAGTCAATAAATAAATAATGTCTGAAAAGAACAGTGAAAGCACAACTTTTGCCCACCAGTCACTACTGACTGTGAAAAGAACGCTGTGCCCATGGCAACACGGCAGCTGAACTCCGATGGTGAGGGTTTTTTTCTAATCTTGGAAGGGGGGCAGATGTGCATTCACCCGCCTACCATACTTAATAATAACTTCTAAGTCTGGTATTTCCTGATAATACAACAAGCTTATAAAACAGCTTTCATCCAAGACCTTAAGAGGCCTCAAATCAAGCAAGTATTATCAGCATTCGAAAGATAAGAAAACCCCCAAAGATTATGCAATTTGCCCAAGGTCAGACAGAAAAACTTACTAAAGCAAAAATACAGCTCAAGGCAACCAAGTCCCAGTCAGTTGTTCTAATTAGACAGTCCTCTCCTGGGCTGAGCCTGAAGCTCTGCCTTAAGTTCTCACAAACCTCCAATGGATCAGCTGAAGTCCGGGGAATGTTCCCAGAGGGCAGCGGTGCTTAATTGAACACCTTGCAACTTGCACGATTCTGTTATTAGTCTCATTAATTAGTTTAAAGCGTTTCTCACAAAACAAATTCTCAAAACACACGGAAATTAAGGATCTCCCTCTTGTTTTATAATCTCATAAATTAAGACATTAGAAAAAAATTATAATTGAAATGAATGTATCACATTTTCACTTACAACTCGACAGAAAATAAAGCTACCAGTTGTACCAGGTTAGGGTAACTTGAAAGATTCTGAGGCTTCAGAGGCCATCCACAGACACTCCCTTCACGGTGCAGAGCATTCCGAGTTAAGCGGCACGAAAACAATCACTCAAAAATACTAAGCGATAACGTCTAAGACATTTTCCCTTTCATCTTTACGCTGCTGCATTTGCTGTTCCCTAAACCCTGAACATCCTTCCTTCTCATCTCTCCTTCATCGTGTTAATCATCTCTTTCCTGATTCCTTCCCTGCCCTCTCCATATTTTGCCTCACCCCTCCGCAGTGGAATATAGCCCTCTGTGCTCCATGACCCCCTAGGCCTCTCTCTGTCAACTACTTCTCTTCTTGTGCTTAGATGTATTTCTCTCCCGTACCTTCAACTGAGCCCTGTGAGAGCAGGACAAGGGTTTCCATTTTGTAAAGGTGGGAGAGAAGCCAGAAAAGATCCTCATCTCCTGTGATCTAGCTTGAAACATAGAAAAGTTTAGGAAAATTGTCCAAAACTGGAAAAGGGGATTTTCCTATTTCAGATCCAGCATGTAAAGAGCTTAGAAGTTGTCGCTCTAATCCTTAGAACAAGAAGAAAGCGAAACACATGAAAATTCAATGACTTTTCTTGGACCCATCAGAGGACTGAGATTGCAGGAGAAACTGCCATCCTAAAACCTAGAGAGACAAGCGAATCCAGAGAGTTACGGCTAAGCTCTGCTTACCTAGAGTAGAAGCTGGCTGGTAGAAACACATGGCAATTTGGATGAACTGCTGGAGGCCAAGTGTGGACTAGTGTGAGAATCATAAAGCCTGGGGAGCTGCAGTCTTACAGGGCCCTCTTTGTGGGTTTTACCTCCAGAAACCTTCCAGATTCTCATTGTGAAGAGCCAAGAAAGATCCTCTTCTGGCACCAGTAGGGGCAAGCAGAAAGTCACCTTTGTGAAATACCCAGAGCGTTTCTGTAGCAAAGGCCCACTTTACGTGGAAAAAGACGTCATCAGAGCCTAATCCCACCTGGGGATGGGCTTTTTTCTGACTCCAACCCCCTCCGGCCTTGCTGCATTACAAAAGGGGTAAAAGTAACACTAAGAAACACTTGTGAAGATCACAGGCAAGGCCGACTAAAAGACTAAAATTTAATCATAAGATAGTGGAAACCTTCCCTTGCCCACATTTCACCACCACACCAACAGGGCTCCGGTATAATTGCAATGGATTACAGCTGAGAGAGTTGCAAGATGAAGGCTCTATCCAGGGAGAGATCCTAAGGGAAGACCAAAAAGACCACACGGGATTGTAAAACAAGGACACTCAAGGAGTTTGAAGCCTCTGACACCCGCAGCTACGGCAAACATTAAACAGCCCTACCGTTCGCCATATTTTTAAAAAAAACCTTCACACATACAGGCCTTTTTAACCTTAGTTCCTATAACTCAATACAACACGTAGGTATAGCTCTCAACAAAAAAATTACAAGGTACACCAAAGGCAGGAAAAAATTGAAGCAGCAAAGCAAACATTAAAACCGGAGTTGATACAACAGAAATTTGGGATTACGAGACACAGAATTTAAACTACCTATGACTAATGTGTTAAGGGCTCTGACAGCAAAGTAGATAATATCTGAGATCTGATGGGTAATACAAGCAAAGAGATGGAAACTCTAGCCAAGTATCAAAAGAAAATGCTAAAAATCAAAAACACTACAGAAACGAAGAACATCTTTGGTGATCTCACCAGCAGACTTGTGACAGCCAAGAAAAATCAGTGAGCTTGAAGGCAGGTAAATAAAAACTTCCCAAACTGACATACGAAGAGAAAAAAGAATAAAAACAACAAATGGACCATCCAAGAACTATGGGGTAATTTCAAAAGGTATTACATATGTGTAAAGAGAATATCAGAGGGAGAAGAAAAACAGAATAAAGCAGAAGAAATATTTGAAGTAATAATGGCTGCAAATTTTTTCGAAATTAAGGACAAACACCCAACCACATAGCCAGGAAGCTCTGAGAACACCAAGCAGGATAAATAAAATAATTTACACTAAGGCATATCATATCAAACTACAGAAAATACAAAGAAAAAGTCTTGCAAGAAGCTAGACTGGGAGGAGATGGGGTGGGAATCATACCTGTATTAGATCAAGGATTAGAATTATAGCAGACTTCTGTGGCACCTGAGTGGCTCAGTTGGTTAAGCATCCAACTTCGTCTCAGGTCATGATCTCACGGTTTGTGAGTTCAAGCCCCACGTCAGGCTCTGTGCTGACAGCTCAGAGCCTGGAGCCTGCTTTAGATTCTGTGTCTCCCTCTCTGTCCTCCCCTACTCAACCTCTCTCTTGCTCTCAAAATAAATAAACATTAAAAAAATTTAAAAAAAAAAAATTACAGCAGACTTCTCATAAGAAATCATGTAAGCAAGAGGAGAGGAGAGTGAAATATTTTCTTTTGAAGGAAGAAAACCAAAGCTGGAAAATAAGATTTTAAAAGAACTTATATATTTTTATAGGGAGCGCAGTCTCCTTTTTAACAACTTCCTTGGTGTATAATTGATGTACAGTAAATTGCATATGTTTTAATTGTGCAACTTAGTAATTTTTGACATATGTATATGCCCATGAAACCATTACCTCAATCAAGATAATGAATATATCCATCACCCTCCCAAAGTTTTCTTGTGCCTGTTCATAATTCCTTACTCATAGCCTGTCTTGCCCCACCTCCCCAGGCCATCTGTGATCCACTTTCTGGCACCACACATTATTTTGCATTTTCTGTAATTTTATATGAATGGAATCATACAGTACAGTATTTTATGTCTGGCTTCCTTCACTCAGCATAATTATTTTGAGAATTATCCATGTTGCAGCATGCATCAACAGTTTATTCCTGTTTACTGCTGAGCATGGGTTCTGTTTATGGATTTCCCACATTTTGTTTATCTATTCATCTGCTATTTGCCTATTTTGGTTGTTTCCAGTTTGGGGCTGTTACAAATAAAGCCATTACAAAGTGGGTAAATAGCTAGTAGTGAAATAGTTGGATTATATGTTATGTGTATGTTTAACTATTTAAGAAACTGCTGAACTGTTTTACAAAGTGTTTGCACCGTATTTCATTTTCACCAGCAGTATATGAAAGTCGACTTCTCCACATCCTCACCCACACTTGGTAAGGTCAGTGTTTTTAACTTTAGCCTTTCTAGTAAGTGTGTGGTGGTGTTTCATGGTTTTTATTTGCATTTCTCTAATGACTAATGATGTTAAACATCTTTTCACGTTCTTACTCACCATGATATATCTTCTTTGGTAATCTATTTCCTGTTTTCTAATTGAAATTTTTGTTTTCTTACTGATTTTAGAGAGTTCTTTCCGTGTTCTTGATCCAAGTCTTTTTTTAGATATACGATTTGCAAATATTTTCTCCCAGTCATTGGCTTGTCTCCTCATTCTCTTAAGAGTGTATTTCAAACACTTTGCTAAATTTCTATTTATCAGTTTTGTCTTTTATGCATCATGTGTTTGGTGTCATTCCTAAGAAATATTTGCCTAATGCAAGGCCATAAAAGTTTACTACTAAGTTTTTTACTAGAAAGTGTATAGTTGTAGATTTTGCATTTAGTTTTACGATCCATTTTGAATTCATTTTTATATATGATACAAAGTATGGTCGAAGTTACTTGGTTTTTGTTTTGTTTCATTTTGTGTGTCTATCCAGTTATGCCCTTACCACTTATTGCAAAAGCTATCCTTTCTCCACTGAATTGTCTTTGCAGCTTTGTGAAAACTCAGTTGTCCATATACCTATGCCATATATATGTGGGTTTATTTCTGGACTTTCTCTTCTATTCCACCAGTCTATTTGTCTGTCTCTGTACCACTATCACACTCTTTTGATTACTGTAGCTTTATAACAAGTCCTGAAATTGGGTGATGTTAGAGGTTGGAAGGGAAAGTATGATCAGCATTGAGGTGTGGCCCCAATTTGTTTTAAAAGAACCAACAAAGGACACCCGAGTGACTCAGTCAGTCATTCGTCCAACTTTGGCTCAGGTCATGATCTCAGGGTTTGTGAGTTTGAGCCCCTCGTCGGGCTCTGTGCTGACAGTGAAGAGCCCACTTCAGATCCTCTGTCCCCCTCTCTAACTGCCCCTACCTCACTTGTGCACACACATGCCCTTTCTCTCTCTCTCTCTCTCTCTCTGAAAAATGAATAAACATTAAAAAAAAAAAAAGGATCCACTGAATAGCCTTGAAGAAAGCTGTAACACTGTGACATCACCTGAATTCAGATTTTTTTTTTACTTCGAAGAAAATTTCATTGTTGTTGTTTATCATTAAACCATGCTGTTCCTGTCTCCTGATTGCATTTGTAAAAGAAAGAAAATGCTGGAAAATAATTGTCTATGAATATCTTATGTCTTATCTCTGTATGTATAGCTCAGGTGCTATCAATTGCTACCTGAAAGGATGTGTGTTGAATAGTTGCTTATAAGCGATATAGGTTAAGAACCACAGGACTGCAGAAAGCACATGTAGAAATAATCTTTAATGCAAGAAAAAAACACAGAAAATGAAATGAAGCTGGAATATTGGTGTCCTTTATGCAGTGTTAATTAGGATTGAATAACCCCAGATATGCTGATGTTTGATAATATGTGCTGAGATAATTTTCCTACTATAATTTTCACCCCCCTCCCCCCCCATGGGTGGGAATAGAGCCTTCTCTAAATGAAGCAGATACTTCCTCTTCAGCCATGCTGGAGAAAGGCCCCTTAGGACAGAAAATGAGAATTAGGAACTTAGCTCAGACTGAGGCAAGTATCCCAACCGAAGACATGGAAATTCTTCAAGTCGATACCTGTCCATGGAGACGCACAGTACATCAGGCAGGGAGGGCCCTCCTAGAGGACCGGCTTACACAGTAGCTGCAGTAAGGAGACCTTGTGTTTAAATTAGCCCTTGTGTTGGACTTCCTAGATATTATTCCATGAGACTCAGCAAGATCTTGCTCTAGGAGGCAGCCTGGTTTGTGCTGTGAGAAATGAAGGACGAGGACTGGATGTGGCTTCCTTCTCAGAGGCCTGGGATGAGGGAGCGATAGCAGCAGCTAGCAGAAGGAAGCTGTGCTCAGAGAAGCAACAGGTGGCAGAGGCAGTGGCACGCTGTGCACGAGGAGCGGGAAACATTTTTCCTTCCTCCTTTCTTGGTTCTTCGGCTGGTTTAATAATTCAGTTGACATAAGAGCAATTAACAGGGGAAAAACACATTTTATTTTGTATGTACAGGAGCCCCATAAAAATAGGAGACCCAAAGGCAATTGAGCAGTTGGGGCTTATATGCTATCCTGAGCTAAGGAATAGGACGGGTCCTGGGGCTTCAAAGGGGAGGGCAGCTCACAGCAAATATTTGGTAATCAGCCATTTGCCCTACCATCCAGATAAAACCTTTTTCAGATGAAACATTATCTCTGGTAATAGCTCTCTTTCTGGGCCAGGCCCCCTATCTAAAGTCTTTTAGGCACTTAAGAGAGAGATAAAACATTTTCCCCCCGAGTCTTACATCGTCTCAATTGCCTGGTGGCATAATCCACATGCCAAAGTGCACACAGTGGGTGGCATAGCCTGCTCCCCTTCAAGGGGAACATGGGAAATCTGCCACCAAACGTGGAAAAGCACTGAGGAATCCTCAGAGTGTTGGTGGTTTGATGAGAAAGCATAAAGTCTGGGATCATTTTGAAGGAGAATAGAAAAGAGAATTTAACAGGGAAACATAGTTTGTGTTCAAATCCTGGCTCTGCCACATATTAGCTGAATTAACTAAGGTAAGTAATTTATCTTCTTGTCCCTTAGTTTCCTTATCTGTAAAATGGGTATAATAGTAATCCTATTATTGGGGCGCCTGGGTGGTTAAGCATCTGACTTCAGCCCAGGTCCTGGTCTCATGGTTCATGGGTTCGAGCCCCACGTTGAGCTCTCTGCTGATAGCTCAGAGCCTGGAGCCTGCTTTGGATTCTGTGTCTCCCTATCTCTCTGCCCTTCACCCACTCAGAGTCTGTCTCTCTCTCTCTCTCTCAAAAATAAATAAACATTAAAAAAACTTTTTAAAAATAGTAACACTATTATAAATAGGGTGTTCTGAGAAGGACATGAGTTAATACATATAAAGTTTGTAGAATAGTGTCAAACAAATGAAAAGTCATTGTTGACATAGATTGGTAAGGGCTCACTAAAGCATTTATTGGTGGAAATGTAGTCATGATGCAGTTGATGAAAAATGTTATAAAATAATATGTACATTTTAATCAATGCTGTCAATATATTCAGAGATACAAAGAGAAATTATGGAAAAACATAGTCCAATATCTTTAGACTGGGAGATTACAGGCCCTTTTAATTTTTTCCTACTTCTAATTTTTTTAAAATTTATTTATTTTGAGAGAGAGAGAGAGAGAAAAAACACGAGTGGGGGAGGGGCAGAGAGCAAATCCCAGTCAAGCTCTGCAGTGTCAGCACACAGCCCGACATGAGGCTTGAACTCACAAACCCATGAGATCATGATCTGAGCCCAAACCAAAAGTTGGATGATCAACTGACTGAGCCACCCAGGAATCCCTCTCCTACTTCTAGAATTAGCTATAGTAAACTTTTATAATTTAAAAAAATACATTTTAATACACAATGAAAGAGCAATACAAAAATTCTAGAAAGCTGATTGATAAAAATTAGATCCTTCAATATGCCCCTAAAAAATTAATTTTAAGTTTAAAATGCTCTGAGAATTCAGAGGAAAAGTCCCAATTTGACTCTTTACTAGTGTGATGTTTAACAGTTATAGTGCCTGCTGGTATCCAGCTATCCTTTTTGTTTTGTTTTGTTTTTAATGTTTATTTGAGAGAGAGACAGAGTGTGAGCAGAGGAGGGGCAGAAAGAGAGGGAGACATAGAATCTGAGGCAGGGTCCAGGCTCCGAGCTGTCAGCAGAGCCCAAAACGGGGCACAAACTCACCAATCCTGAGATCATGACCTGAGCCAAAATCAGATGCTTAACTGACTGAGCCACCCAGGTGCCCATATGCAACTATCTTTTTAAACATGATTCCATCCTTGTCAGCAAAGGATACTATGCTAGAGTCACTCTCCATGAATAGGAAGGGAATTGACAGAATTAAAAATAGTCACTTGTTGGCACAAAAGCAGCTCTACATTAACCTCATCTTGAAACACTGGATAAGACTGACCACTTAGGGGGTGCCTGGCTGGCTCAGCTAGTTAAGCATCAGACTCTTGATCTCAGCTCAGGTCATGTTCTCATGGTTCAAGAGTTCAAGCCCTGCATTGGGCTCTGCACTAATAGTGAGGAGCCTGTTTGGGATTCTCTCTCTGCCCCTCCCTCAGTCTCTCTCCCTGGTCCTCCCTCCCTCTCTCTCTCTGCCCCTCCCTCACTCTCTCTCTCTCAAAAAAATGAATAAATAAGCATAAAAATATTAAAAATAAGACAAAATCCTCTTGTGGAAGGTGCCATCTCTTATAGGAAAGAAAGGAACATGCTTATCTCCAAAGACAAAGGGTCGCCAAGAAGGACATTTCCCGCCATTAACTACCTTAACTCATACTCTGACCTATTGTATTTCTACAAAACTGCCCACTCTCTGTCAAACCTCGCATAAAATATTCAGGTGTGTGTCTTTGGGTCTTCATTTCCTTAATGAAGGCTCCTGTGTCACATAAAACTTCTATAAATGGGTATGCTTTTCTCCTATTAATCTCTGTCAGTTTAATTTTCAGACCCAGCCAGACACCCTCAGAGGGTCAAGATAAACTTTTTCTTCCCTTACAATATACAAATAAAGGTGAATGCAATTGAAAGGCATGATACCCAGCAACTATCTGTAACTGAGGGCCCATTTATCCAGAGTGATTTAAAAAAAAAAAAAATTCTATGAAAATGACCATCCTCTGTGAATGGTGACTGAATCTAAGTCAGATTTTACACTTGGAAGACACTTTGTTTTGATGGTGATGTGTCTTTCTCCTTCTTCAAATGCAGGGAAAACTCCTTGAGCACCGCCTCAGCCTTTATTATAGAAGTCCTGCTTTGTAATGGAGTCATTATCTTTCTGAGGACTGAGTAAGAGAAAGTGTTCCTTCTTTTTTGTATTGAAGTGCCTGCTCCTTGACTCAGTTATTAAAATGAGGGAGCAAATAGCTCCTTGTTCTAATTTTCCTTATCAGCCTCCACAGGGCCCATTTCAGGCTGTCTGTGAAGTGTTAGAATGCAATTGTGTGCTTGAATAAAAAGGAGAAACTGAATTAGAGCCTCTTAAGACCATTATATTGTCTTATTTAGTGACATTGTTTGCCTCACCATTACTAAGCAATGAGCTGAGTGTTCTTCCTGAGTAATAATAATAATATCCCCATTTAACTAGCACTTTAGACTTTGCAAAGCACTTTTGCATACTTTATCCCTTTTGAGCCATTCAACAATGCCAGAGCTGATCAGGAGGGCATTATGATCATTAGTTTATAAAGGAGGGGACTGAACTGTGGTTAAGTTATCGTTTAAAACTTGAAAGCCAATATTTGAAAGCAGATGAGCCTGGTATTAAAGCTGAGCTTGTCCCTAAAACATTAAAAAAAAAAAATTTTTTTTTAAAGTGGGGGGTGGGTGGTGTGCCTGGGTGGCTCAGTTGGTTAAGCGTCCAACTTTGGCTCAAGTCATGATCTCAAGGTCCATGAGCTGGTGCCCTGCATGGGGCTCTGTGCTGACAGCTCAGAGTTGGTGCCTGTTTCGGAATCTGTGTCTCCCTCTCTCTCTCTGCCCTTACCCCGCTCATACTCTGTCTCTCTTGCTCTCAAAAATAAATAAAATGTAAAAACAAATTTTAAAAAAGAAAAAGATAAGCTCGTCCCACCTTTGGGACAGACAGCATTCCAGCTAATAGGAACTCAATGCTGAGCCTCCCTGATGCTTCTGGGTAGAAGCCCCTGAATCCTAACTTACATGATTACTCTTTGAAAGGACACAAATGAGGTATATCAGAAGCACTTCATATTAGTGAACATAAGCATGAATATTTGTTATTAATCCATACATTATGGAGGACAGGTCATTTTTAAAGGGTTTACATTTTTGAACAGCTTGTTTTAACCATGCATATTTATGTGAATATTTTCATCATCTATGTAGATACTCTGTCATATGCCAAGAAAAGTCCACACTTTATAGAACATTTCAATATTGTCACAAGTGATCTTTGATTATGAATGACTCTAGCACGTATATAAGCTGGTTTGCTTCTGTTAGAAACAAACATAATCCTGGATATATTTGTATAAGCCAATTTTCTGATAAATCAAATTTTATGAGAGGTTTTTTTCTTATTTTGTATAATTATCTAAAGAAGCTATTTTATGATGTGAGTAATCTCTCTTTGACTAACTGCACTTATCAATTTGTATTTTGAGTTAAGTATAAGGTTTTCTTCCAGCAGAATGTCCATGAATGACTTTTAGATATTTCAGAGCTTTAGTTTAAGGGGGCGCCTGGGTGGCTCAGTCGGGTAAGCACCCAACTTCGGCTCAGGTCATGATCTCACAGTTCGTGGGTTCAGGCCCCGCGTCAGGCTCTGTGTTGACAGCTCAGAGCCTGGAGCCTGCTTCGGATTCTGTGTCTTCCTCTCTCTCTGCCCCTTCCCCACTCACGCTCTGTCTCTCTGTCTCTCTCAAAAATAAATAAAGCATTTTTTAAAAATGTAACCCTTTAAAATCAGCTATAGCATCTGTTGAGTCCCTCCTGGATGCCATGAATCTACTGCAGACCAAGAATTCAAAGACAAACATACATACGTTTGTGCTCAGGTGTTCACAACTGTAGGTGGGAGAGAAACTAACTTGGAAAATGTTCTAACTTCCCATTTGATGGCCTGCAAATTCCCAGAGATTTCTAAAACTATTTACATCATTACCACAGATAGCATCCTATCTTAGCCTGGGGCCTCTGGAAGGTAGAGCCTTGGTAGTATTTTGGTGGGAGGCAGTGAGGTCAAAGCAGAGGGTAAGGAAAAAGGGCAAGGAAGCAAGGAAGGAAGGGATGGGATACACTAAGGCACCGCTGTGTGACCTTCACTTCATAATGAAGCATATTAAAACAGGTTTGAATCAAGCAGTACCAAACTGGCAGTGGTTAGGAGTGGTCCACTGACTGGAGCCAGGGGAAAGGTTTTTATAGAGCAGAGATGGAAGCAAAACAAGAAAATGATTTGACTGGCTATAGCTTGAGCAGGTCCACTATTTGAGAAAGCCTCATTGGCTGTTGTTGGCTGGTTGTCCTCAGGTTTCTATTTCTTAACCTGGAGGCATTACAGGCTTAGGATTTGGTTTGCTTTAGTAGGTTGCTAAGGTATTAGAACCACCTCAGTCTACGGGCTTCCTTGTATAAATAAGTCCTCCTCTCCTTCTCTTCTGTTTCCAGCTCTTGGGTTTTTTGAACAAGGGAAAAGAATTAGAGAAAAGTGTTGTCTTTTTATTTATGGATGCTTCTGTGGTCTAAGACATGGATGCCCTCTGGGTGGCAAGTGTCCAAATGCTGGTTCTTCTGTGGAGCCCATGTGTACATCCTTTTCTGGAGGGCTGGGAGTGGAGGGAGTTTCTGCCAAGGCCTCTATTCCACAGAGTTCCTTGATGTGAGAGACATGCCTCAGCCCAGCCTCCCCAACACCCCCTTAGCTCCCACTTATGGTGGTCCACTCCTTGGGCTCTTGCTCCTGGAGTCCCCTCAACCTGGCATCCAGCCCCCTCAGGCAGATGAGAGAGGAAACTACTAGCAAGATGGCTCAAGCAAGCTACTTCTGGAGCATATACTTGTCAAAGAGGATTCCTTCACACTGTTATGGCAGTCTGAAGGGCTCAGTGATTTTTTTTCCAGGGAAGGGAAAAGTAGGGAAGGGGAGGGGAAGGGAGAAGGCGGGAAAAGAGACAAAAGAAAATGTGTAAAACTAAACACAGGTATCCAGAGCAGCCATTTCAGGGCACGAGACATCCTCAGTCGAAGCTATACATCTTCGTTAATCCTCTCTTCCATTTGATTTTCTGACCTTTGCCCTTTGCACTCAAATCACTAGCAGGTGATTAAATGACTAAAGTTAATCTAATTCCTGTTGTGGTGGTATTGACAAGTCTGAATGATGTAATGGTCTAGCCTACCCAGATAACACATTTGCAGTTTACTGGGTCCTTCAAAGCCTTACCTGTAAGGAAGAGGGGTGGGGAAATGTTAATTTTGAACATTATTGCAAATCAATAAGGGAGACATTTTAGATAGGCAAGAGCATTCTTTCAGTTCTTCTTAAATCTATCATTTATCCAAGTTGCTGCTTCCTATCTTTCCTAGAAGTATTAAAATCTATATTTTTAGTTACATCAAAAAGAAACATAATCATTTTATAAGATTTTTGTGGCACATCTTGAGATAACTGGAGACGTCCTAATGTGCCATAAAACCAAGGATTGAAATTCCTTGTACTAAATGGTTTGGTAATTTATGAAAAACTTACCTATTAAGGTACTTCCAAAATGAGACCAAATACCCAAATTTTCCCTCTAGAGCCTTGGTTCTAATCCTTAAATTATTCCGATCCGCTTTTGCAGGCGCTACATGTGACAACTGAGCTATATTTGCTAGAGATACTATAAATTAGATGGTGTGTTACGTCTTTTTCTTTGATAAAGTTAAACTCTTACCATTAGTCAGAAACTGATTTAAGTAGATTACGGGTCCAGAGCGCCACCTGCTGGTATAATATGTACACTCATGCAACTTTCCTTGATTATAGCAAATACTCTGGTCATTTTTCTATTCCCAAAAATCACAAAAATAAATTTTAATTTCAGAAAAGATGTAATTAACATAAATTTAAAAAGTGTATACTATTTTTCTGAGATTACTTAACATCTTATAAGGAAAAAAAGTCACTGAACTCAGATAACCTAACTTGGCTCTACCAATTTCTAGCCAGAGAATGATGAACAAGCTTTTAATGTCACTGAGCCTCAGGCTTCTAATCTGTAAAACTGGGTTTAAAAAAGACTGTTCTGGATGAAATACAATACCATAGAGTCTGAGGAAGGACAAAAAAGTACTGACGGTTGAGGAATGAATGCAGAATGAAGAATTTACTTACATTGATCCCAAGTCTTGCAAGATAAGATTTGCAGTTTGGTGGAAAAATAAGAGAAGAAGGTACTGGTAAGAAACTAAAAGACACTGTGCAAGGGATGTACGTCCCTTAGGAATTTATGTAAAATGCTTCTTGTATGCCCAATCTTTAGATTAAAAATATATAGCTGCTTCTTTAAAAAAAAAAAAAAAAAGTGTTTTTAGTAGGAAAAAAAACCCTAACATCTAGACTTAGGAAAACATGAAAGGCAAGAGACTAGAGATCACAATGAGATGAGAGAAAAGGTAAACTGCAAATAAGGAAGCAAGTGGTTGGGAGGCTAGGACAGACAGGGGTTCATCCCCAAGCATCCAGATGAAGACAATGTCACAAGTGTGGGTAAAAGTATATGTCACAGGGGTAGAGGTACCACTAGGTTAGGTGTTGGCTGAGTTGTCTAGTGGACATTGGTTGGTCAATGGCAGCAGAGAGAAAAGAGCATCAGCAGGTGTCAACATCATTATGAAATATAAGGGAGAAACTAATACAACAAGTAGGAAGAGAAGACGGTATAGGCAGATGACATCAGTGCCAAAGCAGGTAATTTTTGCTTGAGGACAGCAGTTTCCTCATCAAATATGTATATGTATATGTATATGTATATGTATATGTATATGTATGTGTATGTGTGTGTGTGTGTGTACACACATATATATATGGAGAGAGAGAGACCCAAAAGTCATAGTGTAGTTTTAAGTTTTAATAACTCCAAAATTATAAATGCTACCAACTTGCAAAAAAATCATTTCAGGGTTTAACTATTTAAATTTTATTCACTCCTATTTAGTTTTGTGGTTTTTAAATACAAATTTCTAATTTTAACTTGTAGTTTCAGTCAGAGTTTGCCATCTTCAATCAGAGGAACTGAAAATATTTGTTCAGCCAAGATTGATGAAGACCATCCAACCTACTGAGATTCATAAGCACCCCCTAGCAACAGTGGGGGTGATTTTGATTCCTATTTCATAGGAATAATTATTTGATACAGGAAGGTTGGGTTGAGTTTCCTCTCCTTCTCAGTATGACCAGCTTCATCCAGACACACATATTCATGTATTCACTCATACATGCAGAGACCAGTTCAAAAGCTATAAACTTGGGAAAGCTTCCCAGTTTGTTCCTGGAGGTGCGCAAAACAGCTGGTCAATTGTTAAGATGTAGCACTGTCTCAATTTCAAAAACTAAGGTCATACTCCTGGGAAATTTTTGCTAAATGGACCAGGTAATAACTTAGATTTCCTGGCTTTTAAGTTGGTTCTTTCTCCCTTGTAAAAAGAAATCAGCTACATTGAAACATATGTTAATAAAAACTACCATCAACTTTACCATGTAAATGGTATATGCCATATATTAGTTTGTGTCAGTGTATTGTTTATTATATACATTATACTATGTGGAAAACATATTTTTTTAAATGTTTTATTTTATTTTTGAGAGAGACAGAGCATGAGCAGGGGAGGGCAGAGAGAGAGAAAGACACAGAATCAGAAGCAGGCTCCAGACACTGAGCATGTCTGCACAGAGCCAGACGCGGGGCTCGAACCCATGAACCGTAAGATCATGACCTGAGCCGAAGTCGGACGCTTAAGCAACTGAGCTACCCAGGCGCCCCAGAAACACATTTGCTTATAAAAGTACAAAACCTGAGGTCATGCTGCTAATTTCAGCATGTGTTCAGGGTTGGTAAAATAGAATTGCTAAAAAGCATGAACTTTGGACTCAGACTACCTGGGTTCTATCTTCTAGCTAGCTAGGTCATCTTTGGTTAACCACCCTGAGCCTCAATTTCTTCTACCATAAAACGGGGATGGTAATAATACTCCTCATCTTACAGGTTCATGAAGAGAATTTAAAGAGGGAACATCTGGAAGGCTATAACAATGGAACAGAAAGGTTGTTACTTATAGTACAATTAGTTCCACCTTCAGTCCATCATCCCTCTCCTGCCCAACCCCTCACCAATCCACATGCTAGCCTCGCCTGTCTCAGCAATCATTTGAAGTGGGAAATTAAACCTAGCATGTAAATCTTCTTTTTCCAAAATCACTCTAGAAAATAATGCTCCTTTTTCTTTGATCTTCTTTCTCTACATAAGAATTTGGGGCTTAAATGTAAGACAATTAAATTCATTTTAATTTCAGGGGGATCTGAGCATATTTGAGCCCTGTGTCTACTCACTGTAATCGACTTTAAATGTTAGATTCTAGTTCTTAGACCAAAAAGAATTGTGGATTTATTCTTGGCAAGCCAAATTCTCATTCCTTGGTGTTCCCTGGATACAAATGAAATGGAGATTATTAAAAGGTTAAAATATTTTTGGAAACTGTAACTATTATGCCTAGCTTTAACTAATTAACCCTTCCATTGAATTAATGACAGGGTTAATTAGCTCATAGAGAATACATCATTTAGTTTGGAGGGGGAAAAAGCCTTGGAGATTAGAGTCATCCTTTTGCCACCTTGTGGTTTCATTTGCACACTGCATTGTGTTAAACAAATCTTTATAAAAGCTGAATAGATACACTGTTCATCTATGTAATATTTATGTATCTCAGCATGATATTTAAAGCTGCCACTTAAAAATACTAGATGATTGCATTTGGTCCCTGTTTCTCAAAATGCCAGATATTCAAAAGTTCAGTCCCGATAACATTTTAAAGGGGAGAATATTTTGTATACATTGGCAATAAATGACATAAAACATGAGAAACTGCTGAGTTTAAAAAGGAAGACTAAAATTTGCACAGTCCTGCGGGTTTCTTACTTAGAAGCTAGTCTCTGCAAGTGTATCGTTCCTACTTCTTATCAGTAAAACTACTGATATCCTTGGAAGATATAATCAATACGACTTCTTACTTGAAGACAAAGTGTTGTTGTGGGATGCTATTGTTAGTTTGTTAACTTTCTATTCTTACATCCAGACGGCTGTTTTCTGCACCTCCCTCACATCACTCTAACTGCTGACAAAGCCAGAGCCCTAATGTCCCTTTCATCTTCAGTCGCCCGCATCGGCTGGAGGACACAACTCCAGGGTCTCAGTGCCAAACTCAAGAAAACCTTTAGGTTCTATATTTTCTGGTGCACTTTTATTTCCACCATACACTTGAATCATACTCTTATTTACGTAGCACATATAAAACAAAAATTCTCCTGGGGCGCCTGGGTGGCTCAGTCGGTTAAGCGTCCGACTTCAGCTCAGGTCACGATCTCACGGTCCGTGACTTCGAGCCCCGCATCGGGCTCTGGGCTGATGGCTCAGAGCCTGGAGCCTGCTTCTGATTCTGTGTCTCCCTCTCTCTCTGCCCCTCCCCCATTCATGCTCTGTCTCTGTCTCAAAAATAAATAAAAACGTTAAAAAAAAAAAATTCTCCTATGTTTCCATGGCTCCAACAGAGAACTACCAGAGATGACCTTTGAAGCTAAAACAGAACCCACAACTTAAGCTAATCTGTAATTTCCCAACTAAAATGCTAACTGAACATTAGACTACAGACACATCCATCCTTAAATAACGCCTTGCTTTGTCTCAGAGATAACACTATAAATGAATTCACTAGAAAAGACTTTCTAACCTGGATCAATTAAGTTATTACAACTAATGGTGAGCTGAGCAATTGGTATCTGTAGCTATATAAGAAACCATGCAAAATGTACTGAATTAAATAACAATAATTCTGCAGTTCAGCCACTTGGATTGGGCTCAGCCAATGGCTCTTCTGGTCTTCACCACCTCACACATACATCTCTGGTCATTTGCTGGGTTGGCCAGAAGGTGGTTGGTCTTCAAGGAGCTTAGTTGGGACTACTTGTCTCTGTTGCCCATTGTCTCTCACCCCTCAGCAGGCTCACCCAGGCTCATTCTCATGCCGTCAGAGCAGGTTTCCAAGGCCAAAACTGAGAAGTATTGAAGGACTCTTGAGACCTATGCTCAGATTTGGTACACTATCACATCTGCTGCGTTCTATCAGCCAAGGTGAGTAACAAGGCCTACAAAGTCACGCTGTAAGGGCATATATCCAGGCAAGAGTGAAGGATTATTGTGGCTTTTTTTTTTTTTTTTTTTGTCAATCTGCCATGTATATACCCAACACATGTAATTGCTTTATCTTTAGTCAACACTGTCAAGCGACTATTAATAGACATAAAGGAACAAATTGATAGCAATACAATAATAGTAGGGGACTTTAACACCCCACTTACAACAATGAATAGATAATTCAGACAGAAAATCAATAAGGAAACAGTGGCTTTGAATGACACATTAGACTAAATGAACCTAACATATATATTCAGAATATTCCATCGAAAAACAGTGTAATATACATTGTTTTCAAGTTCATATGGAACATTCTCCAGAACAGATCACATCTTAGGCCACAAAACAAGTCTCAATAAATTCAGAAAGATTAAAATCATATCATGCATCTTTTCTGACCACGACAGTATGAAACTAGAAATCAATCAAAAACAAAAATAAAACTGGAAGGAACACAAATACATGGAAGCTAAATAACATACTAATAAGCCGTAAATGGGTCAACCAAGAAATCAAAGAGGAAATCAAAAAATACATGGAGACAAATGAAAATTAAAACACAACAGTCCAAAATCTTTAGGATGCAGCAAAATCTGTTCTAAGAGAGACGATTATAGCAGTATAAGCCTACCTCAAGAAACAAGAAAAATCTCAAACAACCAACTTTACACCTATGAACTAAAAAAGAACAAACAGCCCACATCCAGTAAAAGAAGGAAAGTAATAAAGTAATAAAGTAATAAAGATTAGAATAGAAATAAATGAAATAGAAACAATAAATAAATAAATTAAATAAATAACAGATCCAGTGAAAACAAGAGTTGTTTCTTTGAAAAGATAAACCAAATTAATAAAACTGTATATTAATAAAGTAATAAAGTAATAAAGATTAGAATAGAAATAAATGAAATAGAAACAATAAATAAATAAATAAATAAATAAATAAATAACAGATCCAGTGAAAACAAGAGTTGTTTCTTTGAAAAGATAAACCAAATTAATAAAACTGTATATTAACTTTATAATAAAACTCTATATATTATACATATATATAATGGAATATTACTCAGCCATAAAAAAGAATGAGACCTTTCCATTTACAAAATGGACCTGAGGGTATAATGCTAGGTGAAATAAGTCAGCAGAGAAAGACAAATACCATAGGATATCTCTCATGTGGAATTTAAAAAAAGAAAAAAGAAAGAAAGAAAGGAACAAAGGGGAAAAAGACAAAGAAAAAACAGTCTTTTAAATATAACAAACTGATGGTTACCAGAAAGGCGGGGGGGGGGGGGGGGGGGGATGTTGTGAAATAGATAAAGGGGATCAAGAGCACACTTATCTTGGTGAATAATGAGTAGTGTATAGAATTGTTGAATCATTATATGGTACACTTGAAACTAAGAAAATAAACTAAATTAAAAAAATTTTTAACAAAAAAACATGAATACTTTCAAACTGGTTCCCATTCAGTTTCAGACAGCTGACTCCTGGTGTTACCAAGAAGCTAATAATATTTATGCAGAAACTTATTCAAATCATTTTCACAAACTATTTTAACCTGAGCATACTGTACACTTACTTCAGAGGCTGTAACTAGGAAGTAATAATCACCATCAGTGCCATGCAGAAAAACAATGTATTCTAGTGAGGAAACCAGAGAACAAAAAGCAGATAAAACATTTGCATTTTAGTGCCACCTGTGACTCCCTAAAATTGTGTCTTCAGGTTAAACCTAAGGACCAAGTAGTTTTCCAAATTCATAAACTCCACTCGATCAAAATAAGAGAAACCAATGGAATGAGGAAAGGTATATCTGGTGATGCTAAAGAAGAAGGCAAATGGTTTTCCTGAAATATTCTTTTGGGGGGTTAGCCTGATAGAACAGAAAGAGTACTGGGTTGAGAAACAGAAAGCCTGGACTCCATTCCTATCTCTACCACTTACTTACTGACGACCTTGGAAAGATCTTGATATCTGTAAGGTTATGTTTATTCATTTCCATAAGTTAAAGCAATAGATTTCAAAAACTGCCAACTCTTAAAAAAAAAAAAAAAAGGTTTGCTGAATTCACCATATAATCACTATGCCTAGTTCCCATCCTTCCTCAACCTCCCACTCCTACCTCCCACCCATCACAAAAAACAAATCCAAAACTATGTGTGGAGAATGGCCTCAATCCAGCTGGGCCAAGTGTACTTGCAATGTAAATGGGAGATTTCAATATGCTAACGTTGGGAGTGAGTGAATCTTGTTTGACAGTCAGACTACATGACAGACAAGACAAGACAAGACTGCCAACAACCTCCTGGATGTGTGACTGGTGTGGCGGGTGCAAAGAATGACAGTGACATGAAGGAAATAAAGGCTTTTCCCAGGAAACAGATGATCCAACAGAGAATAAAAATGAAGTTGTTTTGAACAAGGTAGATAAGACTTCAAGATAAACTCCTTGAATAGCTGCAGGAATAAGGTTTGAAAGCCAAAGTTTAGAAGAGGAGAACAGAGAATATAACTCAGGGAGCTGAATGGGGCTGTGTGCCAGAAAAGGGGAAATTCAGAGAGATTTCTAGGAATGAAGTTCCAGGAAAGAACCAGAGCTCAGTTCAATTCAATAGATTAAACAAATCTGTATGGAGACACTATTTTATGCCAAACAATATTCTTGCAGTAAAAGGAATTTTTGAAATACATATTCTTGTCCTTGTTGAGCATTTTAGTAAGGGAAGACAGACCATAAGCAATATAAATAAGCAAATAAATACGAATTAGAAAGTGCCAGGGGTTATGGGGATAAATAAAGCTGCAAAGAGGCTCACAGGTGGGATCAAGTAGGTTGCAATTTTAAACAGGACAGTCAGGGAAGATTTCAAGGAGAAGGAGGCATTTGAACAAAGACAAGGAAGGTGTGAGGGGGTTAGACAGGTGGGCATCGTGGGAAAGATAGGCAAAGCAGAGCATGCCTTGTATATTCTAGGTGCAGAGAAGCCAGTGTAGCTGGAATGGGGTGAGTGGATGGAGACGTGCAAGAAATCAAAGAGGAGAGCTGGTGTAGGGGGGATGTTGGAAAGCCACTGTAAGGACTTGAACTTTTACTTGGAGTCTCCTGGGAAACCAGAAGTCTGGCTTCTTTGAGCAGAAGTCTGGCTTGACTACCATGGGGCTTTGGGCTCAGTGTGGCCTGGCTGGTTCATAAACAGTATATAAGAAGGTCAAACATAAAACAGAACTAGGATCTCCAAATCAGTTTACTCTTCATTCAATTAACAATTATTTACTGAGAGACCAAACATAAGCCTAAATTCTAGGGATACAACAGTGAGTATAACACAGAACACAGGAATGAAAGTTTAGTGGGAGAGAGAAATGCGTCACAACTCAGATGTAATTTTTTTTAATTCTTTTATAAATAAGCTTAACTTCCTCAAAGGCCTTCATTTCCACTCAACAGCAGGAAAAATTGCCCATTCATCGTAACTTCTATATTAAAAACAAAAACAAAAGCCTCTCTTCCAATTTAGTTTGGTCTCTGGTTCTCTCAGAGGGTTTTCCGCCTCTCAGAGTAGAGGGTCAGCTTAGGTAATGAAGGAGGGGCATCTCCGCCCATGTTGATCTCTGAGGTATCCTAATACCTCGCCTGGGTCTCACTTGTGAGCATCCTTCTTTCAGCCTTTTTCAGCTGAAGGATCTGAGTGCTGACTATTCTGTCAACACTGCCCACATCGGTGGTCTCCTCCACCACTGTGACTGGCTTTTGCCCTGACCCTCATTGACCTCTGTGACTTTCCCATGACCCCCATGAGCCTCCAGCGTTGAGCTATCTACCTGCAAGCAACGTAGTCCTACACTTCTGGACACATCCCACATACCCCAGAAGGACATAGGAACCATCTTCGTCCCCTTCACGCCACTCATAGGCCTCAGGGAATCAAGTAGGGTAAATCCCCCACAACCACTTCACACTGGGGGAGGACTGCAGGACCTCTCTACCCAGATTCTCTGATGGAAAACCAGCCACAAAGATACTCTGCTTTGCAATTGCCCAAACTTCTCTTCCCCCCAATCCAAGGTTTATACCTTGAGGTGGGGACAGGGAGTAGGCCCTACACCTACCTCCATTCTGCAACTCTACCCTCTCTTCCCCATGCAGGCTCCTGCCTGAGCTGAAAAAAAAGGGGGGGGGGGGAGCACCTCTCCCCTTCTGTGTAATACATGCCTTGATATAGCCTGTATTCTCTCTCCTCAATACCTTGGTCTCAGGGTCCTTTTACACTCTTGAAAAATTTGAGGACCCCAAAGAGCTTTTGTGTGGATTGTATCTATTAAAATTTGATGTATTAACAATTAAAATGGATAATTTTTAAGTGTTTATTTCCGAATTATTTAAATTATTTTTTAAGTAGCAATAAACCTGTTACATGTTAACATAATACATAGTATTTCATAAGGAAAAAAACACATTTTCAGAAAGCGTGTCATTATTTCATGTTTTTGCAAATCTATATCTACTTAATAGATGTCTTTGTTCTGCTGCTCTAACAAAACTACCATAGACTGGGTGACTTAAACAATAGAAATTTATTTTTCACAGTTCTGGAGGCTGGGAAGTCCAAGGCTACATCAGTAGTCAGCGGATTCAGTGTCTTGTGACCTAACCTTGGTCTGCAGATGATTGAAGACCTGCTTACTGTGTCTCACTTAGCAGGGAGGGAAGGAAGAAGGAAGAGGGGGCAGAGAGAGAGAACACTGTCCTGTCTGTTCTTATAAGGGCACTAATCCCATCATGTGGGCTCCACCTTCATAAGCTAATTACTTCCTAAAGACTCCATATACCATCAAATTGGGGACTGGGGTTTCAACATATGAATTTTAGGGAGACACAAACATGCATCCATAACAATAGAAGACAGCCGGATTCTCACCTCTGGGTCTGCATTCAGTGTGCCGCAATATGTTGTTTTGGTTGAAATACACCAAGAAAATCTGGTCACACAGATAGGTGTTTGGAAAAGGGAGGGGTACTTTAATAACCTTTTCAGATTATAGTGTATATTCTTCTTTGATACTATGAGAAAACTTGGCAAGTGGTAGAATCTTAAGTGTTAGTTGCAATGTTACATCTGAAATGTCACATTATCGAACTTTCTGAACTCCATTATATTAAACTCCATTGGTTTCTCTTATACTCTGAATGGATCTTTTATCCATATATGATTTTGCATCACACGTGGCTCATTTAAACATATTGGTTCACTGAGTTACACAGATCTTCCAGTGTTAGCACATTTCACTCTAGCATATCAAAAACTCATGTTTATTTAGGAAGCAGTTTACAGCAGATGACGGATACAAGCTGGCAGATACAAGTCTCCAAGTCTTCAAAGAAAATTCTAATTCTCACCTGAAAGCTCAAATTTATTATTGGACACACATATTCTCAGTTTCCTTGTTTTTACAGACTCATTTAATTAAGTTTAAAAACATGTCCGCCCAATACCTAAGTCTGAATAACAATAGCCTCTGTCAGTCACTCAGGTAAAAATGATGTTCCGCGAAAAAAGTGGCTGGTTCAGCTCACAGCTCAAACATAAGTGCTCTTCCTCCAGACAGCCATGGTACTTTTTTAAAAAATAGTTCTTTTGAGATAAAATTCACGTGCATACAGTTCATTCAAAGTGCAAAACTCACTAATTCTTAGTACATTCACAGAGTTGTGCATCAGGCATCATCACCACTATAGATTTTAGAACATTTTCAATCCCTGTGTAAAGAAAATCACCACCCTTCTTTACACATCATTCTCCAATTCCTCTTTCCCCACCAGCACTAGGCAACCATGCATAAAGTTTCTGTCTCATAGATTTACCTATTCTAAACTTTTTATATAAACAAAATAATGTGGTCTTTTGTGACAGGCTTCACTCCCTTAGCATAATGTTTTCAAGGTTTATCCAAGTGTAGCATGTATCAGCATCATGTTTATGGCCAAATAATACCCCACTGTACAGATATCCAGATTTCACATACCCACTCATCCGTTGATAGAGTTGGGTTTGTTTCCACTTTGGAGTTATTATGAATATTGCTGCTATGAACATCTGCATACAACTTTTTGCATGAATACATATTTTCATTTTTCTTGGGTATATATCCAGAAGTGTGATTGCTGGATCATGTGATAACATAGGTTTAACTATTTAAAGACCTATTAGACCATGTTCCAGGCAGCTGCACTGTTTTTCATCCCCACCAGCATTCCATGAGGGTTCTGATTTCTCCACATCCTTTCCAAGACTTGTCTTTATCTGTGTTTTTTTATACTAGCCATCTTGAATGGTTATGATATATCACTACGGTCTCAATTCAAATTTCTTTAATGGTTAATGATGTTGAGCATCTTTTCATGTGATTATTGGCCATTTGTACAAATCTTTGGTGAAATATCTTTTCAAATTATTTGCCCATTTTAAAATTGGATTATTTGTTTCTTTATTATTTAATTGTAGAAGTGCTTTATATATCAGATATACAAGGGTCTCTATTTTTTTTAATTTATTTTTGAGAGAGAGAGAGAGAGGGCACAAGTGAGTGAGGGGCAGAGACAGAGGGAGAGAGAGAGAATCCCACGCAGGCTCTGGTCAACGCAGAGCCCAAAGCAGGGCTCCAGTTCACGCAATTCAGGACTCGAACTCACGAACCACAAGATCATGACCCGAGCCAAAGTTGGATACTTAATCGACTGAGTAATCCAGGAGCCCCAAAGATACCAATCTCTTATCAGACTTACAGTTTGCAAATATTTTCTCCCATTCTACGAGTCTTTTACTTTTATTAATTTTTTTAAAATATTTATTTATTTTTGAGACAGACAGAGACAGAATGCGAGTGGGTTAGGAGCAGAGAGAGAGGGAGACACAGAATCCAAAGTAGGCTCCAGGCTCCAAGCTATCAGCACAGAGCCCCACGTGGGGCTCGAACTCACGGGCCGTGAGATCATGACCTGAGCTGAAGTCGGACACTCAACCGACTGAGCCACCCAGGCGCCCCAAGTCTTTCAATATTATTAATGATGTTTGTTGAAGGATAGTTTTCGTGATGTCTACTTTGTTGTAGAATGAATGTTTGTATGCCTTCAAAACTCATACATTGAAATCCTAATTCTCAATGTGTTGGTATTTGGAAGTGAGGCCTTTGGGAAGTAATTAAGTCATGAGTGGAGCCACCATGATGGAATTAGTGCCCTTATATAAAGAGACAGAAGGGAGATTCCTTCCCTCCTCCATTCCCTTTCTATGTGAGGTCACAGTAAGCAGAACTCTGCTGCAAACCAGGAGGTGGGACCTCACCAGATACCGAATCTGCTAATGCATTAATCTTGGACTTCTTACCTCCAGAACTGTGAGGAATAAATTTCTGTTGTGTAAGCCACCCAGACTATGGTTGTTTAAGCCACCCAGAATAAGACAACTTTAATCCAAGTGTTGTTCTCTCCCCATGTACTTTCTTCCACACTATTTGTGTTAGGGTTCTCCAGAGCAACATAACATATAGAGATATATATATAGGATACATAGGATATATGTAGAGATATAGATATTTATTATAGGAATTGGCTCTTACAATGACAGAGACTGAGAAGTGCCACAATCAGCTATCTGCAAGGTGGAGAACCAGGAAAGCCAGTGGTGTGTCATTCCAAGTCTGAAGTCTTGAGAATCAGGAAGCTAATGGTGTAAAGTCACAATCTGAATCCAAAATCCTGAGAACCAGGTGCCCCAGAGTCCAAGGGCAGGAGAAGATGGATGTCTCAGCTCAAGCAGAGAGAGAAAGAGAATTTGTCCTTCCTTAGCCTTTTTGTTCTATCTGGACCTCTAAACATGCCCACCCACTCTGGAGAGGACCATCTGTTTTACTTAGTTCATCACTCAAATGCTAATCTCTTCCAGAAACACCCTCACAGGCATACCAGAAATAATATTATACTAGCTATCTACATATCCCTTAGCCTAGTCAGGTTGACACATAAAACTAACCATCCCACTATTACTCAAAGCCATCTTCCACCACAGCAATGCGGGGTCACAGGGAGTGAGGTGAATCAGAATAATCTCCAGCATTTTTCTGATAGAGATACCAAAGAAAACACAGCATGTGAAAGAGTATAAAACTAGAACAGGCCATCTACCTATTTTTCAGTAGGAGAGATTGAAAGATGTACATAGAGAGAGAAAGAAAGACCCAGAATGCTCTCTTCTCAGAGCTGAATCTCAGTTTCTAGTCCCGAGTCTCTACTTCCTGCAGTTTTTCCTTCTAGTGAACTGCTACAATATCCTCCCAATAACATCAGCCAATATTTTTTTCTTTCTGCTAGAATTGGGTGGGGGTCACCTGGAAGTAAAAGTGACTGGACATTTCAGTGCTTTCTTATTATTGGAGCACCCTGTGGAATTAGAGGTATAGCAGCATCAGTGGGGTTAGAGTGAAACACCAGTGGGAGAACACATTTCTAACATGGTGGGAAGTCTGGATGTGTGATTTCTCAGTGAGTCAGTGGAGATGCAGCAGCTGATATTTTGATAAACAAAGGTATCTTACAAATCACCTTAACCTTGATCATAAAAAATCCATTGGTTACCAAAAAGTTACTTTAACTCTGTTGCCCAATTGCAATTCATTAATTGTTTTAATGCAAAAAGACGACTAAGAAAACATCAATGATACCACTTCACATCTACTTGGATGGCTATAATTTTTAAAAATACAGAAGATAAAAAGTGCTGGCAAGGACATAGACAAATTGGAACCCTAGTGCATTGCTGCTGGGAATGTAAAAATGTAAAATGGTGTGTCTGCTGTGGAAAACAATTTAGTCGTTTCTCAAAAAGTTAAACATAAAATTTCCAATAACACAGACATTCCACGCTGATGTATATACCCAAAAGAACTGAAAGCAGTGGGATTGGGTAACTGTCCACAGGGCTGCTGCAGCAAATCACTGCAAACTTGGTGATTTAAAACAACAGAAATGTACTCTCACTGTTCTAAGTGGCTAGAAGTCTGAAATCAAGGTGTCAGCAGGGCCACACTCCCACTGAAGGCTCTAGGGGAGCATCTCTCTTGGCCTTTTCCAGCCTGTGGTAGCTGTTGACATCCTTTCTTTAGCCTCCCTAGCGTAACTCCAATCTATGCCTCCATCTTTATGTGGCGTGGGTGTCATTTTCTATCTTTTAGAAAGACACTAACATTGGGTTTAGGGCCCACCCTAATCCACTATGCTCCCATCTCAATCCTTAACTTTTTAAAAGTTTATTTATTTATTTTGAGAGAGAGAGAGAATAAGCAGAGGAGGGGCAGAGAGAGATAGCTCAGAGCCTGACCCTGGCTCGATCTTACAAAGCATGAGATCATGACCTGAGCCAAAATCAAGAGTGGGATGCTTAACTGAGACACCCAGGTGCCCCACAATCCTTAACTTAATTACATATGCAAAGATCTTATTTCCAAATGAGATCAATCCTGAGGTTCCAAGTGGACATGAATTTAGGGGACACTATGCACCCTGTACACTTATGAAGGGAATAGGCCTCAGAGAGATTTGGATTCAAAGTCCCAAATCTTCCCCTTTCTAACTCTGTGACCTTAGCAAGGCATGTCTTTCTGGGTCTCAACACTGGAAATGTTAATTATATTCTGTTATAATATTTTGATATGATTTTAAGTGTTTAATTATATAACTAAAAAGGGAGGAAAATCAAGTAGTGGAAAAGAGACAACACTTCATGATTTTTTTCTTTTTTAGATATTCTGAAGAGTTTAGTATTAAAAATTGTGACATTTTTGGTCCCCAGATGATATAGACTAATAAAGATAATGAATATATTGCTGAAATACATACTTGAAGGAGTTAATTTAAATAATAAAATTCAATACAATTAATGGCATTTTCAGTGTCATCAAAACTGTTTTTGCTGATCTCTCATTCCAAATCCTGTTTTGAATTTATTTCCTCTAAATAAGTATTAACCAGTATGAAATGATACTATCTTGTAATCACTTTTGTGGGCTGAATTGTGTCCCTGAAAAGTTCATCTATTGAAGCCCTGACCCCCAATACCTCAGAATGTGACTGTATTTGAAAATAAACCTTTAAAGAGGTAATTAAATTAAAATGGGGTCAAAAGAGTGGGCTCTAACCAAATATAACTAGCATCCTTATTACAAAGAGGAATTTGGACACAGATACACACACAGAGGAAAGACCATATGAAGACACAAAGACCCCATCTACAAGCCAAGAGAAAAAATCAACCCTGTTGACACATTGATCTTTTTGCCTCCAGACCTGTGAGAAAATTAATTTCTCTTCTTTAAGCTGCCCAGTCTGTGGTACTTTGTTATCACAGTCATAGCAAACTGATCCACTTGCCATTTATTTTTTATATATCACACTAAAATCTGAACATATTCATAATTTTCTCTACGATCAAGAACTAACTACTCTTTTAGGAAATGCTACATGGGTTGTAATGTAAGCACTGTCTGGATACATGGCTGGTGTTTCATTGAGCCCATCTGATGTTCCAGAACAAAGTGAATTTTGCCTTAAAGATAAATCTAAAACTCTGCCTTTTAGGATATAGAACACCAACCTTGACTTTACTTTTTTTTTTTCCTTCAGTCTTTGTTCACTAAGATTCAAAAAAATCCCAAAGTCTAATCTCATGCAGGGATACGCTGTCACGTTACTATGGAAATTTAGAGAAAGGAGAGCTCACATCTGGTCAGGGGGTGGGGAACGTTCCATTGAGGGGGTGATATTCAAACAGACCCCCTAACAATGAGACCAGCAGCAATTCATAGGCAGTATATTCTAGCTGGAGATAAAAGATTAAGAAAATCAATGAAGTCTGAAAATGTTGGTGTTTGGAGAACTTGAGATAATATCATTTCATTGAAGCATGTATATGTGTATAGAGGTAATAAATAAAAACAAGAGTATTCTAGAAACCAATTATTGAAGATTATTATAAAGCTAAAGAATTTGGATATAAAAAACCAGTGCATTTCAACAATTCACCTGAGATGTTTGTTAAAAATGCAGTTTCTTGAGCCTTATTCATGATTAAATAAGTCAGAATCTCTACCAGTGGGTCTCCAGAGCATGCATTTGTAGCTAGCTCCATGGGTGTTGTTTGTCACACTGAAACGTGAGAACCATTGCAAAAGGTGGTAGGACACTATTAAATGGCCCTGAAAATTTTTGAGCAAGGGAATAACCAAATTATGTCTATGTCTTAGGATGATTAATCTAGTAGCTATCGGTAACATGGCTATAATAAAGGAGATATTACAGACAAGGCAGGAGACAGGTTTGGGAGGCTGATGCAACAGTCTAGGCAGAAAACAAGGCTAGGATAAGGCTGGATATAAAGGGCCTATTTGTCATTTGAAATACATGACAAAACAGAACTGCAGAATTTTATAATAATCATATATAAGAGGATGAAAGAAAGGAAGCATCTGGAAAGACTAAGGTTGCAAGCCTAAGTAGTTTAGGTAATGTTAATTACAGGTAGGGCAGTCATAAGGAAAATCTTGTTGGGCTTTTAACCACGCATGATGGATTCAGACTGGGACATGTTGAGTTTGAGATTTTAGTAGGCATCCAGAGCAAGACATTCAACTGGCAGTGTGAAATATAGACTAGAGTCCAAGAGTGAAGTAAAAGCTCAAAATACAGATTCAACATTTATCTGGCTAGAGATGAAGCAATCTGGGTGGATGACTCTTGGCTATTGTCTACCCAACACAGGCCCTAGGGGAAAGTCATACAGAACCCATGGGTTTAATGAGAATTTGTAAGTTATAAACTGAAATTGTATTATTATTATTTTTTAAAAAATGTTTTTAAGGTTTATTTATTTTTGAGAAAGACAGAGTGCTAACAGGGGAGGGGCAGAGAGAGAGGGAGATACAGACTCTGAAGCAGGCTCCAGTCTCTGAGCTGTCAGCACAGAGCCCAATGCAGGGCTCAAACTCATGAATTGTGAGATCATGACCTGAGCCAAAGTTGAACATTTAACCGACTGAGCCAGCCACCCAGGCACCCAGAAATTGTATTATTAATGATATAATTTCTTGCAATGTTAAGGATAGCTTACACTATGATCTGTAACTAAAATTACATCTCTGGGCCTTCTACATTACGTTTATTTTAAAGCTAAAACAAATAGCCTTCACAATATAATTTTAATGAATATTACACTTTTCAGTATAGAATCAAGTTACAGTAAAGGCTAAAGAAATGTATCTCTTGGGGCCTACCATTCCTTACTATTTCCAGTATCTTCTGAGTTCATCTGTAAAAAAAACACTTCTTTTCTGGAGTGCATTCTCAAGTTTCTTCATATGATGTCTAATGGTCACAAACTTTTTTAATGTTTTCATTTTAACAATCAATCTTACCTTCACTTGATTACATGGCTATGTATAGATTCTAAGTTCAAAATCATTATATCTCAGGCTTGGAAGAAATTTTCCTTTTCTTACCAGCCCACTATTGTTGATGAGATGTCTGAAATTGATTCTTATTCCTTTGTAAGGCTCTTGTTCTATTTCTCTCTGAAAGCTTCTAGAATTTCCTTTATTATCCTTAAGAGATCAGAAAATGTTGTCAAAATGTTTCTAGGTGCATCTTTTCAAATTCTTTTCTTCTTGGCTCTTAGCAGATTCTTTCAGTATGAAAACTTTTCTTTCTTTAACTCAGGAAAATTGTCTGCCATTATTTTTCTCCTTTCCAGTCTGTTCCTTCTTAATGGAATTCCTACAAATGCTGTACCTGCTAAATCTATCTACCATGTCCCTTAACTTTTCTGTATATTTCTCTTATTATCTCTGTCTTTCAGATTGCTGATTGGTTTTTCAACCATGTCCTTTTTAGTATTTAGCATGCCTACAGAATATTTAAATTACTAATAACTCTTTTTTATTCCCTGGCAGGTTTTTTTTTTCAACAACACTGATGCTTATTTTGTGGATCCAATTTCTTCTTTAATACTTCCAAAGATACTAACTAGAATTTTTCTTTTTTTAGATTTTTTTCTCTTACCGGAATTGTTTTCTCTCTTGTTGGTTGTTGGGCCAGTTCATCCTGATCTTTTTCATGCCAATTTTTTTTACTGCTGTGTGGTTTTCTTCTGCAGTTTGGTTGTTCTTTCTCCCTAATAATCCTTTCATTTGAGGAGGATAGTAGCCTCCATGTAGAGGAAGGGACACTTGTCAATAGCAAGCTTCCCTTCAGGGTGTAGCCTTGGAACCAACCAACAGTCAGACAGAGCTGCCATTTGAAAAAATAAGGACACAGAGTATTTAGCATTTTAACCCATAAATGCAGCCACCTATTCTTTTAATTTTCATCTGTATCTATTTTGGGGGATCCAAGCTGTGTTCTACTTTTTTCTCAGGATCCAGTACCTAAACCTGGAACTGCTCAAGTATCTCCTCCATTCTGGGGGGTGGGGGGTGGTGGAATGTGTGGTGCTTAGTCTATTATCTTGAATTAGGAAACTTTTAGTTTCTTAACAATACTCTTTTAACCAGTAGGCATGATTAAAGTTAGATAATATTCAGATACTTTGCCTTGTATTCAATAGCAACAACAAAATTCCTTGTTGCTGCTTCTTATCATCATCATGAAGAGACTTTATTCTTTAGAGTGGTTTTAGGTATACAGAAAAATTGAGTTTAAAGTACAAAAAATTCCTACATGCCCCCTCTTCTGACAGAAGTTTCTTCTATTATTAATGTCTTGCATTAGTGTTTTATATTTGTTACAGTTGATAAATGAACAAACACCAAGTTATATCACTGTTATACATACATACATGTATGTATCTATGTTTTATATATATATATATATATATATATATATATATATATATATATATATATAAAACAAAGTGATCACCACAATTAATCTAATTAACACCTGTCAACATACATTATTATTATTTTTTGGGGGGGGCACCTGGGTGGCTCAGTAGGTTGAGCGGCCAACTTTGGCTCAGGTCATGATCTCTCAGTTCGTGAGTTAGAGCACCGTGTCAGGCTCTGTGCTGACAGCTGGGAGCCTAGAGCCTGCTTCTGTTTCTGTGTCTCCCTCTCTCTCTGCCCCTCCCCTGCTTATGCTCTGTCTCTCTTTCTCTCTCAAAAATAAACATAAAAGTTTTTTTTTATTTTTTTCTTGCAATGAGGACTTTATAAACATCTGTTAACAACTTTCAACTGTGCAATACAGTATTAACTATAGTTACCATGCTGTACACACGTCCCCATGACTTATTTTGTAGCTGGAAATTTTTACCTTTTGACCCCTTCCACTCATTCACCGACCTCTCATCCCCCACCTCTGGTAATCACCGATCTGTTCTCTGCATCTATGAGGCTGGTTTTGATTGTTTTTGTTTTAGATTCCACTTCTAAGTGAGATAATGTGATATTTCTCTTAAGGTTCATTCTTGTTGAAAATGGTAAGATTTCCTTCTATTTGGGGGCTGAATTCTACTCTATAGATAGATAGATACATAGATAGAATCTATATAGATTATATATATATAGATATAGATATATAGATATCTATTCTATAGATATAGATATAGAATTCTATTCTATATATCTATATCTATATATATATACCACATTTTCTTTATCCATTCATCTATCAATGGACATTTACTTTGTTCCCCATATCTTAGCTATTGTAAATAATGCTGCAATGAATATGAGGGTGCATACCTTTTTAAGTTAGTGGTTTTGTTTTCTTCAGATAAATATCTGCAGTAGAACTGCTAGATCATGTGGTAGTTCTATTTTTAATTTTTTTTTAAAAGAAAACTCCATTCTATTTTTCATAGTAGATAACTAATTTACATTCCGACCAATAGTATGTAAGAGTTCCCTTTTCTCCACATCCTTGCCAACATGTATTTCTTATCTTTTCAATAACAGCCATTCTAACATGTGTGAGGTGATATCTCATTGTGGTTTTTATTTGAATTTCTCTGATAGTTGGTGATGTTGAGTTCATGTACCTGTTGACCAGTTGTATGTCTTCTTTGGAAAAATGTCTATTTTTATATATTTATTTTATTTTATATATTTATTTATTTTATATATTTTTAAAATGTCTTCTGCCCATTTTTAATCAGATTTGGGTTTTTTGCTATTGAGTTGTATACCATTACCGTGCATTCTTATAGCACTTTATCGTTTACAAAAACCTTTAGTTGCATCATTTAATCATCAGATAGCAGGTGTCCAGTAAATACTTTTGGATCATTGAATGAATTAAGCAGCTGTTTATGAGCTACAATTGGATTGTAATTAAACGCAGATGGCAGGACAAAAATATTAAAATAACTATCCTTCTTAAGTTCAGTATGTATCATTTGCTAAATTACCTATTCCAGACTACTAATAATTCCTTGGTATCTTGATAGGGTTGATCTGCTTCACTGGAGTGAGAATCTGATATCTAAAATTTTCTCTCCTTCTGGCTCATCAGGCAACATGACTAAGCACATAATCATAATTTTTTTAAAAACACCTAAAATTGGGGCACCTGGGTGGCTCAGTCGGTTAAGCGTCCGACTTGGGATCAGGTCACGATCTCGCGGTATGTGAGTTCGAGCCCCGCATTGGGCTCTGTGCTGACTGCTCAGAGCCTGGAGCCTGTTTTGGATTCTGTGTCTCCCTCTCTCTCTGACCCTCCCCCATTCATGCTCTGTCTCTCTCCATCTCAAAAATAAATAAATGTTAAAAAAAAAATTTAAAAAAACACCTAAAATTATACTTTATCAAAATATTGTTTTTATAACCCCACTAAATTGTAGCAACATCTGGCACAAATTATTAAAACTAGTTTTACTAAAAATATGCTCTTTATATTACCCACATTTGAATCATATGAAACATTGCTTTTGAAGGCCTACTCTGTGCTAGGAAAGTATATTCTAACTAGCAAATATTTGTGCTAAGATTTTAGGAAATTTGGTGGGAAGGAATTGCCAGAATTACCAGAGGAAGAAAATGCTCAAATATTAAGAGACTAATAAGATATCTTATACTACGTAAATCCTTCATACTAACAGCATCAGTGGTTTGTGACCTACATTTTCTGATGTGTAAGATTCTCTGAGGGAAATCAAAAAGTATTCACTCATAGAGGTCTGATCTAAAAAGCTGATCTATCATTGGGTAGAAATCCAACCACAATGGTAGCTCAGAGTTTCATAACCTAACCCTGCCATAACGATTATTTGTCTAAGTCCTTTAACTCTGATGGATTTTATACGACAATGTGGGAAGAGAGTCTGTATCTTGATTGCTGAGAAAAAAACTTTTGCCATGTTGTGCCCTATTTTTTTTTTTTTTTTTTTTTTTTAGCATTTATTTATTTGAGAGAGAGAGTGCAAGCAGGGGAGGGGCAGAAAGAGACAGAGACACAGAATCCAAAGCAGGCTACAAGCTGTCAGCGCAGAGCCCAATGTGGGGCTCAAACTCACAGGAGGCAAGATTATGACCTGAGCCGAAGTTGGACGCCTAACAGGTGGAGACACCCAGGCGCCCCATCATGTCCTATTCTTAAGAGGCCACTAGAGGAAAAATATGGCAATAGCCAAATAAGGAAACTATTATTCTTTTCTTTTTGTATATGTTCTGCATGTTATGGCCTGATTACAGAATAATCAGGATGCGCCAAAAAAAGAACTATGAGTTCCAGAAGGCCAAGAATATCAGAATAATATGAAGCCTGGGAATATTGAAGTAGTAGGAGTGTGTATAAAGAAGCCCACTGTCATAGTCTTAGAGATCATTCTGATCTTTAACCATCATAACCTTGGCAAAGGAACACAAAAAGATTTGGTGGGAAGGAAATGAGTTTGTCGACTTCATATACCAACTACTAACCCTAATGTTGCTATGCAGTGAATTTTAACCTATTAAACTTCTTAATATAAGTCAAGAACCTTCACACGATATAAGATTTAGCGCCACACTTCCGTAATCTTTAAAAAGTAGAACAGAAGAATATTCCTTAACATTACAAAGAATATTAAGAATATCTATCTTTTTAAAAAATTTTTTAATGTTTATTTATTTTTGGGAGAGACAGTGACAGAGTGTGAGCGGGGGAGGGTCAGAGAGAAATCCAGACAGAATCTGGAACAGGATCCAGGCTCTGAGCTGTCAGCACAGAGCCCAACGCGGGGCTGGAACTCACAAACTATGAGATCATGACCTGAGCCAAAGCTGGATGCTTAACCAACTGAGTCACCCAGGTGCCCCTAAGACTATCTATCTTAAACCAGTATCTTAACAATGTACAACAATGTACATTACTGTTATTTTATTTATTGTTAATATTTTTTAAATTTACATCCAAGTTAGTTAGCATATAGTGCAACAATGATTTCAAGGGTAGATTCCTTAATGCCCCTTATCCATTTAGCCCATCCCCCTCCCACAATCCCTCCAGTAACCCTCTGTTTCTTCTCCATATTAGAGTCTCTTATGTTTTGTCCCCCTCTCTGTTTTTATATTATTTTTGTTTCTTTTCCCTTGTGTTCATCTGTTCTGTGTCTTAAAGTCCTCATATGAGTGAAGTCATATGATATTTGTCTTTCTCTGACTGACTGATTTTGCTTACAATAATACCCTCTAGCTACATCCACGTAGTTGCAAATGGCAAGATTTCATTCTTTTTGATTGCCGAGTAATACTCCATTGTATATATATACCACCTCTTCTTTATCCATTCATCCATAAGTGGACATTTCAGCTCTTTCCATACTTTGGCTATTGTTGATAGTGCTGCTATAAACATTGGGGTGCATGTGCCCCTTCGAAACAGCATACCTTTATCCCTTGGATAAATACCTAGTAGTGCAATTGCTTGGTCATAGGGTAGTTCTATTTTCCATTTTTTGAGGACTCTCCACTGTTTTCCAGAGCGGCTACACCAGTTTGCATTCCCACCAGCAGTGCAAAAGAGATCCTCTTTCTCCACATCCTCGCCAACATCTGTTGTTGCCTGAGTTGTTAATGTTAGCCATTCTGGCAGGTATGCAGTGATATCTCAGTGTGGTTTTGATTTGTATTTCCCTGATGATGAGTGATGTTGAGCATTTTTTCATGTGTTGGTTGGCCATCTGGGTGTCTTCTTTGGAGAAGTGTCTATTCATGTCTTTTGCCCATTTCTTCAATGGATCATTTGTTGAGTTTGAGAAGTTCTTTATAGATTTTGGATACTAACCCTTTATCTGATATGTCTTTTGCAAATATCTTCTCCCATTCTGTCAGTTGCCTTTTAGTTTTGCTGATTGTTTCCTTCACTGTACAGAAGCTTTTTATTTTGATGAATAGTTCATTTTTGCTTTTGTTTCCCTTGCCTCTGGAGACATGTTGAGTAAGAAGTTGCTGCAGCCAAGATCAAAGAAGTTTTTGCCTGCTTTCTCCTCAAGAATTTTGATGGCATCCTGTCTTACATTTAGGCCCTTCATCCATTTTATTTTTGTGTATGGTGTAAAAAAGTGGTATTCGTTCATTCTTCTGCATGTCACTGTCCAGTTTTCCCAGCACCACTTGCTGAAGAGACTGTCTTTACTCCACTGAATATTCTTCCCTGCTTTGTCAAAGATTAATTGGCCATACGTTTGTGGGTCCATTTCTGGGTTCTGTATTCTGTTCCATTGATCTGAGTGTCTGTTCTTGTGCCAGTACCATACTGTCTTGATGATTACAGCTTTGTAATACAGCTTGAAGTCTGGATTGTGATGCCTCCTGCTTTGGTTTTCTTTTTCAAGATTGCTTTGGTTATTCTGGGTCTTTTCTGGTTCCGTGCAAATTTTAGGATTGTTTGTTCTAGCTCTGTGAAGAATGCTGGTGTTATTTTGGTAGGAATTGCATTGAATGTGTAGATTGCTTTGGGTAGTATCGACATTTTAACAATATTTGTTCTTCCAATCCATGGGCATGGATATTTTTCCATATTTTTGTGTCTTCTTCAAATTCTTTCATAAGCTTTCTATAGTTTTCAGTGCATAGATTTTTCACCTCTTTGGTTAGATTTAGTCCTAGGTATTTTACAGTTTTTGGTGCAATTGTAAATGGGATTGATTCCTTGATTTCTCTTTCTGTTGCTTCATTATTGTAAAGGAATGCAACCAATTTCTGTGCATTGATTTTATATCCTGTCACTTTGCTAAATTCACAGATCAGTTCTAGCAGATTTTTGGTGGAATCTTTAGGATTTTCCATATAGAGTATCATGTCATCTGCAGAGTGAAAGTGTGACCTCCTGGCCAATTTGGATGCCTTTTATTTCTTTGTGTTGTCTGATTGCAGAGGCTAAGACTTCCAATACTATGTTGAATAACAGTGGGAAGAGTGGACATCCCTGTCTTGTTCCTGACCTTAGAGGGAAAGCTCTCAGCTTTTCCCCATTGAGGATGATATTAGCATTGGGGTGTTCATATATGGCTTTTATGATCTCGAGGTATGCTCCTTCTATCCCTACTTTCTTGAAGGTTTTTATCAAGAAAGGATGCAGTATTTTGTCAAATGCTTTCTCTGCATCTATTGAGAGGATCATGTGGTTCTTGTCCTTTCTTTTATTGATGTGATTAATCACGTTGATTATTTTGCGGATATTGAACGAGCCCTGCATCCCAGGTATAAATCCCACTTGGTCATGGTGAATAACTTTTTTAATGTATTGTTGGATCTGGTTGGCTAACATCTTGTTGAGGATTTTTGCATCCATGTTCATCAGGGAAATTGGTCTATAGTTCCTTTTTTTAGTGGGTGTTCGTCTTAGACTCAAGGTAATGCTGGCTTCATAGAAAGAGTTTGGAAGTTTTCCTTCCATTTCTATTTTTTGTAACAGCTTCAAGGGAATAGGTGTCAACTCTTCCTTAAATGTTTGGTAGAATTCCCTTGGAAAGCCATCTGGCCCTGGACTCTTGTTTTTTGGCATATTTTCAATTACTAATTTGATTTCTTTACTGGTTATGGGTCTGTTCAAATTTTCTATTTCTTCCTGTTTCAATTTTGGTAGCATATATGTTTGTAGGAATTTGTCCATTTCTTCCAGGTTGCCCATTTTATTGGCATATAATTGCTCATAATATTCTCTTATTATTGTTTTTATTTCTGCTGTGTTGTGATCTCTCCTCTTTCATTCTTGGTCCTTTCCTTTTTCTTTTTGATCACACGTTACTTTTAAAATCAGAGACAAAGCTTTGTTCTGATAATTCTGGCCAAAGTACTTAAATGTAAAACCTAAACCTCTCATAAGAACCCTCTTATAAAAGAGAAAAAATAAACACACACACACATGCATATACTTCCAAATTCAGTCCAGATGTAGATCCTAAAATAGTCCTATAACCTAGCTATAGCCCCTCTTAGCCACAGGATGAAAGATATTGAAGAAGACACAAATAGAAAGATACTCCTTATTCATGGATTGGAAGAATTAGCATTGTTGAAATGATTATCTTACCCAAGGTCATCTATAGATTCAATGCAATTCTTACCAAAATTCCAATGGCATTTTTCACAGAAATAGAAACAACAATCCTAAAATTCATATCGAACTATCAAAGACCTCAAATAGCCAAAACAATCCTGGGAAAGAACAAAGCTGGAGGCCTTACACTAAGTTCAGACTGTCTTAAAAAGCTATAGTAATGAAAACAGTATGATATTGCATAAAAATAGACTCATAATCCAATGGAACAGAATAGAAAGCCAAGAAATAAACCCATGCATATACATTCAACTAATCCTTAACAAGGATACCAACAATGGAGAAAAGGGGATCTCTTCAATAAATGGTTTTGAGATAACTGTATATCCATATACAAAATAATGGAGTTAAGATCTTATCTTACACTATACATAAAAATTAACTCAAAATAAAGACTTAAACATAAGGCCCGAAACTCTGTAACTTCTAGAAGAAAACATAGGGAAAAATCTTCTTGACATTAGTCTTGGCAATGATTTTTTGGGGGTTTCACACCAAAAGCACAGGCAACAAGACCAAAAATAAACAAGAGACAACATCAACCTAAAAAGCCCTGTACAACAGAGGAAAAATTCAACAAATAAAAGGCAACCTACAGAAAAAGTATTCACAAATCATATATCTGAAAAGAGTTAATAACCAAAATATATAAAGAACTCCTATAACTCAATAGCAAAACTAAATTAAGTTAAATTAACATGAAAAGAAATACAATTTAAAAATCATAAGAGGACTGAATAGATATTTTTTCAAATCTATTTTTTCAAAGATATTTTCTCAATATCACCCCTCATCAGGGAAATGCAAGTAGCCAGAGTTATCACCTCACATCCACCAGGATTGCTATTATCAAGTCAAGAAATTGCCAAGTGTTAGCAAGAGTATGAAGAAAAGGAAATCCTTGTACACTGTTGATAAGAATGTAAAACTATACAGCTTTTATGGAAAACAGTATGGAGGTTCCCAAAGAAATAAAAACAAAACTACCATACAATTCAGTAATCCCTCTTCTGAATAATAGCCAAAGGAAATGAAATCAGGATCTCAAAGCGGTATCTACACTCCCATGTATGTTGTAGCATAATTCACAATAGCCAGGATATTGAAATAACCCAAGCATCCACTGATGGATGAATGGACAGAATAATATGGTACACACACACACATACACACACACACACACATGGAATATCGTTCAGGTATTAAAAAAAAAAAAATCCTGCCATCTGCAACAACATGAACCTGGAGCACATTATGCTAAGTGAAATAAACCAGAAACAGAAAGACAAATACTGTATGATCTCACAGGTAGAATCTAAAAGAGTCAAACTCTAGAACTAGAGAGTAGAATGGTGGTAGCCAGGGGGTGAGGGGTGGGGAAAATGATATGTTGGTCAAGGGTACAGAATGTCAGTTATAAGATAAGATCTGGGGATCTAATGTACTGCATGGTTATAATTAATAATATTGTATTGTACAATTGAAATTTACTGAGAGTAGATCTAAGTGTTCTCACCATACATCCCCCAGATGGTAACTATGTGAGGTAATGTGCTAACTTGATTTTGATAATCATTTTACAATGTATACATGTTATATATCAAGTTGTACACCTTAAAAATACATCAGTGTGCCTGAATGATACTAAAAGCGTGATCTATAAAAGAAAAAAATTCATAATTTGATTTCATCAAAATTAAAACTTTGCTTTTCAAAAGACCCCATTAAAATGATGAAAAGGCATCCCACAGATTAGGAGAAAATATTTGCAAACCACATATCTAACACACGACTCCTATCTAAAATATATTTTTCCCATTTTATTGAGATATAATTGACATATAACATTGTATTAGTTTCAGGCATATATATTTTTAAACATTTATAATGTTTATTTTTTATAGAGAAAGAGAGACAGAGTATGAGCAGGGGAAGGGCAGAGAGGGAAACACAGAATCTGAAGCAAGCTCCAGGCTCTGAGCTGTCAGCACAGAGCCTGACACGGGGCTTGAACTCATGAACTGTGAGATCATGACTGGAGCCAAAGTCAGACACTTAACCAACTGAGCCACCCAGGCACCCCAGGTGTATATATTTTTAAATGATCAAACCTCAACATTAAAAAATCCAAATTGAAAATCGTTAAAAGACATGAAGAGACAGACATTGCACTGAAGAAGATATATGGATGACAAATAAGCATATGAAAAGATGTTCAACATCAATAGAGAAAAACAAAGACTATAATGAGATATCACTAACAGAACAGCTTTAAAAAAAAGGGGACAATAGCAAATGCTGGTGAGGATGCGAAGAAACTGGTTATCTCATATATTGATAGTGGGAATGTAAAACAGTACAGTCACTCTGGAAAATAGTTTAGTAGTTTCTTAAAAAAACTTACCATATGTATTTCCGCACATTTATTCCAGAAAAATAAAAACGTAAATTTACACAGACACAGGTACACAATACTATACCATCTTTACTTGTACCACATCCATACCAAAGAACACTACTCGGCAATAAAAAGAAATGAACTATTGGTATGTACAACAACTTGGATGGCTTTCAAGGGCATTATGTTGAGTGAAAAAAGCCAAAGGTTGTATACTCTATGATTCCTTGATGTAACACTCTGTAGGTGGCAATATTAAGAGATGAAGAATAGGGGCGCCTGGGTGGCTTGATCGGTTAAGCATCCGACTTTGGCTCAGGTCATGATCTCACGGTCCGTGGGTTCGAGCCCCGCGTCGGGCTCTGTGCTGACAGCTCAGAGCCTGGAGCCTGTTTCAGATTCTGTGTCTCCCTCTCTCTCTGCTCCTCCCCTGTTCATGCTCTGTCTCTGTCTCAAAAATAAATAAACGTTAAAAAAAAATTAAAAAAAAAAAAGAGATGAAGAATAAATGAGTGTTTGCCAGAGGTTAAGACTAGAAGGCAGGGTGGGGGGAGGAGGGGAGTTGATGTGACTATAAAGAGGCAATATAAAGGATAGCTTTGCAGTGATAGCTTTGTATCTGGATTGCAGTAGTGGTTACATATGATAAAATGAATGGAACCATACCCACACATTTTACCCATGCAAATTTTGTGTTGGACATTGTATTAATAGTTACATAACATGTAACCATTGGGGGAAATTTTATGAAAGGTACATCCATTCAGCAAGTGAATGGATAACAAAACTGGAACACTACCAGACAATAAAAATAAATTATTACAAGCATCATGAGCTTTTGTGGGAGATGACCATGATTGATTAATGGATATTAAACTTATCTTCCCAGCACAACTCTAAACTAGCAACATGTTAAGAAGTAACTATGTGCAGGCATTGGCCAACAGTGTAGGATGCAAAAAGTTAACTCCACAGTCACCTGATTTCATTCCTAAGGGCACTTTCCAACACTGAGCACAGGGAGTGGAATTCAGAGCAATGACCTCACTGGTCAAAGAAAACAGATTATATGGGGCTGTTGACAGAGCTGGAATTGTAGAGTGGGATATCAAAAAGGAAATAGAGCTTCAGAAATCTGCATGGTGCCCAAGAACAGTGTTGTGCCATAGAACTTTCCGCAATGATGGAAATATTTAATGTGCTGTCTGGTATGTAGCCACCAGTAAGTACCATGCTACTGAGTACTTGAAATGTGGCAAGTATAAGTAAGGAACTAAACATTTTGTTGACATTAAATTTAAATGGCTAGAACATATGGTTTGCGGCTACTGTATTAGCCATCATAGCCCTAGAATTTGACTGAATAAATTGCAAATATGCAGAGCAAAATTCTGTGAGCCCTTTCTAGCTTACTTCACTTTGCATAATATAGTCCCGATTGATCCATGTTGTTGCAAGTGGCATGACCTCCTTTTTTAAGACTAGCATCTATTGTATGTATATATGCCACAATTTCTTTATCCAGTCATCTGATGACAGTTTGTTTCTATATCTTGACTATGGTGAATTGTGCTATAATGAACACGGGTGTGTAAATTGCTCTTCCAGGTATTGATTCATTTCCTTTGGATATATATCCAGAAGAGTATAGAACTGCATGATACTTTTAACTTTTTGAAGAAACTCCATGCTGTTTGCCATAAAGGCTGTCCCACTTTACATTCCTACCAACAGTGTACAAGGGTTCTCTTTTCTCCACCTCCTCATCCACACTTCTGTTTTATCCTTTTGATAATAGCCATCCTCATAGATGTAAGGTGATAACTCATTGTGGTTTTGATTTGCATTTCCCTGATGATTAGTGATTTGAGCATTTTTTCATACACCTGCTGGCAATTTCTATAAATGGCATATATAAACAGACATATATAGGTCTCCTCTGGAAAATATCTCACTTATATGTGTGAAATATATATATATACACATACATATATATATATATATATATATATACACATACATATATATATATATATATATATATATATATATATACACATACATATATATACACACACACATATATAGAAAAGTAGAACACATAAAAGAGTAGAACAGTGATTACTGGGGATGGGGAAGTGAAGGAAATCAGAAGATGGTTTTTGAAAGGGTACAAAGTCGCAGCTATGTAGGATGAGTAAATTCTAGAGATGTAATTTGCAGTATAATGACAACAGTTAATAGAGAATGATATACTGAAAATTTGCTAAGAGTAGACTCCAGATGCTCTCATTATACACACAAACACACACACCAATGGAAACTGTGAGAAGACAGACATGCTAGTTGACTGCAGTACTCATCTCACTGTATATGTCAAAACACCATGTCATACACTTTAAATATACACAATTTTTATTAAAAGCAAACAAACAAAATATCTTTGTGAGGCCTGATGATTACCAGGAGCTGTGAGCTGACAGAAGTGGCAAAATATAGACACCAACCAAGGTAGAGAGCCCTTGCTGAACAACCCAGGCTTTTACTTTTAGATACAGAAAGGCCACACTTGAGGAAAGCTACTCTGTCTCTAGAGCATGGTTTTACAACCTCAGCATTACTGACATTTTTAAACAGATAATTATTTGGCATGCATGTTGGGGGTGGGAGGGGGTGTGTTCATTTTAGGATGTTTGCCAGCCTTCCTGGCCTCTACAAACTAAGTGCCAGTAGCATCCACACACATACTCACTGTAACAATCAAAACTGTTTCCAGACATTGCCAGATGTCCACTGAATCATAAAATCACCCCTGGTTGGGAATCACTGCTCTAGAGTAACAACCAATCTAAAACTATCCTAACAGACTAAAACAAATTCTCAACAGGATCATGCTGATCAATAATAATTTAACTTCCAGGGTGCCTGGGTGGCTCAGTTGGTTATGCGTCTGACCTCAGCTCAGGTCATGATCTCAGTTTGTGAGCTCGAGCCCCATACTGGGCTCTGTGCTGACAGATCCTCTGTCTCCCCTTCTTTCTGCCCCTCCCCTGCTTGTGTTTTCTCTCTAAAATAAACAAACATTAAATAATAGTAATTAATAACAATTATTATTATTTAGCCTCCTAAATAAAATTCTTTAAAAGAAGAAAAACTCAGTAAGACAAACGAAAGGTTATTTCCAGTAATACAAGTATGAAGAAGTCAAACAAAAATGGTAAAAAACTATCATTTCAAGGCACTGGAAATCAACCAAAGGTAAATAATAAGTTGAGAACTATTCCTGAAAATTGCTAGAGCTTTGGATAAAAAAAAGCTGGGAGTCTGGGATTCTTGAGTGAGGTTCTCATCCTACCTAAATTGGTCAGTAAAGATTATAGCTTTAACAGGTTGTAGCAGACTATAAAAATCAACAACTTTGCTGTAAGATGATGGACTTGATTCAGTGCAGCAGTGCAAACATACAAGTTTGCCAGTTAAAGTGGGGGAAATCAGGAATGGACCAGGAAACCTGCAGTTACTAGCCAAAAGTGTCTGTCCTAGTTCTCGGAGAGCAGCAGAGCTGCCAGAAGTTTACTTAGATGATCTTGGAAACAAGAACGAAGGGCTATGATTAGTTCTGTAAACATTCTAACTCAAATATGATGCATGCGTAGGAGAGACCCAAGAATGACAAAATGTAAAAGTCAATGAAGACTTTAGAACTGGCTGCAACACTGTATCTCCCCCATCCCACACAGGAAGCAATGGGCAGAGGGTAGAAAGTCTATAGACTCAAAAGTGTTTGATGTTAACCTCTGTTTACATCATTTCCTGATTTATATATATACTATATAAAGACAGAAGATGTAGTTTTATTCTGGATAAAAACTGAAAGAATTTTAAAAATTGAGCAGAGAGAGCAAAAGCTCCACACCACAGAGGCAACAGATTCCATAGTTTGAGTCCAGGCATGCTCCTAAGTTTAAAAAAAAAAAAAAAAAAAAAAAAAAAGAAGGAGGAGAAGGAGAAAGAGGAGGAGGAGGAGGAGGAGGAGGAGGAAGAGGAAGAGGAAGAGGAAGAGGAAGAGGAAGAAGAAGAAGAAGAAGAAGAAGAAACCTTAAATATAAAACATAATCAAGACTTGCTACAATATATTACCTAAAATGACCAATTTTCAACCAAAAATTATTAGACATGCAAAAAACAGAAAAGTATGAAACATACTAAGAGAAAAAAGCAGTAGCTAATGGTAATGGAGTCTGCATGGACCTAGATGTTAGATTAACAAATATTTGAATAAGAGATTAATAAACATGTTTAAAGAATTAAAGCGTGTGTGAATCAACAAAAAAGAAAATCTATATGTAAAAATAAAAAAATAAACATAACCAAATTTAAATTCTAGAGTTAAAAAACATAATTACTGAAATTAAAAATAAAAATCATTAGATGGGCTCAACAGCAAATGTGAGATAGCAAAGACTCATTGATTTCAAGACAATCAATAGAAAGTATCCAAAGAATTAGAAGAAAAAAAGATTGAAAAAATGAACAGATCAGAAACAAACACATGTAATGAGAGAGGAAAGAGAAAGAAGTAAAAAACTTCTGAGTAACAGCCCAAAACTTCCCAAATTTGATAAAAAACATTAACATTCAGATATAAACAGCTCACCAAATCCCTAGCAGAATAAATACAAAGAGAATGCATCTAGAAACACCACAAAGTGATAAAATACCAAAAAAATCTTCAAAGGAGCCACATAAAAATGACACATCACAAAGAACAATATACTTAACAATGGACTTCTTGTCAGAAGTGGAGGACAAAAAGCAATGGAAAAACAAACTCAATGTGCTAGAACAAAACAAACTGTAACCTTAAAATTACCTATTAAGGGAAACCATCATTCAGAAATGAAGTCAAAATAAAAGCACTCCCAGATACACAAAAATTAAGGGAATATGTTGCTAACAGACTTACCCTGTAAGAGGTACTAAAGTTCAGGCTTAAGAGAACATCACATGGTAAGTTAGATACATAGGAAGGAATGAAGGACAGTAAATATAAAAGATTGTATATATGTTTTCTCTTTTTTAATTAAAAGAGTACCATTCATTGGAGCGCCTTGGTGGCTTAGTCAGTTGGGCGTCTGACTTAAGGCTCAGGTTCAAGCCCTGTGTCGGGCTCTGTGCTGACAACTCAGAGGCAGGAACCTGCTTCAGATTCTGTATCTCCCTCTCTCTCTGACCCTCCCCTGCTCGCACTTTGTCTCTCTTAAAAATAAGTATTAAAAAAAAAAAAAAAAAGAGTATCATTCAAAACAATAATTATAACACCAAATTCTTGGAACACATAAATACACATAATCAAATATATGCATATCATAATGTAATTTATATAATAATGATGGCATAAATTAAAAGGGGAAAGAAATAAAATGATAGCAATGCAAAATTGCTAAATTTTACTGAAATGAGGTTAGTAGTAACCTCACAGAGACTGAAATAAATTTAAGATGAATAAAGAAATCTCTACAGCAACTACTAAAATAATTCAAAATATAAATCCAGAAGATTTAAAATGGCACACTATAAAGACTGTCTAAACCAAAATAAGGCAGAAAGGGAACAAAGTTATAACAAACACAACAAAAAACCCTTAAGAAGTACAGAAAACAAAATGGCAGACATAAATCCAATCTTACCAATGTTTACATTAAATGGGTGGATTAAATATTCCAATTAAAAGGCAGAGATTAGGGGCGCCTGGGTGGCTCAGTTGGTTGGGCTACCGACTTCAGCTCAGGTCATGATCTCACAGTTTGTGAGTTTGAGCCCCACATCAGGCTCTGTGCTGACAGCTCAGAGCCTGGAGCCTGCTTCAGATTCTGTGTCTCCCCCTCTACCTCTCCCTTGCTCACACTCTGTGTCTCTCAATAATAAATAAACGTTAAAAAAAAAAAAAAAGGCAGAGACTATTAGACTGGATTTTTAAAACTCCCAACTATGTGCTTTCTAAAAGAGACACGTCTTAAATTCAAAGACATAATAGTGTAAAAGGACAGAAGATATATCAAATGGTATATGTGAGACAGCTGAAGTAATTACCAATACTAACATCAGGCAAAATAAACTTTAAAATGGAAAATCTTACCAAAAAAGGTATTTCATAATGATAAATAGGTCAACACAACAGTAAAATAATAAATGAAAATGAACCTCAATAGTCTCAAAATAGATGAAGGGAAAATTGACAGAGAAGAAAAGAAAATATTCAATAGGTAGAATCAGAGGTATCAATATTCCTAATCAGTAATGGAAAGAAAAACTACACACAAATCAGTAAGGATATAGAAGACTTAATCAACAGAATATTCCAATAGCAACGGAATACACATTTCTAACACAGGAAACATTCTCAAAGACAGAACATACTGCAGATCATAAGAGTATCAATAAATGTTAAAGGACTGAAAGCATACAATCAACAGACAGAATATTCCAATAGCAACGGAATACACATTTCTAACACAGGAAACATTCTCAAAGACAGAACATACTGCAGATCATAAGAGTATCAATAAATGTTAAAGGACTGAAAGCATACAAAATATGTTTTCTGTACACATCAGGGACTAGCAAATCACACCCACATGCTGAATGAAGATCATTGCATTTCTGTATGTAAAGTTTTATCGCAACATCTATTTCATTTACTTTGTCTACGGATGCCTTCATATTTCAACAGCAGAACTGAATAGATACAATAGAAATCACAGGGCTGCACAATCTAAACCTGTGGGAAAACTTAGCAAATCTCCAAATTAGTTCAGCAAAACAAATCTGGGAAACTCAAATATTTGGTAATTATAAAAGGCACTTCCAATAACCCACTGGTCAATGAGAACAAGAAAAAATTTTAAATGTCTTGAATTAAATGACATATCAAAGTGCAGCTTTCAATGGCTGAATTAGAAAGGGAGAAAATTCTAAAATAAAAAATCTAAATACATTCACCTTAAGAAGGTAGAAAAAAAAATAAAATCCAAAGTAGAATGTACTGAATTATAAAAATCAGATCAAAAATGAATGGAATAGAAACACGAGAAAAATCAATGAAACGAAGGTTATTTTAAAAGAGTAACAAAACTGATAAATAGCAAAAAAATGACCAAAAAAAGATTAAAAAATTGTTAATAGTGTAACTTGTGCTTCAGATCCTGCACTAAGCATTTTTATATTAACTTCTAAATATTTTAAGATACATCAAATCTCAAGAAAGCTCTTGAAAGAAAAAAATATTATCTCATGCAAATCAAGTTGAAATTTAGATATAGGCAAATTCTTCAAAAACCAAACTTACCAAAATTAAAGAGGTAAGAAATATGGATATTCTGATACTTACTACTGAAGTTAAAGCCCTAATTAAAAATCTCCCCAGAAAGAAAAGTCCAGACTTGGATGGTTTTACTGGTAATTCTTTCTTAACATTTAAGAAGGAAATGTTAACAATCTTGTATACTCTTCTAGAGATTACAAAAAGAAGGAACAATGCTCATCTGGAATACTACTAAGCAATAAAACATGAATGAACAACCGATAGACAAACCACCACAGTGGATGAATCCTAGATACTGTGTTGAATGTAAGTAGTTTTATGAGTCCATGTATATAAAGTTCTAGAACAAGTAAAACCTCTTTACCATGATAAGCAGAACAATGGCCCAAGAGATAGAAGTCAGGCTGGCAGGAACTGGACAGAATAGGAACATTAAGTGGAAGAAATTTTGTGGGTTACTTAGGTATACGATGTACTTGCAAAAACTCATTGAACTGTGAGATGTAATTGTAAGTTACATCAATAAAATAAATGCTTCACTTAAAAAAAAAAAAAATCAAACCATTGCAAATTACTGAGCAAAATCTGGCCAGTCTAAGTAAAGACCAAAACACAGCTAGTCCTATTAACTCTTTGTGGGGAATAAGCTTAGAAATTCGCTGGGTTTACACCAATGGGTTAACAAGTCATTAAGAAGGACAAAGCCATAGGATGCTCACACCCAAGTTTGGGTAAACAAGATTAGGCAAATAAGGATAGAGAAGGGGGGCTAAGGCCCGCAGAATAAAGTAGGGAGGAGGTATATGAAATAAACAAGATTAGGTATTCAGGGCACAAGTGACCCCCAATTTAGTACTAGAGCAGAAAGCTGCTTTCACATAGGAGGGAAGAGTCAAGTTAGGTAAACAAGGTAATAAACAGGGCAATAGACTGCTGCGCTGCACAGAGGTGATAGGATTAACAAAAGAAAAGGTGCCTTGTTAACCCTGAGGTCACGAGTCCTATCTCATCACCTAGGCTAGCTAAGATAAACAGAAGGGGTAGGCCTCAGGTCTGCTTTTAACAACCTTCAGCAGGGCCAGGATTTTGTTTGGTATTAATCCAAACCCCTAACCCCGGATTATCTTCAAGACTCCCTTTCCCTCACGTACATGAGTACGTGAGCTAATCTTCACAGATTTATTGTCTCTTTGTGCACGTTCACCACCACGTTTGTAAGCCTTTGGATCCTAATAAAAACAGGGCAAGGACACTTATTGGGGCTCTTGTCTTTTCCCAGACATTAGCCATCTCTGGCATTTTAATCCTGCGTCCAGCTTTCTTGCTAGACAAGAAAGAACTTTAGACTTAACGTCTACAACTCTTGACCTGGGAAAGCAAGTATACCAGTTTCTCTAGTGATAAAAAGTTTATTCATTTACTAAACTCTGCAACTTTGTATGGAGACACTGAGAAGTTCATAGACAATGCCCTACCAGCTTCAAATGAAAAAGTAATACATTTGCATTGATCTTTCAAAATAAGAGCAACATTTAAAACATACTGTTCAATTATAATGATGACAAATGAAACTCAGATTTTCAGGTTAATAGAATACTTAAAATGACTACAGAAATACTGCTAGCAATTTGTTTTTGACATTTAACCATTTTATCCCCTAAATCTCTTTAGTTTCCTACATATTTTCAGTGCATCTGGTAAGAAGAAAGCCTGAGTTATTTTTTAAATCATCTTTCACACTGACTCTTTTACTTTTTTAATGATTTTTTTAATGTTTATTTGTGTGTGTGTGTGTGTGTGTGTGTGAGAGAGAGAGAGAGAGAGAGAGAGAGAGAGAGAGAGAGAGAGAAAGTGGGGGGAGGGAGGGAGGGAGGGAGGGAGGGAGAGAGAGAGAGAGAGAGAGAGAGAAAGTGGGGGGAGGGACACAGAATCCAAAGCAGGCTGCTTGCTCTGCACAGAGCCAGACACAGAGCTCGAATTCATGAACTGTGAGATCATGACCTGAGCTGAAGTCAGACTCTTACCCAACTTAGCCACCCAGGCACCCCCTGACTATCCTTTTAATAGAAAGAGGAATTCTAAGCAGAAACATTATTGTGAAACCTAAAGATTTCAGAGAGAACATGGCCCTGCCAACATTCTGATTTCAGATTTCTAGCCTACAGAATTGAGGAAATACATTTTTGTTTTTAAGCCACCAGTTTGTACTATTTTCTTACAAAGCCTTAGGAAAGTAATTCAGATGTACTAGTGATATATATACCACAGTTCCTATTACTGGATTCGTCACTTAACACTAACATTTGGAAAAGATTTTTAAATGAATGAATATATTAATCAAATCTCTTCTAAAATAGGTATGTCCTATATTTCACCATGAGAGCAGTGATTTTGGTATTCTTTTCATGTTATTAAAATACTATGAGTGTGGGTATCAATACAGGCCTATGGGGTACATTTGTGGAAAAAGTAGAAGACACATATGGGAGTTTGAAATGTTTATCAAATAGAAGAACACAAAATTGAATAAAACTTTTATTTTAAAACATCACAAATAATTACAAAGATAAATGTCTCAACTGCACAAACTGTTTTATACATATATGTGTATATGTGTACACACACACACACACACACACACACACACTTATTTAAACTTTGCTTCATCTTTCATCTTTTTATCTGAGTAAAAAGAAGAATACTTTCCTCATTCAGGAGATTTTTGATGTTGTAATAATTACCTAGAAGTAAAGCAGTAAGAAAAAAAAAACAGTTATTTCCATAGAAATTATTTCCTTTTGATTAAATGTTTAGCTATCACTAAGGCAGTTAAAAACTATATACTACCAATTTTTTTTGAAGATAAATTCATCTAAAGTAAGTCTTATTTAATTCCATGAACTAAAAAAATCCAAGAGTTAACCATCACCTGTAATCCAGATAAGGTTTGAAAAAGTGAAAATTTTACATCATTCTGATCATTCTAAATGCAAAGATGAATCAGACAAGGGTGAAGGAAGAGGAAATTTTTCTCTGAATTCAACTGTTATTAGTTCATTGAAACTGCTGTAGATTCCCCTAAACCAGATATATGCATATAAAAGTAATTATAAAAGGTAAAATAGAATCTCAAAGTTTAAAAAGAGCAAATGCTTCTCTTAATTATAAATAACAACAGAAGTAAAATATAGAACAGCCACACATATAAGGCAGGTTTATAGCAGTGAGTACAATACTGTGACACACTGTGACTTTCTATATATTAGAAGTTGATACATATTAGGATTAACTGAGTTATAATAAATAAAGTGTTCACAACAGTGCTGGTACATACTAAAGACTGTATAAACACTACTACTATTACTGTCTCCTTTCATTAGAACGTAAGCTCCATGAGGACAGGGATTTTTCCCTATTTGGTTCACTTATGTATCCCACTCTTAAGAGCAATGTTTGAGAGATTTTCAGTCACCTTCACTGAATGATGAATAAACAAAAGAACAAATTAAAAGTCCTCTTTCCAAAGGCTTGTGCTCTTCAACAGCTAATGAAACACACTATTCTGTATGCTTAAAATAACCTACTAAAAATTGTTTGACTACATAATGTCTCAGAGATAATACAGGAGAAATAATTTTCCTCCTACATTGGACACAACATATCTTCTAACTAAATATTTTTACCTTTAGTAACAAACAACTCCTGTTCAATTTTCAGGTAACCAAATACTAACATACTTACCTAATGATAAAATTAAAATATGTATCAAACTTCTCTGGCATCAGTCACACAACAGTTTCATTTTGACCACTGTGGCTTCCATTTGCATGGTGCTCATGAGCAACTATATAAATATTTAACTATATGAAAGAAAATGTATTTAATTATTCTTACCTGAAGGAACATAGAATGAATCCCCAGTTGTTATTATATAAGGTGTTTCATGTAAGGTACATAAAAGGTCACCAAAGTTAACATAAAAAACCTGTAAAATTAAAAATTAAAATTTCATTTCAAATTGAACCACCACAACTCACTCACTGTAATGAAACTTAAAGGAAACATTTCCTTTAAGAAAGAGCAGAAAAATGGCCCTCCAAAGATGTCCACACTCTCATCTTCAGAACTTGTTTTGTTACATGGCAAAAGGGACCTTGAGATGGGGAGATAAATAAGCCTGGATTAGGGGCGCCTGGGTGGCTCAGTCGGTTAAGCATCCGACTTCGGCTCAGGTCATGATCTCACGGTCCGTGGGTTCAAGTCCCGCGTCGGGCTCTGTGCTGACAGCTCAGAGCCTGGAGCCTGTTTCGGATTCTGTGTCTCCCTCTCTCTGTGACCCTCCCCCATTCATGCTCTGTCTCTCTCTGTCTCAAAAATAAATAAACGTTAAAAAAATATATATATATATCTTCTAAAAAAATAAAATAAGCCTGGATTATCTAGTTGGGCCCATTCTAATCACACAAACCTCTTAAAAGTGGAGAATTGCTTCTGCTGGAAGCAGAAGAGAGATGAAGGAGAGGAAAAGACAGAGAAATTCAAAGCATGTTAAAGACACAGACTGCTGGCACTGAAGATAAGAGGGCCATGAGCCAAGAAATAGAAGCTACTTCTACAAGCTAAGAATGACATTCTGACCAAGAGCCAGCAAGGAAATGGGAGCCTCAGTCCTACAACCATGTGGAACTGATTTCTGCCAACAACCTGAACGAACCTGAAAGCAAATTCATCCTAAGAGCCTCCAGAAAAGAATACAGGGCTCCCAACATCTTAATTCCAGCCTTGTGATACTCTAAACGGAATACTCAGCCAAGCTCACCAAAATTCTAACCTATAGGGGCGCCCAGGTGGCTCAGTTGGTTGAGCTTCTGACTCTTGATCTTGGCTCAGATTATGGTCTCACAGTTTGTGGGTTTGAGCCCCATGTCTGGCTCTGCACTGTCAGCACAGAGCCTGCTTAGGATTTTCTACCCCGTTCTCTCTCTCAAAATAAATAAACATTTAAAAATAGAAGAATTCTAACCTATATAACTATGAGATAATAAATGGGTGTTGTTTTAAGCCACTGGAACTATACTAATTTGTTAAAACAGCAATAGAAAATTAACATGGGAAGAAATTTCTTTTGTTCTTATTTTTTACCAGCTTATGAAAAT